>NC_082639.1:11511515-11814545 GCF_028023285.1 Balaenoptera ricei | reverse complement strand
ATTATCTGCAGGACACGCAGGTTCGGACAGGAGGGGACTGATGCTGGGTGTACCTACCAGCTTTTCACTAAGATCTAAAGCCTCAGCCACATCCGTTTCCTCTAACTTCTCAGTGGTTGTGATGGACCCTGGGCTGGAAAGGCCATTTTGAGGCTGAAATAAAAAAAAAAGAAAAAAAACTCTCTTGGCATTCTATTACATCTATTACATTTCTACATCCAGAAGAATAACCCAAAGAATAATGGAAGAACTGGAAAGTTACTAAAGAATAATTTGAGAGAGCTGATTTTTTTTTAAACGTCTTTATGGGAGTATAATTGCTTTACAATGGTGTGTTCGTTTCTGCTGTATAACAAAGTGAATCAGCTATATGTATCCATATATCCCCATATCCCCTGCCTCTTGTGTCTCCCTCCCACCCTCCCTATCCCACCCCTCTAGGTAGACACACAGCACCGAGCTGATCTCCCTGTGCAATGCGGCTGCTTCCCACTAGCTATCCATTTTACCTTTGGTGGCGTGTGTGTGTATATATGTCCATGCCAAGAGAGCTGGTTTTGAATCCAGTCCGACTCTGTGAACTGCTTTCTTTATAACTGTGTTCCTACCCCTTCAGAGCACGACTGCCTTTGAAATGACACATCACTCGTGCCGTTCTTTGGCCACCGTCTCGTCTGTCTTCCCTTTAGGCCAGCGGTTCTCAACCGGGGGTGACTCTGTCCACCTTACCCCCGCCCGGACATTTAGCAATGCCTGGCCACGTTTGTGGTTGTCATAATTGCTGCTGGCATCTAGTGCGTAGAGGACAAGGATGCTGCTGAACACCCCACGATACACAGGGCAGTCTCCCAAACAAAGAGTTACCTGGCTCAAAAAATCGGTACCGCTGACGTTGAGAAGACAAGCTCCAGAAAAATGGGGACCATGTTGCTTTTGCTCACTACCCGCCTCCTTGCGCCCAGCATGGCACCTGGCACCGAGTGGTGCATAGTGGGCATGTTTGTTGAATGAACGAATGAAGGTTAAGTAGAAAATAGCCTCCCTCCTCTTTATTAAAGGAATCTCATTTCTATGCAGCAGAAACCATACCCTCACAAAATTTGGCCAAACCTTCTCCTAGCTCTGGAACCTGGTGGGTGGGCATCACTTCAGACCCTTTCCAGAGACAATGCAGATAGTGTTTGCAGCTGCATCTCCCTAAGACCCCAACCAGCCAGCTGGCTGCTGGAAGCCCAACTGACTGCATGGAAAGGCCACCAGACTGAATAGGGGACCTGTTCTGAACGACTACAAATAACCATAATAAGCCTCCTTAAAAAATAAATTGGCTTTTAATGCTTGCCATGAGCATCTCTTAGCCCTAGCATTTGTTGGCACTACCCTGAAAACCTCTGAGATTAAAAAAAAAACAACTACAAAAATATAAAGGCCCCCAAAGTGACTGTGATAGATAAGAGTGGACATATTTGTCTATATATCTATGGAGATGAGAATAAAAGAGGGTATCTGAAGATGACAATAAACCGGGCAGATCTGCTGCAAAAAGAACCTGAGATGCTGCTCTATGTCTTCAGCTCCCCTGAGCTGCATCCTCTGTACCTCTCCAGATTCCCCCTCTTTTCCTGAGGGAGGGTCACTAAGGAAGAGCCTGGGCTACAGGATCCAATCACACAGTCTCCACCCGGTCTCTGCAGGCTAGCAGACAGACCACCAGGGACACACCCCTGGCTTCTTCAATCATTATTCCGTGACCTTGGATGAGGTACTTGACCTCCTGAGGCCTTAATTTTTCTTATCTGTTAAATGGGGACAATAATAGTAACTATGACACAAGGCTGCGGACGATGGTTAAATGAGATAAGGCATGTAGCCGGCTGAGCTCAAGGCCTGGCACACAGTAAGCAGTTAACAGATGTCAGCTATTCTTCCTCCTGCTCCTTCTCTTCTTTTAACTACTGCCAACCTTGGAGGATTGAGAGTTGGGAGGTTTCCTGCTCTGTGGTGTCAGTGGTGGGATGAGGGGTTGTTGCCAGGGAGAAGGTAAATCTTGGAAGCAGGATCATCAGGATATGAGATCCAGCTGAGCTCCCCACCTGGAGATGGTCCCTCTACTCCCAACCTCAGAGAAGGAAGGTTCGATTTTATCAGGAAAACCAACACGTTTCTGAAGTCACATCTCTAAACATGTGAGCAAATGTCTAGAAAAATTGTAGGAGAGAATGCTGGTACAGATAGGATGACTTTATTATTTTTTCCAAAAGCTGGTTTAGACCAGCTGCCGCAGCAAGCCACACCCAGCAGATCCTGTGATTAATGCTGACCTGAGCTGTCCATTGTCATGTGTCAATCAAACACCCGATCAAACATCCATTTAGGATACAGGGCACCTTCAACCTAACAATCAAATTACTTCTGAAAATCCTGGCAGATGGAACTATGCTCCCTAAGAAAGGAAGGTTTTCTTGGATAATACTATTTAAATACTGTTTAATAATAATAACTATCATCTATTAAAGTGTTCACTATGAGCTAGGCACTGGGATAAGCACTTTACATAATTATCTCCCTTAATTTTTCCATCATCATTTTACAGCTGGGAAATGAAGTCCCAGAAAGGTTAGGAGCCCGCCCAAGGTCACAGAGCTTGCAGAGCTGGGATTAGGACACAGGTCTCTGATTCTAGAACTTGTGTCTTCTTAATCATTATGGCTCCCTTCTGCTGCCCTTTATGTGTTCATGTTTTTCAGTTTATAGCAAAAAGCAAATGTTAGGCAAGCTCATGACAGAATGTTGTACATTAGCTTGTTGAGTATTTTCTGCAGAATATAACATGTGATGTGAAAAGGAGGGCCCAGAGATTGACCTGGCCAACATCAGTGCAATGCTATATCATGCTGTACATGATGGGAAGCCGCCTTTCTATTCAAACATTGGACTGCTGGTACGGCCAGGCACCGACCAGTCCATACAGGTGCTAGCCCATCAGGGAGGACCTGGCCTTGAACCAATGTTGTATACAGTGGTGCCAGGGCACACGGCTAGTGTCTGTCCTCATGCCCACCCTCTCCACGTGTCAGTCAGTGCACAGACAAATTTTCTTTGGTTACCGCTCGGATCTCTACTCTTGAAAAAGTTGGCAAGTCAGGTTTTACATCCAATATTTTCTGAACATTTTTTTCCATCCTGAGGGTCTTTAAGTCTAGAAATGATCCATCCATGTGGCCCTTATGATCTATAAAAGAAATAATTTACACTCAAAAGAAAGGCTCAGGAAGAAGTTACGGCATGTAAAAATCACAGCTGCTATTTACTGGACACTTACCACAGGCCAGTACTAATCCTCACCATCCTCCTTTGGCAGGTGAGGAATCAAGGCCCAGAAAGGTGAAATGACTTGTCCAAGGCCACACAGCTAATATGAGGCTGCAGCCTCACAGGGCTGAGGCACTGAGGGTGAACCTTCGGCCACAGGTATGAGGATGGACTTGAACCCAGGCTTCTGTGTCCTAGCCCAGTGCTCTACCCAGCAGCAAGCTTGGTTTCTTGAAAGCCCTATTCCCTCTAAACAGGGTATTTATCCTGGGAAGTTCCCCAAGGTTGGTCCTTGCACAGCATCAGTCTATGAAAAAGTTTCCACTGGGCCACAGTGAAATAAGAAAAAGAAGGACAAGGTTGTGAGTTTTTCATGAAATCCTGTTTATTTAATATCAAGGCCTACTCTTGACTCTCAGGTCATGTCTGCCCATCTTTTTTTTTTATAACTATGTCCTTTTAGTTATGAAATGATGGGGAGAGAAGATGGTGGTCCTGGCAAATTGGTCAGTCCCCAAAGTGAACCCTCAAGTCTGGGGCCCACGGCTCTCAGCACAGAGGGGGTGACTAGGAAGGAGGAAACTTACTTGACGAGCTGGCCTTCTCAAGTTCTTTAATTCGCGCACGAAGCTCAGATAAGGCCTTTTTCTGACGCTGAATGACTTCCTCATGTCGGGACCCTTTGCACTTGGCCCCTAGGTCACTGAAGGACTGCTCCTGTGGCCAGAATGGTGGAGACAGCAGCTTTATTAGGGATCAGAACCTCCCTCTCTTGTATTTGAAGAAACATGAACAAGTCGTGGATTAGCAGAAACCCTGTCACTTACTTAGTACCTTGGAAAATATCATTAAGGGGCTTCAGCAGAGAAGGAATTTAAATATTTCATTTCAAATACGAAGTCACATGTAGGAAGATTTCCAACTTTCCTACCTACTTAGCATCACTATAAGTAAGAGATCCCCTCTATGTTCCCTCCCCATGTTTTATTTCTTTTTTTCTTCTAATATTCTTCTAAGCTTGGGTTTCCACTTGTTGTCATTCTGGTCTCATCTCTGAACAATCACATCAAATTCGCTCCTGGAGGGGCATTTTTTTTTTTTTTTTTTGCCAGCACCGTGCGGCATGCGGGATCTCAGTTCCCTGACCGGGGATCGAAACTGCGCCCCCTGCAGCGGAAGCGCAGAGTCTTAACCACTGGACCGCCAGAGAAGTCCCTGGAGGGGCATTTTTTAGGTAAGAACATGTGATACTTTCTTCTTAGCTGGTAATAAGGATGGTGGTTTAATATTTGCTAGGGAGAATTTGATGGGCAGACTCCTGGCTGGTCTGGAGAAAGGAAAACACTCCTCTGAGACTTCTGGACCCTCTGGAACAGTGTGGTCCAAGAGAACTTTCTGCAACAATGCAAATATTCTATATCTGCACCATCCAATATGGTACTCACTAGCCATGTCGCTAGAGTTGGGTTTACGAAGGGCACAGACAAGGAAAGGTCTTCTTCATCTCTTAAGGGCCATGCACATATTCTCCCCTTTGAGAATAGGAAGAATGCAGGTTTCTTCCTCCAGAAAAATTCACATACAAAAATTTGCAGACAACTTCTGGAGCTTCAGGGACCCCCTGAAGCCCTGTCATAGACTCCAAATTAAACAATGCTTCCCTAGGGTAAGTGATTCATTCATTCACTCATTCATTCATACCACAAAGGTTTATTGAGCACGTCTATGTGCCATGCCTTGTTCTAGGCTCTGGGGACTTAGCAGTGACTAAAACTGGCAAAATCCCTGTTATCATAGATTCTGCATCCTAGTGTGAGCAGACAGACAATAAATAAGATAATCATGGAAAATATATGGCGGACAGTGATAGATATTAAAGAAAAAAACTGGAAATGGGATGGGGTGTTGGGAATGGTTTTCAGATGTAAACACTGTGGCTAGGGAAGGTCCCAGTCAAAATGGCGAGAAAGGGAAGAAACTGACAATTTGTTTGTTTTATAACAATCTTATAACAATTTTGGTTCAGAGAGATAGCGCTCACCAGACACTGTTTGAGGCACTAGGGAGAGATCGGGGAACCAGGCAGAAAGCTCTGCTGCTGGGGGCTCATTTCTATGGGGCAGACACATCAAACAAGCAGAAAGACATGGTAAAATTCCAGAAAGTGATAAATGCTACCAGGAAAACAAAGCAGAGAAGAGGGAAAGGGACATTTATTTGCTCTTCCTTCCTTGATTCATCAAATGCTTATTGAAGGCCCATGTGACATGTGCCAGACCCCATGCTGGCCATGATGGGCACAAGGCTCATGGCCTCCCTCGGGGAGCCCAGCAGGGCCGTCTGAGGTCCTCCTGGGGCCACTTCTCACCCCATTTCCCCACCACTCATTCCTTCATTTCATTCAGGCTCTGCTCCTGGTCTCCTCCTGGAGAGGCCGCCCCACACCCCACCATCACCCTGTCCTAAAGAGCTCCCTCCCACACGCTACTCTGCCCCGAGTCCTGCTGTATCTTTCCTCGGAGCGTTCACTCCCGCTGGACATTTTGTTCGACATTGACTTGTTTATTGCCTGTGTCTCTCCTTTTCCAGAATGTGGGCTCTGTGAGAGCAGAGTTTGTCTCCGTTGTAGACTGTGCTATTCCCGGGGCCCAGCCTTATGCCCGGGCATAATAGGGGCTCAATAAATACGGAGCCGGAAGGGGTCTGCCCCAGTGTTACTGCTGGGACCAGGGCTCAGTTCCTGAGAGAAGGGGGCACTCTACCCCCGGCTGCACTTAGTAGGACCTCAATGGAGCCCGACCCTGGCTATAGCCGGCTTACTTCCCAGGCTCTTTCTACACTGGCCTCCCTCTCTTTGAGGGTGTATGTTTGCCTTGGGAGTAAACACCAGGAATGTCGTGTGTGTGTGTGTGTGTGTGTGTGTGTGTGTGAGCACATGCTGGAGGGTGGAGAGGAGGAGGTGGGCAGGGGTGACCGGCCTTGGGGGTGGGGCAGCCGCAGCAGCCGGGCTTGGTGACAGCCCTTCCTCTGCCTGCAGAGCTCGCCTGAGCCCGATGTGACCCTTACTCATGGCTCTTCTGGGAATTTGTTTATTTAGAGAAGATGGAGATTCTTTCTCATACAGTGCTTAAGCCCTCTGACCCACTCTGGTTTAGAAAGCAGGAAGTAGCCTGAGTGTGGAAAGCCGTTCTGAGAAAGAAAAAATCCTTTTTTACTTTTATCTTGCAGCCCCCCTCCCCCATCCTCCTCAACTAACCCCGCCTCATCATAGAAACTAAAAATCACAGGCGTCTGGTCAACAGTCCTTTCCAGCAAACACGTGCAGAGTCGCAGGGGGTCTGGTGTGGGCAGGGACCCGGAGCATCCTCCCCTGAGCCCAGCACAGGGCCTGGCATACAGCAGGTGCTCAATAGTTGTTGAACGTGTGAATGAACATGGGCCGGGTCCTGCACGAAGAGCTTGGATTCCGACAGGAGTGAGACCTGCTTCCGGCCCCATGGAGCTCACAGCTGCGGAACCCGCTGCAGCCCCATCGCCAGGTGGCCCTGGTAACGAGGAGACGCCTCTGCTAAAGTTCTCTGGATGGTGATCGTTGCCAGGGCCGGAGGGCTGGGCCGCCGAGCCCTTTCCTTCACGCTGCGGGCGGCCCCGGCTCACTGCTGTTTGGCAGGGGAAAGGCATCTTTGAGAAAGCAGGAAGGCAAGCTGACACATTTGGCCCCGTCTCCAAGTGAAAGTCCAAAGCCCATTACTGAAACGCTCTGCTCTCTAGTTTCATAAAGCAAAGGGTGAAAGGAGATCCCCGGACTCCAGGAAACCCGGGGCCTCGGGGAAGCGCCATACCCACAGTCAGCCGCCCACAGACAATGGGGAGCATCAGAATCACAGCCCCTGCCGCGGGCACAGACGTGAGCGCCGCCATTCAGGAGCGCGTGCTGAAGGCTGTTCTCGCTCAAAGACACGATCCCTGTGTGCTGCGCGGCTGGGACTTCCAGACATGCAAAGGCCTCATGGGCAGAGGTGGCCAAGAGTCAGCCATGGAGCATAACTGGCATGGCTCTTTGGGAAGGCAGTTTGGCCATACCAAGCACAATTTAGGCTGTCCTCTGGACATCTCGGGATCACGTCTAGGAATTTGTTCTACATACTTACAAGGATATTAACTACAGCAACGTGTGGAAGTAGAAACAAATGTCCATCAATACGGGACTGGTTGGATAAAAGGGACATGATGGAATTCATTGCTGCCGTTTAAAAGAATGAGGTAGATCTTTACATGCTTACTTGACAATATGCCCATTAAATAGTCTTATGTGAGAAAAAAATAGCTGCAGGATATATGCGGCTTGATACCGTGTTTTGAAAAAAAACCTATTAAATAAATATATGTATATGTAAGTTTGCGGGTGTTTGTGTGTATAAATTCATTTCTCAACAACCCCATGGGGGTGGGCGGTGACTGGTATTACTCCCACTTCCCAGATGAGGGAATTGGTACTCAGGTGCATCCTTGAGGTCACAGGGTTTCTGAGCGGAGGATTCAAGACTGAAATCGAATCCAAGACTAACCTGCAACCACTGCACAATCCTGACTGTATGAGCATGTGGTGGTTTCTGTGAGGAAAAGATCTGATGGCACACATGCCAAGCTGTTGATAACATACATTTCACATAAGCAAGTAATATTTTTGGAACTTAAAATGAAGATGTTTACAAAAGCAAAGAAAGGGGCTTCCCTGGTGGCGCAGTGGTTAAGAATACGCCTGCTAATGCAGGGGACACAGGTTTGATCCCTGGTCCGGGAAGATCCCACATGCCGTGGAGCAACTAAGCCTGTGCGCCACAACTACTGGGCCTGCGCTCTAGAGCCTGCGAGCCACAACTACTGAGCCTGCGTGCCGCAACTACTGAAACCCATGCGCCTAGAGCCCGTGCTCTGCAACAAGAGAAGCCACCGCAATGAGAAGCCTGTGCACCACAACGAAGAGTAGCCCCCATTCGCCGCAACTAGAGAAAGCCCACGTGCAGCAGCGAAGACCCAACACAGCCAAAAGAAATAAAAATAAAAATAAAAGTTCTCCCAGATCCCAAACTGCCCTCCTTCCCACATATATTCCTCCTGAAACATATTTCTGCCTCAGGGCCTTTGCAGTGGCCATTACCCTGCCTGGACCGCCCTTCCCCAGCTGTGGCTTCTCATTCAAACTGGAACCTCACATCATCCTGTTAAAAAAAAAAAAAAAAAAAAAAAGCAAAGAAAGCCACCACTGGGCTCTTTCTTAGCTTGTCTTTCTAGCTGCCCAGGGACAGGGCAGGCACTCACCTCCTGGCTGCTCAAGAAAATATCGGTGTGGATTGGTTCTATCTGCACCGAGGTGTCACACATCTGGGTTGTGTTCCTGGGCTTCTGTTCCTTCTCCTTGTGCAGCTGGAGTCTGTGTTTCTCTTGGGAGGCCCTAGGGCAGAGAAGATGAGACACTGGGCAGCAGAGTGGCTGGCAGCATGAATTCCGGGAACCGTGAATTACCTTTGTATCCACGAGCAGAATTGGAAAAGGGACTCCATTTTCACAGGGAACCAAAATCTTTGAGCCTTCAAGTCTACTGCCCGAAGATTTCTAGAGAATTGAGCTTCGGGGGACTTAAGGCTATAGTGACCAGAGAGGCAGGCCCCTACCCATCCTTGCTTCCTGCATTGGGTCTGCGGGACACCTGCTGTGACATTCATGGGGGGTATTTAATGTGTGTCTGCTGTTTCTAACACTTATTATGTGTCAACCCTTCTATTTCTCATAGAAGTCCCATGAGGTGGGGACTCTGCTTGCACCGTTTTACAGACAAGGAGAGAGACATACAGCAATTTGCCTGTGGTCGTGGAGCTTGTAGGTGAAGGCGCCTGGCCTCGAATCCATGCAGCCTGGGTCTGGAGCCTGTTCTTTTAACCACTATGTGAATCTGCCTTGGCCATGAACCACGGAGCACATGAAGCTACAGGGTATACATGAGATATCAATTCTACGCAAACTTTCTTGGGAAAAACATTAATCTTATGTCAAAATATGGATACACTATAGATGAAAATGCAAACTCACATGTGTATTTGAGACGAATCCTTGGGACAACAACAATATACTTAGTTTAAGCTGACCTCTGACACCTCCAGTCTGTACCTTTGTACAGTCAATATTTACTACGTTCCTTTATATGCCAGGCACTGTGTGAATGCTGGCGAGTCAATAGAGTCTACACAGGGGTTCTCATGGGAAAGGCAGACAATCAGCAGGTGGGAGCAGCCTGGCTGTGTGAGAAGGGTTCGCTCAAGTGGCATGCAGGAGCTGACGGACCCCAGGCAGAGCAGGAGCCCTTGGCTATGTTTGGTGAGGTGAATGATGGAGGGCTTCCTGGAGGAAGTGGCATTTAAGCTGAGACGCATCTGGAATATTGGGTAGGAATGTCTAGATGCACAGAACTGAGCAAAGCTTTGTTTTAAATGATGAGGCTGTAAAGCAATGAAATGTATGTCATTCATTCATCTACTCATTCATTCAACTCTTCAACCAGCATTGACTGAGCACCACCCCCCCTGCCCTGCCTCTCTGTGCTAGGCTCCCTGGGCACTTGGGTGTGCCTGGGCTCCTCACACCCACCATGCAGACCTTCCTACCCACCTGAGTGCCTGCTTGAGGACCTCTAGCTCCTTGTCCTTCTTCTCCACCAGGCTGGTCATCTGTGCCATCTTTTCCTTGAGCACACTCAGCTCGCTGCTTTGTTGCTGGACCAGCGCCACATTCCGCTCCAGTTCCACCTTCTGCTTCTCGTTAAGCTCCCCTGGGAGTGATGTGGAAGCTGGTGAGGGGGTCTCCCGCCCTGGGTCTCTGCGAGGGCCACAGCAGCTCTGCCAGGCCTCTAAGAACCATGAGGCGGTCCACCCTCCAGGAATGCTCAGGGGGCTTCAGTAACGGCCAGGAGGTCTGTGTGCATCTTCCCCCAAAAAACAGCAAAATAGCCCACCGGCAATACCTTTCAGTGAGTGCTGGCGCCATGAGGCAGCCCGTGAGGCGCCTGCCCGGCCCCAGCTGTCAGGACCTGTGAGCCTGTGCCATTCTAGGTCACCTTCGGCTGCCTGCTCTGCATGTTTGCCTACGGCGTTCTAAGGCCTCTGGAGACTGCTCTGCTCATGAGCCTGCCAGAGGCAACAGCCTCCAACCACGGACCGGTGGAGACAGGCTGGGGTACACAGCCCAGCTCCCTCCCACCCCAGGTGGCGCCCTTGCGACCACACTGACCACACTGCAGTAGTAAGCTCGGTCCCCAACTGGGCCCGCTGACTGACAGCACAGCCATTATCTGCTTTCTTCCCCCTCCTGTCTTACTTCACTTCCACTGCTGTTTTCCCTGGGATCATCTCTCAAATAAACCACCTGCAGTGGGATTCTGGTCTTGGAGGTCTGCTTGTGGGAAAACCCAAAGTAAGACACCTACACTGGGACTTCCCTGGCGGTCCAGCCGCTAAGACTCCGCGCTTCCAGCGCAGGGGGCGAGGGTCTGATCCCCGGTCGGGGAACTAAGATCCCACATGCCGCAGGGCCAGAAAAAAGACACCTACATTGCCTTGAATCTTCAAAGCAACCCTGCAAGGCAGTTCCTAGTAACACCCCCATGTCACAGGTGCAGAAACTGAGGTTCACAGAGGTCAAGGGACTTGCCTAAAGTCACCCAACTAATAAACAGCAGACCCAGAACTGGGTCCAGCGCCTCCCCATTCTAGAACTGGACACTGTAGCCTCTCTCCCATGTGTTCTCATAACTTAGTATGGAAAAATCACTCTTTGAGAAATCCTGCCATAAAAGCCTTGGGGGCATCAGCTGGTCCAGACACAGGGAGCAAACACCACTGAAGGTCTGGGGTGCACATGGTTTGAGACGGGGAAAAGAGGAGTGTTCCTCACCCTCCCTCCACCTCCCCAAACCTAGTTATACCCCCCGACTCCTGCCCTTTGGCTGGATGGAAGCTAGGGATGGGAAAAGAAGGCAGCTCTGAGAAGCAAGAAGAAGAGAGGCAAAAATAAAAGTTTGGGGAGAAGAAGGGTCAAGTAGGAATATTCAGCCAGACTTGTGTCCGTCCAGAAGAGAGCAGACCTCGGAGCTATTTCGCCCCTACTCTAGTGGTCTCTGACGTCCAAATCAACCCCGGGAGGCAGACGTGCTGCAGGTGCTTTTGCATCAGAGGAAGGAGAGGCCCGGGGGTCACCTTACTTGAGGTCCCTAAGCTGTTGGGTGCTAGGACTTGTGCCGGCTGGCCTGCCCAGGGGCGCCCACGATTGACCCCCAAGCCTTTGCCCCCAGAGACAAATCCTCTGTGGTCATCAGAGATTCTCTCCGAAAAAGAAAGTTGCGTTTCCACACACAGGTCCAGAGTCATCTGAGAATGTTCCCTGTAGCCCCACATCAAATGGAATCAGTTCAACACCCAGGATACAGCTCTTGCTGACCCTGAGCTAAGAGTACTGTGACACCCCAGGAAATCAGGTTGAGTGGGATTTTTAATGCCCAGCTTTCCAACCCTTCAGACACATTTCTTTCCTTTCTTGAAGTGGGTCAGGAAATCAAGTGACATGGGCAACTGTACCAACCTCTCAAATCTGACATTCGGCTATGGGCTTCAGTGAGGTTCTTCCTTAACCTCATGATGATCTCCTGCTGAGACAGGATTTCCTTCTGAGCGGTCAATAAATCCTCTCTGAAATTCACAGAAACAGACCAGGTCAGTTCAACTCAATCTCCGTGGTGTCTTGGGTGCCTGGAAGGGGCCAAGTACAAAGGCAAAGTGATGCCCAATCAGTGATGGTCCGTGCGATGCCAGTACCAGCAAGGGCGATAAGCACACTCTTTAAAAATTCTCAAAACAAAAATCCATTTTGATCCACCTTCATTACAAAGAAATACATGGAGACAGAACAAAGGATCCCGGCTGGGTTCGCTCTGAGGTTGAGATACAACTAATATGAAGATGAAACCTCTCGCTGCTCAAGTGTCTGTCAGCGTGAACCAATGCTCTTGTGGACTTTTGATCTTTGGTGCAAAGAGGAAGGAAGACTATTTTTGTGTGGGTTCAGGGATTCTTTGAGGACGAGGAAGAGGAGAGAGAAGAGGATGGTATGGCTTCCCTTCTCTCACCAGCTTCTTTTAATTCCTGATGGAGAGACGTGGTGCCACGTGAGTGACTGGTGCTCATGGGACACTTTGCAGAAGTGTGGGCCCCGGGGCCCAGAAAATCAAGGAGGACACAGGGAGGGTGGGATGAGGGCAGCTCTTTGGCCCCATGCCCCAGAGGGCAGGACGTCTTTGGCACCATGACGATCAGGGTGGCTGACAGGGAAGCAGTTTTCCCTGGGAAGGGGCCCAGCATGACAGCGGGAGAGGTGCCTTGAGGGGGGTTATGAGCAGGGGTGAGACACCCCAGCCCTGAGAGACGCATGCTGTGTGTGTGTGTCTGTCTGTCTATCTGTCTATCTACTCCTTGGCTATAACTCTTCCAACTTGAGGATGAAACTCTGCCTCAAGGGTGTCCACAGCTAAGGAAGTGGACCAGAGAAGAGTAACGTGATGCTGATTCCAGGTCGTGGCTACTGCTGTCTTTAGAGAGAGTTCTTTCTACCAGGAGGAGTCAGTTAGGAACTTTTCAGAACATGAAGGCTGAGTATCTGAGTATCTTTGCCTTCTTGGGGTAAAACCCCTGTGACATTAGACTTTGGTAACTGGTATGTGGTGCAGGGCTCAGGCTGGTGGCTTGTCTTTTTCGAGAAACTTTCTGAACCCTTTCTCTGCATCACATTCCTGCTTACTGGTTTGTACACTGCTTGTCGGTGGCTTTCAGGATCTTTCCCATCCATGGATTTTGTTTCTCTGGAAACTGTCAGCTCTTTGCGGCTCCAGGTATGGACTTTTGGGTTGGGAGGGAGCTTCAAGGTCGTTTAGTCCAACCTCTTAACTTTTAACCATCTCCAGGACCCACTCCACCAAGTGGTCTCCACTGTTTGAAACCCGCTTATAATACCCAGGAATGCACTTGCCTTGAGCAGGTACTTGGGAAAAGTAGCCAATCATAGCATTAGCTGGCATTCATGTACCTCATCTCACAAGCAGGGAAGCCGAGGCACAGGAGGTGACGTGACCTGCCCGGGGCCACACACCTGGAGAGTGTTGAGTTGGACTTTGAACATGCTTGAGAAACTAAACTAAAGGGATCGAAAAACTCAAATAGCAGCAAGAACAGCCCAGACTCAACTCCTTTTTGCAGACTCTGCCAACGTGGCCTGAAGCAGGGGTCCGGTCGGGTACTCACATCAGGTGTTCACACACTGCGTCTTTGGCGGTGCTCTCCACCGGAGGTGCTGCCACAGTGTCTTGCTGTGTTTCCCCCTCCTGGGCTGAATCAGAGGGACAGGCCAGTGTCATCACAGTCCTACAAGACGGATGTCTTCCTTCCCCTTTGCTTATCAACACACCTATGTCTTTCTCAACTTACAAAGCTTCCCTATGCCCCCAGCCCTCTCCACCTAATGGGAACCAACGTGTGTTCTGTATCACAGGCTGCCGCCTCCCGCCGCACCACGTATGAGCTCATGAAATCTTCCCAGCTGCTCTCTAAGGCAGGGATCGCAGACTCCATTGAAAGACGAGGAGACGGGCGCAGGAGGGGCGGGACCTGCCGGTGACCACTCAGCTAAGCGGTGAGAGGTGGAACCTTAACCCCTGGGTCGCACCTCCTGCCCTATTTCCTGCTCTCCGCTCAGACAGGAGTCTCGTCCTGTCCTCACCTCCCGCTTACTCCTCAGCCCACTGCCTTCCAGTTTCCGCCCTCACCCTCAGTTCACCCACTCATTCATTTGTTCGACAGATGCTTAGGGAGCATCTGCTTGATGGCATGCATGGATCTAAGAGCGGGGTGACAAAGATGTAGTCGCTCTCGGGTCCCTGCTGAAACATCCCCCCTCCGACCTGGACTTGGGCTGGGAGACTGAGTCCCCCCGCCGTGCCCGTGCCGGGGTGCCCTGTCCATCCTGGGGCCCCTGTCAGGGCAGTGATTTGGCTAGCTGCCTGGCCTGTCCATTGCTGAACCGCCATTGCCTAGAATGAGCTTGGGACATAATAGATGATCAGTTATGCATGTTGAGTGAATGAATCCATGAGGTGAGCCCTGACAGCTTGTCAACTGGCTTCAGGCTAGGACCAGGGTTCTCAACCAGTGGGGAGTTTACCCTGAAGGGGACATTGGCCATGTCTGGAGATATTTTTGGTTGTCGCACTGGGGTGGGGGCGGGTGCTACTGGCATCCAGTGGGCAGAGGCCGGGGACACTGCTCAGCACCCTAAGTGCACAGGACAGCCCCCAACCAAGAGCTCTCCAGCCCAAATGGCAATACCAGTGCCGAGGATGAGAAACCCTGGCCCGAGGCCTCTACTTCTAGAACTCTCTTCCAAGAGCTCACTGTCTTTAGTTTTACGCATCACCTTGGTCATTCAGGGTGAAAAAGTGCTCACACTCTTGAGTTCTTTCTTTAGCCTCTTTTTTTTTTTTTTTTTTAAAGAGATAAACCCCAGCTGGTTATGAAAGTGCATTAGACAAAGTCGCAAATTGCTGATGGCAGAGAGATGCCTTTGAAAGGCCCCTGCACGGGACGTTTCCATGTGGAAAAGATGATTCCCGTTGTGCTGCTCTGACACCCCTAACAGCCCCGGCAGCCTGTGCCCCTCGCTGGCTGACTGGCTCGGCACAAAGGCTGTCCCTGCTCATTGCTGTTACTTCTGTTGAACCTGGGCCTTGAGGGCGCCTAACCTTGCTGTGTAACAAGAAGAAAAGGCCTCCAGACAATAGAGGAGCTTTTAAATGAGGTGCAGACTTTTCTTGTGCATCAGCCTAGGGGGACCCACAGGGTCATCAGAACCTGCCCTGAACACTAAGATTTCCTCGGCGTCTCTTTGGACCAACCTGGGTCATTGTCCTTCAACGTTGCAATCTCTCCTTCTATTTTTTTATGGTGTTCAGTCACTTTCTGGAGTCTTTCTTCAAGACTCACAATCGTCTGGGAGTGCTGTTTGATTTGCTCCTTGTATTCCATGATCTGTTTTTCAAATCCGTGCTTCTGTGATTCCTGTTCTTCTTGGAGGGCCCTTACTGTGTGCCCTTGCAGCTGCATCCGCTCCTCCATCATGATCTGGAAAATGGACGTGGTTAACATGATCTTGGGAACTGGATAAGAGGACGATAACAACATTAACAACATGGGCCCCCTGCACCCACCAGCACCAAGCTCCGCCCCACCCCAGGACCTTTGCACGTGCCGTTCCCGCTGCATGGTACAATCCTCCCCCAGCTCCTCGCATGGCTGACTCCTCATGTGACAGGCCTCAGGTCCAATGTCACCTCCTCAGAGAGGCCCTCCCTGACTGCCTATCTGAAGGAGACATCATCCTGTTTCATTTCCCCTGAGGGGAAATCACCATCTGAATGATCTCATGTCTTTATTTCTCGCTCCCACTGGAATGTAAGCTCCATGAGAGCAGAAACTTACCCTTTCTTATTTACCAATATGCCCACAGCATCAGTGTCTAGATCCCTGCCACAGCATCTAGACCCAGATGCTCAGTAAGTATTGGTTGAATTAATGAGTGAACAATTTTATAAGAGAAAAGTGAATGAATTTGTAGTTCTTAAAAACAAAAATGATCAATGGTCCCCTGATGGTGAGTCAGAACCTTACCTGTGACCGCCCCCCCCTTCCTCCCCTCTCGGGATGACGTCATTCTCCTGCTACCTGGATGACGTCATCCTCCTCCTCCTGATTCCCTTAACACGTTGAGCCTCTGATCTTCTCCAGATGCGTAAAGTCTTTGCCTGAGACGCTCACACGCGCCCGCTCTCTCAACAATCACTCCACCAAGGCTATCTTCCAAATTTTGTTCCCACGTCTTGCTTCCTGCCCCAAATCTATTTTTTTGCCCCGCCAAAAGTTTGGGCAACTTTTGAACTTGGTACTCCACCCTCGTCTCAGTCTGAATTCTTCACCTTCTCCAGAAGACAGCCCCTCTCCCACAAGAGACTCCCCCCCCCACAAACCCCAACCCCCATCTTTCCAGCATCTCCACCGTGTGCCATCAGCCGGCCCGGTGCCCTGGCTCCAAGCTCGCCCGCCTCCTTTAGCTCCTCCCTCTCCTCAGTACTCCTGTCCTGTCAATCAGTTGTCGAGTCCTGCCATTTCTCTGATCACTCTCGCCAGAGCGACTCCTTCCTTCCCCTCCTCTGCTGCCCCGAGCGTCCAGGTCCTATGATTCAGTACTACAGCAACGACGTGCCACGCCCTGAGCTGGTGTCTCCAAGTCCAGTCCCACTCAGGTTCACTCTGCGCACTTCTGCCAGGTCAGTCCTCATCACCTCCTTGTCAACAGACCTATCTGGTCAATGTATGAAGGACAGGCGAGTGCAATATTGAGCCCTGCTGGTGGAGGGCCTTGAATGCTGAGATAAAATTGAAAAACATTATCTTAACGTCTGAGGAATAGTCACTGATCCCTAGATTCTGGGGCTGCTCAGGGCTTCAGCCTGATCCTGTGAGGACCCCGAATTACAACATCTTTAGAAGACCCTGGACAGAGGGCATCATCATAGCTTCTGTTTACTTTTTATACTAAACTAATGCTTCTCAGCAGAGGGTGATTTTACCCTGCCAGAGACATCTGGCAAAGTTGGAAGACATTTTTGGTTGTCACAACTAGGGGGAGGGTGCCACTGGCATCTCGTGGGTACAGACCAGGGATGCTGCTACACATCCTATAAGGCACAGGACAGGAGAAAGAGTTACCCCACCCAGAACATCAACAGTGCAGAGGCTGAGAACCCCTGGTCTAAACCACGCATCCTCATGGCATCGTGATCTTGCATTGAAGGGAAAATTCTCCCGTCCCCAGAAGGCACTGACTTACCATTTTCGTCTTGGCAGTTTCCAGTTCAGCTAATGTTTCACTTAATTTCATGGTGAGGCTCTCTGCTTTTAGACTTTCAGCCGTCTTTGTTTTCTGAGTCTTTTCTACCATGGCCAGTGCATCATTTAATTTATTATTTAAAATGTCTTCTTTTTGCATTTTTAAATCTATTTCCTAGACAAACAGCAAACATCAAATTAACAGAAATTCAGGTATAAATATTTACCCTAGCCTCCCCCTCCCCTGTTTTCAGAGAGGAAGTGACCTCTGTTCTGGTATTGTTCTGTTGATCCTTTTAAAGTCCAAAGTCCATGCTTCCTCTGGAAGGTTCCAATGATTACAGAACTCTTTTTTTATATGCAGCTGAGATCTGTCTACTTGAGATTTCTGGTCTCTGAGCTCAGTTCTGTCACCTGGAGCTCATTGAACAAGTTTTATTTCTCTTTTATGAGACAGCCCTTTAAATATTTGAGGAGGGCTGTCATGTCTCTCCCTAAATCTATTTTCCAGGATAAACGTGCCAAGTTCCTTCACCCCTTCATCACAGGACCCGCCTTCAGGACACTCCTCCATCTTCCTCTGTGGCTTCGGCCCTGGGATGACCTCCCCTCCTCCCGTGGGGCCCCGGCAAGATTGGACTCTGGTCGCCGTGTCCTCAACACCTTCTCCCTCCTCCTGGGACCCATTCTTCCGATCTTTGTCAAAATTCTACTCTCCTCCTTGGGTCCATGCTCCAACACTGTGGAATGTGGGCTTCGTGACAGGCACTGTGCTGGGGCTGGACGGACTTTATTTATTTATTTGACTTCATTTTTTAGAGCAGTTTTAGGTTCACAGTAAAACTGAGCAGAAAGTACAGAGTTTCCATGGAACTCCTGCCCCCATCACATGCACAGACCCCTCCACTGTCAACATCCCCACCGGACTGGTACATTTCTTACACTGATGAACCTGCCTCCACACATCACGATCACCCAAAGTCCATAGTTTACGTTAGGGTTCACTCTTGGTATTGCACATTCTGTGGGTTTGGACAAATGTACAGTGACATGTGTCCACCATTATAGTATCATCCAGAATAGTTTTACTGCCCTAAAAACCCTACATATTCCATCTGTTCACCACCCCTCACAACCAATCCCTGATCTTTTTACTGTCGCCATAGTTTTGCCTTTTCCAGAATGTCATATAGTCGGAATCATACTGCATGTAGCCTTTTCATGAACATTATTTAATCCAATCTAACATATATTCTTGAGGTGCAGTGCGGGGCATTCCCAGACTCTGTTGGGGGCAGTGAAAACTGGTATGACCTTTCTGGAGGGTCATTTGGGAACGTGTATCATGAGCCTGAAAATGCTCATATCCTGTGACCCAGTGATTCCACTTTTGGAGATGTATCTTAAGGATATAACTACACACGCACACAAAGCCCAGTGCGAAGGGCTGTTCAGCTAAGCATTTTTTACTTCAGTGAAAGTGAGATACAGCCCAGTGCCCGAGGGTAAACGAATCGGGGTTCACCCAACACAGTGCAAACCCAGGTCATCCTTTACTGGCAGGTTGTAGAAGAAAGTTCAATGACATGTGGACATACTTGTAATATATTAAGTCAATACACAGCGTGCACAGTATACCAGTGTAAATCACTTTGTAACAAATCGATATTTGTCGATCAACATATAGCTGGTCCGGAAGGAATCACATCAAAATGTCACTAGTGGTAACTCTGCTCAGTGGAATCATGAGTGATTTTCCATATTTTTCAGAACTGCTAGAGCAAACAGGTGCTCCTCTTACACTTGGGAAAGGAAACTGATTTTTTTTTTTTTTTCGGAAACAAAACAAAACATGATTCTCATCATGTGATGCCTGCGACCCTCATCTGGGAGAAGCTTCATTCTCTCGGTACCGTCACTGAACTCTCTCTGTTCTTATCTGGGATCTTGACGTGGTCGTTACTGTTGAGAAATCCCATTGCAGACGGTGTGCAGACCTGCCTGAAGGAGGCGCTCCCTGGGGTCGGTGGCAGGCACACCACAGAGCAGCGACGCTCCAGTTGTCCCAGGGAATCCGCAACAAACTGAGACGGCTTCGTTGATGGGCCAGAACATGCTGCCTGGCATCTTTGCTCCTTGCCAGCTACTCAGCAGCTTACTCAAGTTCAGTGTTCCGGCGGGTCAGAATTAGTTTTTCTTCTCCCCTCTCTCCTCTTTTTCTCACATAAATCCTGTTTTTACTGGTGTAGATGAAATCAGTCTTTCGAATGCTCTTCCCTGTGTACAAGTAAAACAGCATGCAAATAAGCAACTCTACGTCTGAGTGGGTCTTTGACCTTGTACTTCCTTGGTCTTTCCTGGTAAATGGGGAGTCCCCGGGGGCAGAGTCCCGTTTCTCCTCGTCTGGTGTGATGCCACCAGCCTGCCTTGAAGGTTGTTGCGAGACCGTGCCCTCTGGTGTCACCGTTGTTTTCTCTAAGGGGGTCGTTGACACGCTGTTGGTTGCATTGTAGAGTCTCCTCTGTGATGACCCTGAGGATACGTGCTCTCTGGGTCCAGCACCCAGAATGGTCTCATTTCCAGGAGCACTTGGTCCAGTTTTGCTTGTGAACTACACAACCTTTCACTGTAACTGCTGGAATAAAAACTGTGACCCATTCATTGATTTCATAATACACACTTTTTTTTTTCTTTTTTCTTTTGCATTAGTCTCATTCCTAATCCATTTTCTGCCCTGAATAATCTACTTTAAAATTCTAATTTCTCCTTTTCTCCTACCCCTAATTGAAGTACTGTGTGGAAGAGCCATGGTGAATCACTGGGGAAACAAGGCTGTGTGTAGAGATGGCCCCTCTTGGGCTCTCTCTCTCGGCCTGCAGCGTCCGCCTGCCCACGGGGAGTCCTGCACAGGTGCATCAGCCCAGAGCTGACAAGTCTTGCATCACTTCACCCAGCTCTGCTCTGCTTCCTCTGGAGATGCTCCAATTGGTCAAGGCCCCTCTTAAAGTGGTGCCCGGGACTGATATGTAATCCAGATGTGCTTTACTGGCACTAGTCTTCCTGGAGTAGCCTTGTTCCAAGAGCACCAGCTCCACTTGGGCTGCTTGTTAAAAATGCAGATTCCTGAGTCCACCCTACAGACAGTGAATCAAAATTTCTGGGGGCGAAGCCCCGGGATCGGGCATTTAAAACAAACCCCCCAGGGGACTTCGCTGGCGGTCTGGTGGTTAAGACTCCACGCTTCCACTGCAAGGAGCATGGGTTTGATCCCTGGTTGGGGAACTAAGATCCCGCATGCTGCGTGGCGCAGCCAAATAAAGAAAAATAAAAAAGAAAGAAAAAGAAGAAGAAGAAAAAAATAACCCCCCAGTGATTCTACGTATGCTAATGTTTGGGAACCTTTCTTTGAAGAAAACGACCTAAGATCGATGTGAATAGACTTAAAGATCTGTTTAGTCCCATCTGGTCTACTTATTTATTTATTTGGCTGCATCGGATCTTTGTTGCGGTATGCGAGATCTTTCGTTGCAGTGAGAGGGCTCTTCTTGATGGCGTGCGAGCTCCTCTCTAGTTGTGGCGCGTGGGCTCTAGCGCGTGCGGGCCTAGTTGCCCTGCGGCATGTGGGATCTTAGTTCCCCGACCAGGGATTAAACCCGTGTTCCCTGCATTGGAAGGCAGATTCTTAACCATTGGACCACTGGGGAAGTCCCAGCCCCATCTGGTCTTGAAAATCCTTTGAAATTGTATTTACCTGTATTTAAATTTAACCCACTATTGTCAGGTTGTGTGTTTATCATGTGCCTTGACTTCTGAGATATCGGCTTGCGTGTGTGTGTGTGTGTGTGTGTGTGTATGTGTGTCTTGTACTGTTGGGACCCAGGAGGGGTGAATTCAGTCCTCCAGCTTAGAGGTGCCTAAGACCGGGTCCTGTGCAACAACTTCTGCTTCTACTGCATCTCCTACTCCCAGTAATAATCGTAAACGTGGTTTGATTATGAAGGTGATGATAGCGATGATGACAGATTCTGGTGGAGAAATAGCACCAAGGCGATCAGACATTCAGACATCTATATCCTGCCGCCCCCTCTGTGACCCCGGGCAGCTGAGCCCACACCAAGCTCAAGGATATAGAGAGGAGGGGTGATGATGAGAAGTCCTGGAGTCAGGTAGTCCTGGGTTCAGATTCTGCCCCTCCACTTCCTGGCTGTGAGATAATAATAATAATAATAACAACAACAACAACAATAATAAAACAGGCAGCATTCACTGAGTGCCAGGTGCTTGTCTCTGTGTATGTTAGCAATCAAGCCTCACAACTCCATGAGGTTGATCTATTGGATCATCTGTATTTCATAAGTGGGGACACCAAGGCACAGAGGTGGCAACTCCTGCCTAATGTCCCACAGCCAGGGGGTGGCAGAGGTAGGATCTGAGCCCAGACCGCCCGCCCCCAGAGCCTGGTGCTCAGCCATGCCGGCTCCTCCGTGTCTTTTCCTCTTTGAGACTCATACCTCCTTCTGCTTGGTTATGCGGTTCTCCAGATCTTGCACCTTTTTCTTTTCCTTCTCTATGGCCTCCTTCGCTTTGTGTTTCTCATAGGCGATGCTGCTCTCTGAAATCTGGAAGTCAACAACAAGCGGTTTGAGGGTGTGTGCACGAGAAAGGAAGGGAAGTGACACGGCAAGGGGAAGCCAGCATTAGTCATTGTTGACACCAGTGAGTCAGGGTTTGGGAGCGAGAGCTCAAGGGACAGGATGCTCGCTGGAGAGAGAGGTGAGAAGGGTGGCGTGCCCAGCACGGTGAGAACCCGCAAGTCACGTCTTGGTTAGCTGTGTCCCTAAAAGAGAGAGTTATTCATCTTTCAGGATTTCTGGGCTGGTGTTCAGGAAGTGACAGGCTGGTGAGTGTTCAGGTCAAGGCATTTGGCGCTGAGCCGCGAACTAAACTACTAAACGGACAGGTGATGGCACCAGTGTGGTCCCTTGTTGGGAAGTACCTGGCTTCTTGGGAGGTGGGGCAGGAGAGGCAAAGCGCAGGGGTGGGGGGGCGGGAGGGGGTGGGGGGAGACACCTCCTGTGCCAGCAGGCCTGATGCCTGTGGCTTCAAAGGACACTGGCGGTCTCTCTCCAGCCTACAAAGGCTTGGGTGCAGAAATTGAGGCCCAGGACAGGTTGGGACTGAGAACATGTACCCCACAGACACGGTGATGGGGAGGGGATTGGAGCCCAGCCTCACCTACACAAGCCCCAGGAGGGAAACAGCCAGAGTAGGGTCGAGAAACTCTATTTGCAGTTGTTGAAACTCTTGTAGATATGCCTCCCGTACAAATATAAAGTTCACAAGAATAACATTTTAATGAAATAAATAATTTATATATGCATAAACAAAAGACTGGAAAGCTATGTACCAACATATAAATAATGGCTATTTGGGGGGAATTGAGATTATGGTAATTTATATTTTCTTCTTTTCACTGGTGTGTATCTTCTAAATTTTCTTTAGTGAACGTGCATTATTGGGTAAAAAGAAAAACTACTGACATTGCTGTACTTTGCGGGTGGGTGGCCCTGGAGAAAAGACGATCTTCCCGACAGCCTTACTGTTCTAGCATTGCGTCCTGGGCCTCCATCCCCACTGCCCTGCTCTGCACACGGGCCTCCCCGCCCCACCTGGGCTCTGACTCTCCTCCCTGCATGGGCTTGGCATTTTCCCACTGCCAAGTCTGCCTAAGACTGTCCAGACCCCACCCTGCCAGTCTGCGTCCTGCCTGACGTAAGAGGCCACATGCCCCGTGGGAGGGCGCCCTCCCTTCTCTTATTCTGCGCCGCTTGGCAAATTACAAATGAAAATGATGATGATGATGATACTGCCCACTCTCTAAATTCTGCAACACGAGCGCCTGCACCGTGCGCTGAATGCGAGCCCCCAGGTGGCGTCTGCCCCCCATTTTGCAGGTAAGGACACGGAGGCTGTAAGTGAGGCGGTGAGAGGATGAGTAATGCGTCAAGGTCACACCGTCAGGAAGTGGTGGTGCCAGATCAGATGCCAGTGCCCTGCCCTAGCCATCCTGCTGGACCTTGCCTGAGCTGTCCTCCTGATTCAAACCCCACCCTACCTGGAGGCAGGAGACATGCTTGTGTATTCACACGTAGACTGGCACAGAGTCTGCCACCCTGCTCAGCAGGAGCCCACACTCTAAAACCCCACCCCTGGCCCACCTGTATAAGGGATGATCTGGGGACAGCTGTGACCACAGTTTGGGTTCTACCCCTTAACAAGGCTCGCTCTGTGTCGGAGCTCCCTCGCCCTGTGTGGACTCTGACCTCACTTCCCTGCAGGGGCTGGCACGGTCTCACTCCCAAGGTCTTTGCTTGACTGTCCAGCCCCCACATCCCACCATGCACTCCATCCTCCCCACCCGACCGGGACTCTGACCTCACCTGGGGAGGTGCTTCACAATGAATGCACGGACTCCTCGAAACAAACCTCTGTCACTACACCCACATTAGAGATGAGGGCACAGAGAGGGCAAGGGCCTTGCCCAGAGTCACACAGCATGTTAGGGCAGAGCTGGAATTGGGACCAGAATCGACACTTTTAGCCTACCCAGCTCTGCTGCTATGCCTCGCTTCGCCTCCTCTGTGTCTCCCTCCAGCTTTCTTCCTCTGACCCCTCATTTGGCTTCCATCTTGTTCCAGCTTGATTTCATTCTTCCTGTCCTGCCTCCGTCCCTCTGGCTAACTCAGGTCCCCCTCCTTTGCACTTGGGACCCCTGACCTAGTGGCATTCTCTTCCCACAGATGTTCCCGTGGTGTTCCCTCTGCCCTCCAGTTCTTACTCAAGGTCACCTCCTTGGAGAGGCCCTCCCCGCCGGCGGGCCCACGGGCTCTCTAACCCACCCTGGTTTTGTCTACCCCACAGCCTGTGGCTCTGGAGTCACCTGTGTTTGTTTACATGGTTGTCTGTCCTCCGCCCTAGAGTTGGGGGCATGGCCGTGGTCCGTCTAATGCTCTGCAGTATCCCTGACACCCAATAAGGTCTGGCACGTGGTAGGTACTCAGTAAATATTTGCAGATGGATGAATAAAACTGAATTAAACAATTCATTGAGTCACCAGCTTTGTTTCTGGAAGTTCCACGAGGGCCGGCACATGTCTGTGTGTGCCCCCTCTGTCCCTTGAGTCCGGCTCCTGGAGATGCCATCACAGGTCACTGAGGGCACGGCCACCTGGCCTCCTGGCTCCGGAGAGCCCTTCTTTGACTTTCAGGGCACGACTCGGGCGTTCATCCCTCCTCTTAGCCTTGGGGCCTGCCTTTCATGGCGGCTCCGGGCAGGTGAGGCTGGTAAGCCCAGTCCCCAGGCTGGTGGCAGTGGATGTCACTGGCTCGGCCTGGGCCTGGCACTTGGACACCCTTTCCCCCTCCCACATCCCCCTGCCCTTGAGGGTGTACTTCTCATCTGTTCCAGAAGGCACTGACCGCTGGCGCTTATTTGATGTGACCACCGTGTGAGCTGGGTGTGTACCGTCTATTCCATCTTACTCTGCAATGTTTGGGTCTCTGTCTGTCCATCGGCCCAGGGAGGGTCTACTTTGGAGTCTATGAAACTAGGAAGCTGGACCCAAGAGGGTGTTTTCCTACTGTGCCCACGCTGGGTGCATCATAAATACCTTTCGACGACGAGGAGGAGGATGCTGGCTGATGGACTGACCCAGACTCCAACCCAGGGGGTCTCCCCTGGAGTGCATCTCCCTTCCCTAGGTAGTTGGCCAGCAGTGCTTTTGGAGATGGCCCTCCGTGTGCGAGTGCAGTTCTAAGTACTTAATGTACACTAACTCATTTAATCCCACGAGGCAGGGACTGTATCCCTCCCCATGTTACAGATGAGGAAACTGATGCACAGGAGGTTAGGTGATCTGCCCTAGGGTCATACAGCTGGTGAGTCCCATGATGTGATGTCGGCCACTCTGAATGGAGGCACTGCTCCCCATCTGCCCGCTTTACCACCTGCTCTACATCAGGGCACTGAAACACAGCCTCACATCTGGTTCTGGAGCTCCTTCCAAAGGGCTTTTGGCTGCCACCGCCCAATTTCTCTCTCTCTGCTCCTCATACCTCCTTCTGCTGGGCTAAGTGGTTCTCCAGATCTCGCACTTTTCTCTTTTCTGTCTCTAAGGCTTCCTTTGCTTTTCTTTTCTCATGGGCAATGCTGCTCTCCAAAATCTGAAAATCAATGACCAGCCTTTTTGGTTGCCTGCACATTTAGGGGGAAAATTGCTAATAACGATGATACTAATTATAATGACAGTAGCTCAAACGTTGGGGGTTGGTCTTACGTGCCAGGGCCCAAAGCTTTCGTGCCGGGGCCCAAGGCCAGCGCTTCTCACCCACGTCACTCTCACGGCAACCTCATCAGAGAAGTTAGTGTCTGCAAATTTAACAGATGAAGAAACTAAAGAATGGAAAGTTGGTGAGGGTGCGGGGACCATGAAGTTTGTTAGTGGTGAGGCCAGGATTGAACCCCTCACGTTGCCTGTGGGTGGAGGCCCTGGCAGGGAGCAAGCGAGCAGAGGAGACCAAGCCTGTCTTATTTCAGAGTCTGAGCTCTTATCACTGTGCCAGGCAGCCTCTGTGATAAGAAGAAGAAGAATCTCATTAATAATGGAATTTCCCATTGTTGAAATAAATCTCTGAAAGACAATCAGGTTTCTGGAGGAGGGCAGTGTATTGAATTAATGAGCCATACGTAACAGTCTCTAGGAGGGGTGGGGGCAAAGCTCACAGGGGAAGCTCTGAGAGGATGCGAGGGCTGTGATTGGTATTTAGTGCCCACAGTCAGGGAATTTCATCTGGGAAGCAGCTTGCTGATAAGCCGTTCAGTTAAATGGTTTATGCAAATTGCAGAAGGCTAGAAGTTGCTGGTAAGGCCCCTGTTTCTAGTCACTGCAAGAAAGAAGGGGCACCTCATATTCATCATCATTATGTTAAAAAAAAAAAAAAAAAGAAAGAAGGGGCACCTCAACTCTCAAACGGGTTGTGTTTTAAACACCAGCTAGGCAGATGTCTGGAATTTGGAACACGGTTTCCATTATAGCTGGTGGTTAGGGTCCGAGATTAGCCTGCAAAAATATCTAATCCATAATATGGAGGAAATACTACACATTTTTATATATTTTGCAGTGAAAAGCAGTTTAAAAAACGCCAGCACTCAGCTGTTCCAATACCAGCCCTCAACGAAGCAGAAGAGCAGTAACATCATGGGAGCCTGGCGTCTCCCATGAGACGTGAGGGAGCCGAACGTCTGAGGAGGGTTTCGGGTTAAGACATTTTCCTGCTCCACTGCGCCTGATCTCACGTCTACACGCGGGACTTTGCTCCCGGCAGCTCCTCTGCAGCCGAGATGGGCGCTACGCACTACAGGGACGGCTGTCCTCGTAAGACTCACGCCCAGGTCCCGTCCCCCTGGGCCACTTTGCTCCCACGCTCCTGGGCAGGTCATGGGAATTAACCTTTAACGTTACCTCTGAACCCGCATTATGACCTAGTGATTCTGTCATCTTTAAAGATTCATCTGACAGGGACCTCCCTGGTTGCGCAGTGGTTAAGAATCTGCCTGCCAATGCAGGGGACACGGGTTCGAGCCCTGGTCCGGGAAGATCCCACATGCCGCGGAGCAACTAAGCCCGTGCGCCACAACTACTGAGCCTGCGCTCTAGAGCCCGCGAGCCACAACTACTGAGCCCGTGTACTGCAACTACTGAGGCCCACGTGCCTAGAGCCTGTGGTCCGCAACAAGAGAAGCCACCTCAGTGAGAAGCCCGTGCACCGCAACAAAGAGTAGCCCCCGCTCGCTGCAACTAGAGAGAAAAGCCCGTGTGCAACAACGAAGACCCAACGCAGCCAAAAAAAAAAAAAAAAAAAAAAAGATTCATCTGACAGTGTGGAGGAAGGTCTAATAGAAAGAAAAATCAAATGACTGTTTGAAGTTGATCAAAGTCTGTGTCTGGGATTTTAATCTCAGGTTCCCTGACAAGAAGCCACGGAGAGGTCCTGCCGGGAGAAGTGGGCTGGCGCTGTCCTGGGCCGGGGTGACCCGGCCACAGCTCCTGCCTGCCACGGGGCTGTCCACCACCAGGCTTTCCTTAAGTCTCCCTCCTGAAGTGCCCCGTGACCTCGAGATCGCTAAAATCGAGGGGCTTCCCCATCTTTGTTGGCCGCTGTGAACCCTTGTGGCACCCTCCTCCTCCTCGCCACCCCTGGAGAAATAACTCAGGACCGGGTACTGACACTGTTTACACAGGCCTGTAGAGCACAGCTGTGCCGGAGACCTGAGTGAGACCCAACACATAAACACTTTCCCTCTCTGGATCGGATCAAATGGCATGGGCTCTGCCCACCAGGCTCCTTATTTCTCGCTCACTGGTGGGTGGGCCAGGGTTTCACTCTGAGGAGTAGGGATGCAGTGGGGGATTGGTAGGAGGCAAGTGCCTAAACAGAAGTGGAAGTACAGTGATTGATAGTATTAATAGCTACCATTCTTTGAGTGACGATTCTGGGTCAAACACTTTAGTGTACATTATCTCTAATCTTCACAGCCATCCTTTAAAGAAGGTAGGTATTGAGCCAGTAAGTAGCCCAGCCAGGCTGCAAAGCCTGCACTCTTCACTCCTCTGCGCTGCCCCAGGACTGAAGCGCTAATGAAAACATTTTGTAAAAAAGACTCAGGGATCTGAGGGTGACCATGAGGTGAGTATGAGTGAACACTGTAATAGGGCTTTTCCAAAAGCCATTTTGGACACATCAATAGAAGTACAACATCTTCAACGAGGGAGAGAAGAGTCCTGCTCTAGGCCACTAAATGCTGGAGAACTGTGTCCAGTTTTGGCTACAAAGACTTTAGGAAGAAAACAGATGATGGGTTGCAAACTCAGATGCCTACAGCGGCTCGACAGTTACCCAAAGTGAAGTGGGTTGTGTGTAATACAATAGGGAATGGCGAGGACTGTGGCAAACTTCTGCTACTTGGTTCCACTCCGGCCCGTTTTTGCCAAGTGGAAAGGAGGGCCAGATTTCCCAACTTTTCAAGAGAGGATGGAAATCTGGATTTTTCAGTATATTTTATGAATTCAAGATAAAACACTCGAGGACCAAACATAACATGTCTGCAGGCCCTTTTCAGCCAGTGAGCTGCCCATCTGTGACTTCTGGAGCACAAAGCAGCTCAGAGGAGCGGAACAAGGCCATGCTCCAGGACTGTGAATGGCATTTGGGTCTGGAGAGGAGCAGGTGCCTCTATTTTCAAGCATCTATAAAAGGTTATTCTGTGGAAGAGAAAGTATTCAATAGACGGGTCTTGCAGGAGCCCGGGGGGCGGGTGGAGGACTTGAAACCCTTCTGGGAGAAAGTCTGAGTCAGTTCAACCTAAAGGAAGAATGTTCTGCCAGCCCAAGGCATCAACACTGGGCTGGGTTGCCCTGGGCTGCAGAGAATTCCTTGGTGGTGGAGCTGAAGGCTGGATGATTTTAGGATGTTGTTGGAGGATACACGCAGCCCTGAAGTCCCACGATTCTGTAATTCCTCCATTTTTGTGATTTGGGATACAATCTCTGCGCAGAAAATGCTCATGTCACCAATCCCAACTTGTTCCCTATCTAAGGCTGTAGTTTACGCTGTTTACAATTTTTCCAGCTAATTGTGAAGGCTACAGCTCTAGGGTTCTCTCCTAGAGTCCCCCTTGCTTCTTCCCAGACTAGCTGAGCCCTCCCAAGGACAAATCACTCTAGGAAACTCCGCCACGCGCTTCTCCCCATCATCTATGGTTCTAAACTTCTTCCATTTGGCCCTCAAGCCGGATTTGGGCTGGAGCCAACTATCTCCCCGAGCTGCGTACCTCCTTCTGGCGGGTTAAGCGATTCTCCAGCTCTTGGACTTTGCTCTGTTCTTCTTCTAATGCTTCCTTCGCTCTGCTTTTCTCCCGAGAAATGGTTTCATCCAAAGCCTGAAAGTCATGACTGTTGTTTAATAGACATGGTTACCATAGTAGGAATCTAGACTCTGTGCCAGACACTGCACGGATTAACTCTTTCACTTCTCACAACAACCCCACAGAAAACTGTGGGCAGTATACCTAGGGGCTAAGAGTACGGGGTCTGGAGTCGGCAGGCCCAAATTAGAGCCTCCTGTTGATCCTTCCTAGATAAATAGTCTTGGGCAAGTGAGAAGCTTTAGAAGCCTCAGTTTCCCTATCTGTACAATGGGGACAGTAATAGTGCTTCCTGCATTGGGTTGATGTGAGGAGGAGATGAGATGATGAACATGAAATACTTGTCACATGATAACTATTCACGAGTAAAGATCAATCATTTCTTCTGTCATTTCGACTTTGCAAAGGAGGAAACAGGCTTAGAGAGATTAAGGAATCTGTTCAGTTTATTAGTAAATCACATCAACAGGAGTTTGAACCCTGGTCCCTTTGACCCTAGAGCCAGGAGTTGGCAAGCTATGGCATCTGCGCCAAATCTGGCCCGCTGCCTGCTTTTTTGTAAATAAAGTTTTATTGGCATCCCTCCATGCTCATAGTGGGTTGCCTACGACCGCCTCTGCACTGCAACAACAGAGCTGAGAAGCCACAACAGAGACCATACGACCCGCAAAACTGAAAATAGATACTATCTGGCTCTTCATGGAAAATGTTTGCTGATCCCTGATTTAAACCATTAGTGTGTGCACAAATCAGAGGACTGCTGCTAACAGATCATAATAAAAAAAAGAACGTTAGCTCCGTAAGGGAACCTAGAATTTCTTACCATTGAAACAGAGTCCTCAGACAAGCTAGGACTCGTGACGAGTTTAATTAATGAATTCTGACAAACGTATTTTTAGAAAGGGTGGGGGTGATGGTGTCATGTGGTATGAGGGAGGGTCATTTAAAATCGGGGCACCTGGCACTCGAGTCTGGAACAGTACTTTCAGATGAGTCCCTGGGGTCAAGCTGATCAATGTGTGTGTCTGGGGAAGGATGACCCTCGACGGGACAACAGTGGACATGAACAGCGGCACTCTGTCTTGGTGGGTCCCTGGCATTGCGTCCCCCTCTGGATGGGCTGGTGTGAGCTCTGAGGTTTGTTGTGATTAAAGGGGGATTGATGTCAGCCCTTGAAACCCTGTTATCTGTTTGAATCGATGTTACAAATGGGCGTCTGGGAGGCCCAGGCCGGTGCCCAAGGTGATGTTGAACATGCTGGGGCTGCAATACCGTACATCCACAGTGGGAACAAGTCAAACCAAAGTTAAAACTAAAATAAGACATTTGGCAAGGGAGAAGTTAATCAGAGAGGAGGGAGGAAACAGGTGGAGAGTCTGGTGAAGATTTTGAAGATTCCTACGTTCTTTCTGGTTTTATTTCCCTCTCTGTGGAAATGCACTGGCTTTTTCTATGTCTAATTGCCCTTCTGGAGGGAGCTGCCTTGATTTAAGGCTGTTGTTAATAGTACCTTTATGTGGCTCACAGGTGATTTTGGTCAGGTGGTTCTTCCTTTTTAATCTTTTATTTCACAAAAGGCAGAAAGGCAGAGAAAGAGGCAAACAGGAGAAGAGGTAGCGGGGCATGAGCTAGAGGATGAAAGGAAACAGGCAGAGGTCTTTGGCTCTTGGACAGTTCTGGAGAGTGAGGGTGTGTGGCAGAGAAGGACGGTCCAAGCAGGAAGTCACCAAGCTTCCCTTGGTGAAGGTGGAGGAAACGGCAGGTCCAGTCCTTCTCAGGGGAAGAAAGGAGGTGCTGGGGGAGAGCTGGGGTCCAGCGGATCTGGTGCTGCTGTCTTGAGGTGGGTGGACGAGGGGCAGCACGCAGTGGCTCTCCACCATGGCGGCACATTGGAACCACCAGGGAGAGCTTACCAATCCCAGTGCCTGAGCCACACCTTCACCCCAGTTAGGTCAGAACCTGGGGGTGGGGTGGGGGGAGGGGTACAAGGCATTAGTATTTGTTAATCTCTTAGGTGACAAAAGTGCAGCCAAAGTCATGAGCCACTCATCTAGGATGATGGCGACCGAGGTAGTTAAATTCATGGCGGGTCCCTGAATATCAGAAAGGGCCAACTCAAGGACAAGGATGAGAATCAGCCCATTATCTGCAGTTTCCCGGCTTTCTCCTGAGATTCTGATTCAGTGGGTCTGGGGTGGGGCCCAAGAACCTGTATTTTTCACCAGCGTCCAGGTGATTCTTATCGGCCAACTTGGGGAAAACCTTCCTGTAAGACTTTGTGGCTGAAAATGTCGTCTGCAGAGCTGTGCCATCAGTACCAGCTGGGAGCTGGTCAGAAATGCAGACTCCCAGGCCCCTCCCAGACCTGCTGAGGCAGAATCTGCATTTTAACAACATCCCCATGTGATCTGTGGACACCTTTGGGTTGAGAGGCGCTGCTGTAAAGTATCCTCTAATTGGCCGGTTTCTGGAAAAGTAAGTAGCAGTTTTGGCTATGTGTTTCCCCTGATATGTAGGAAGAGAAAGCAGAAGACTGAAATACTATTGGTTGGTCTTGCACACACTTAGACACAAACCAGGACCTGCAGTAACGGCTGGGATTTGTATCAATAAAATCAGCTGCAGTATATAAACAAAGTACCATTTCTAGACATTTCAATAACCTTGCCTCTTCAAGTTGATCTTCAATTTGATCTCTGAGTTTTAGGACTCAAGCTTCATGTTAATTCCTCCTACCTCATTCACCCTCTTCAATTAATTTAGTTCCCAAAAAGGAGTTGCTGAGATATCTCCATCTAAGTACGTGCCCTCTGTTTCTCATAGGAAAGCCCATTTCATCAGTTTCCAGTAGTAAAGAGAAGGACGGGGACCACCTTACCGATTTCTCTTCCATTAGCCGCTTGACTCTGGCTTTCAGCTTCTCCTCTTGCTGTAGCCTTTCCTCGGTCAGCTTCTCCTTCTCTGCCAGATGCTGCCGTAACTTTTCTTGCAGCAAATACTGCTGAGTTTCCTGAGAACTGTTGATCTTGATCTGAAATGAGGGGAAGGGAAACTGCAGCTGATGGGGGACAGGACTAACGCAGGAGTCATTTCCACTACCTTTGGGGGCGGGACAAAGGTTCACGAAACTTTCCTCAAAACACAGAAAAATGATGCTTAGCTTAGTAGCTAGTAGGGAAGTAGTAGAGCATCGTGGTTAAGAGCTCAGACTCTAGATCTAGACAGAATCTCAGCTCTAGTTCTTTCTAGACACTTCTTCGTATAGAAAATGAGGTTAATACTAGTATCTACCTCTTAGAGTTGTAAGAATGAGATAATGATGGAAAGCTTTTAGCACAGTGTTTAGCACATAGTAGGTGCTCAGTAAATGGTAGTTAGACTTATTTGTTATTATTTGCTGAGTGTAAGAGTAAAAACAGTGAGCTAGGGCCAGAAGGCCTGAGCTTTTGTCTTGATTCTTCCACCAACTAGCTGTGTGACATTGAAACAGTCACCTAGCCTCTGAATGACATTGTCCATCTCTGTAAAATAAGGAGAATGGACTAGATCAGGGGTTGGCAAACTCCTGTCTGCAGGCCAAATATGGACCACTGCCCATTTTTATAAATAAAATTTTATTGGAGCAGAGCATGCCCGTCACGCCCATTCATTTACGTATGTCCATGGCTGCCTTTGCTCTACAACAGCTGGTCAGATAAGTGTGGCAGAGGCTGTATGTCCTGCAAAGCCTAAAATATTTACCATCTGGCCCTTTACAGAAGAAGTTTGCTGACCCCTGGACTAGATGGTCTTTGTGGTTGATCGTAATGGTGGTCCCAATATTTCACCCTTCCTCTATTCATATCTTTGGCTCTGTAACTTGCAGTGCCCACCCATATCCTGCCCCCCGACTCTGAACTCAGTCATGTGACTTTCTCTGGCCAATGGGATGTTGGCAGACATAACACAAGCAGAGGATTGAAAAGCACTCCATGATTGGGCCTGCATTCTCTTCCCGATTTCTGCTTCCTCTTCCCGATTTCCGCTTCCTCTGCTAGCGCCATGAGAACGTGCCCAGGCCAGCCTGCTGGAGGATCAGAGACACGTGGAACAGAGCACAGCTGCTCCAGCTGAGGCCAGCCTGTATCGACCGAGGTCCAGCCAACACCCAGACCAGTGAGCAAGCCCATCCAAGACCAGCGGACCCACCTAGCGGCTGGCCCCAGATGTGTGATCAGTAGACAATAACTGTGGACCACTGCTAAAAGTGTTATGGTTGTTTATTATACAGTATTAATACGGCAATAGCTACCAGAGAGATACAATCCCTAAGGATAATTTTGCCTCTAAAATGTTGACATTATGTAACTTTTGGTAATTCTGCTGCCTATACTGTGGCTAGCTGTACTTCTTCCACTGCATTTAATAAACAATTTTAAAGATCTGATGGCATTTACATTTTTCTGGTTTCTGACAGAGGAAAACAAGCCTCCTTGCCCTCCTGGGAGATCTCAGCCACCCTGTCTGAAGCATTTCGTGTGCAAATGGAGGTGTCATCTCACCTTTTGGAGGATGTGTGCTGACTAGCTAACAGAGGAGAAACAGAGTTCAAATGCTCAGGGCTAGGTGAATTCTAAGCAGGAGCTGAAATGAACTTTTGAAGTTCAAAGATTACCTGAAGTTCCTGGGTCCGGCTTGTAATTTTTTTATAATGTTCCAGAAGGTATTTCAGATACAAAGACAATCCTTAAAGAGAGAAGCAAGAAGAAGGTAAGTATCAATTCAATTCACTTCCTTTGCTTTCTGAATAATGTCTTCACAGAGCTTGCCGACAGGTGGGTGAGGGCAACGCCGCCCTCCCATCGAGGAAACGTGAGTTGCCATCCACCTTGTGTGTGTGTGTTTTAAAAAAATTTATTTATTTATTTATGGCTGTGTTGGGTCTTCGTTTCTGTGCGAGGGCTTTCTCTAGTTGCGGCAAGCAGGGGCCACTCTTCATCGCGGTGCGCGGGCCTCTCACTATCGCGGCCTCGCTTGTTGCAGAGCACAGGTTCCAGACGCGCAGGCTCGGTAATTGTGGCTCACGGGCCCAGTTGCTCCGCGGCATGTGGGATCTTCCCAGACCAGGGCTCGAACCCGTGTCCCCTGCATCTGCAGGCAGATTCTCAACCACTGCGCCACCAGGGAAGCCCCACCTTGTGTTTTTAAAATTGTTGATCAGCTTCGGTTGGGCTCGAATCCAAGCTTCTTTTTGTGGGTGGAAAATAAGAACCATCTGCAGAGCTCCTACCGACTAAGTGTCTGCTGTGTGCAGCACGGTGAGCTGAGCAGGGGGATGATATGAAGCCATTCAGCGTGAGAGACAAGCTCTAAGTGCCTGGTAGGAAACAGGCAGGGACTCCAGGTGGCGTGGAAATAATGGCTGAAGGAGTGCGGAAGCGTGAGGGTCCCAGAGGAGGCGCCATCATTCCCCTGGAGTGATCACTGCTTGGCTGAGGACCCACTGGGCGTGGGCACTGGAGGGTATGCAGAGTTGGAGGGGATGGCGTTTCAGAATGGAAGATGCGGTTGGGTGAATGATGCTTCCCCCCCAGAGATGTCTGGGTCCTAATCCTTAGAGCCGAGGAGCATTACCTAACAGGGCAGAAGGACCTTTGCAGATGTGACGAAGTTAAGGATCTTGAGATGGGGGTGCTTATCCTGGATTAGCTGGGGGGACCCAATACAGTCGCATGGGTTCTTACAAGAAGCAGACACAGGGAGTCTGCCTACGACAGACAGAGACGGTGATGTGACAGAAGCAGAGAGTTGAAGATGCTCCTCTGCCATGAGCCCAGGAAAGCGGGGAATAAAAGCTCTAGAGGCTGGAAAAGGCGAGGAAACGGATTCTTTCCTAGAGCCTCCAGAAGGAACCAGCCCCTTGCCTTTACCTTAGCGAAACTGATTTTGGACCTCTGGCTTCCAGAACTGTAAAAGAATAAATATGAGTTGTGTTAAGCCCCTAAGTTTGTGGTAATTTGTTAGAACAGCCATAGGAAACTAATATGGGGGGGGGGGGTGAAGGCAGGAGGCAGGATGAGAGGTGGGGAAATGCAGTGCATGTTCTGGAAGAGGGCGGAGCTTAATTGGGGTAGAGCAGATGATGGGGGAGGGGAGGAGTAGAGGGAAGAGTTGGGATGGAAAGCTGAGTTCAATTTGCGGCCAGCCTACAACAGTAGCCTAAAGAGTATAAACTTGACTTAAACATCACTGAACTGTCATGAGTGTGACCTGTGTGCCCGGCCCTCTGCTAAGCAATCAGCGCATCACCCCACTGTATTGTCCCACCATCACCTCCTTTTACACGTGAGGCCGTCGGGCTCTGAGACATGTGGCTGCTGGACGCCACACAGCTGGCAAATGGCTGAGCCAGGGCTTGGGCTCACAGTGGTGTGACGCCAGGGTCTGAGTCACTGCTATTTCAGCTTCTGATGGAGCAGTGAGTTGGCTTAATCAAGGGTGTTTTTTTTTTTCAGAAAAATAACCGGGATGTATTAGAGACGAAGGAGCCAGCAGCATTTCTCAACTGCAGCATTCTCGACCTGTTGGGCTGGACAGTCCTTGTTGTGGGAGCCGTCCTGGACACTGTAGGATGTTCAGCGGCATCCCTGGCCTCTACCTACTGGCCGCCAGGAGCATCCCCCACCCAAGCTGTAATTATCAAAGATGAGAGGGTTTCAAGAAAGCAAACCGAGAGGGTTGGGTAGGCCAGAGAGAACACGGCGGGGGGAGGAAGGTGGGGCTTCCGTGCAGGGGGGCCACGTCAGTTGCCAAAGAGGCAAAGACAAAGTAGGAAGTTGGTGGCCAGCACACAGGGTGTAACGCACTTCAAGGTCTTAGTGGGACAGGAGTACGAGCAGTAGAAAAGGAGCTAAAGAAGCAGTGGTCCCAATGAAGATGCACCAACTTGAAGCGCATGTTTGATGACAAAGGAGAAAGATGGAGTGAGAGGCTGGATACGCTGAAGAAGGAGGTCGTGATTCAGGAGCTTGTGCACAAAGTGGTCTGGGAGGGAGAGAGAAGGGGAGACTCAGGGAGGGAAGAGCTGCATGTGGAAAGAGAACGTAGTGAGGGAAGATAGAGGGAAAGGAGAAAAGATGGGTGCGGAGGGAGACAGGAGGGGAGCTCAACAGGCTCGAGCCTGGGCCCTTGACCTCTGACAATGCCACTTGCTGAGAATTTCCACCTTGGAAGAGTGAGAAAAATAATATTATAATAATAGCTATTCAGTATTAAGCACTTGCTGTGTGCCAGGCGCCATGCCAGGAGTTTAACACGTGATATTTTCTGATCATTACAAACAGCCCAGCAAGGAAATGCGTTTGCATTTATAGGTGAGACACAGACGCTCAGCAAGGTTAAGCTATGGAGCTGGTAAGCAGTGGGAGCAGAATTCAGACCTAGGTCTGTCATTCTCTTTTCAGAGAGACTAGAGGCTGGAGAGTGAAGGGCTGGGCTGGCTGATGTGAAGGGTGCGGGAGGAGAGGGGCGCTGGGAGGATCCCGAGATGGCAGAGATGGGTGATGCTGACTTGGGCTGTAGGAAAGAGGCATTTTCTTCTTTGGGAGAAGAAGCAATTCTTGATTATATTTCCGGTTACAAAAGTTACACATGCCTATTACACAAATCCAAACAGGGCAGAAACCCATAAAGTGGAAAGTGTCGCCCTGCTGTATCCTCAGTGGCCGGCACACAGTAGGCCTGCAATAAATAGTTGTTGAACGACTGAAAGTCAAGGCTCACGCAGTCTCATCATGCTGGGATAATACTCTCAACACTTTTATGTCTTTTTCTCCAGATTTCTCCTGTGGTTGGATATTGGCATTTAAAAAAAAAAAAAGGGGGGGGAGAACACTGTGCATATTGTATTACAACTTGCTTTTCTTTTTTTTTCACATAAAAATACTGCGTATCTTGGATATCTGAGACAGAGCGATTTTCTGTGTATGCAGGGAAGCCTTTTATTTGCAACAAAGTCTTGCAGAAATAGACACAATCAACTGAGCTTGCAAAGAAAAATGTAAAAAGTCCTTTCTTTCCCTTATCAAAAGAAGCTGAGAAACCAGGCAGGAGGAGAGGGGAGCTAACTTTTAAGGTCCTCCTTAGATGTTTCCTATCTTCCAGTGGGACCACACAGTAATCCTTCACCAATCAGATTTCTTTTCTTTTTAGGTCACAGCTTTTTTATTTTTTAATTGAGATATAGTCGATGTACAATATTATATGTTTCAGGTGTACAACATAGTGATTCACAATTTTTAAAGGTTATATTCCATTTATAGTTATTATAAAATATTGGCTATATTCCCTGTGCTGTAAAATATATCATTGTAGGTTATTTATTTTATACATGGTAGTTTGTACCTCTTTTTTTTTTAATTGGAGTATAGTTGCTTTACGATGTTGTGTTAGTTTCTACTGTACAGCAAAGTGAATAAGCTGTATGTATACATATATCCCCTCTTTCTTGAATTTCCTTCCCATTCAGGTCACAAAAATATGGAACGCTTCATGAATTTGCGTGTCATCCTTGCACGGGGGCCATGTTAATCTTCTCTGTATTGTTCCAATTTTAGTATATGTGCTGCCGAAGTGAGCACAGTAGTTTGTTCCTCTTATTTCCCTACCTCTAACTTGTCCCTCCCCCTTTCCCGCTCCCCACTGGTAACCACTAGTTTGTTCTCTATATCTGTGAGTCTATTTCTTTTTTGTTATATTCACTAGTGTTATTTTTTAGAATCCACATAAAAGTGATATCATACAGTATTTGTCTTTCTCTGTCTGACTTATTTCACTAAGCATAGTACCCTCCAAGTCCATCCATGTTGTTGCAAATGGCAAAATTTCATTCTTTTTTATGGCTGAGTAGTATTCCATTGCATAGAGATATATATAGATATATCTATATCACATCTATTTTTTGGGGGGGCCACGCTGTGCAGCTTGTGGGTTCTTAGTTCCCCAACCAGGGACTGAACCTGGGCCATAGCAGTGAAAGTGTCGACTCCTATCCACTGGACCGCCAGGGAATTCCCTACTGCATCTTCTTTATCCACTCATCTGTTGATGGGCACTTAGGTTGCTTTCATATCTTGGCTATCATAAATAATGCTGCTATGAGCATTGGGGTGCATGTATCTTTTTGAATTAGTGTTTTTCATTTTGGGGGAATAAATACCCAGGAGTGGAATTGCTGGATCATACGGTAGTTCTATTTTTAGTGTTTTGAGAAAGCTTCAAACTGTTTTCCATAGTGGCCACACCAATTTACATTCCCACCAACAGTGTAAAAGGGTTCCTTTTTCTCCATATCCTCGCCAACACTTGTTATTTGTGTTCTTTTTGGTGATGGCCATTCTGACAGGTGTTAGGTGATAGCTTAACCAATCAGATCTTTAGTAGTGACCCCAATCTCCTGGGCTGCTCATGACATGATCCAACAATACTTACTCAACCTGGATTTCCCTGAGGGATTTATTCCAGGATTTTACAGACCTAGCTCGTTAGGTGCGTTTTATCCCTTAGGACAATATTTTAAAAGGCAGGTAGTATGGTGGTTCAGAGCAGGGGCTTTGAGGTCAGAGGGACCTGGATGGAGTCCCAGCTTTGAAATGCAGCCCATTGTCAAGAGCTGAGGAAGAAGGCCTGGGAAGAGAACTGAGTGCTCACGGCTAAGAAAATCTGACTAGCTGTCAAATAGAGATGCGGCAGGGGTCACAGGTAAAGGCACCTCGGCGTGAGTAAATCAAGCTGCCCTGCCTGTGCGCATACCCATCTGCCTGCCATCCACATTTAGTTCACATTAAATCAACAAGTATTCAAGGCTAATGCGGATGGCAGCTACCGTTTACTAAGGCTTATGTGTGACCCCATGATTTGGGTACCACATCGTTTAATCCTCACAACTAGCTGGTGAGATCTTAACCCCATTTTAAAACCAAGTAAACAGAGGCACACAGAAGTCGAGACTTGCTCACACAATGAGTAAGCGCACACTTGAGAGTTAAACCTTAGCAGCTGGTCTCCAAAGCCTGAACTCAGAATTATTCGCTCTAATGCAAATGGGGCTTTGCTGGGGCAAGGCCCGCGGTGTGCATCAGACGCCCTTCACTCCAGGGAATGAAACTCTCAGGTTTGTCTCTGTTCAAGTTAATGACAGAACCTGTCCTCTAGGAATTGGGCATGTACCTGGTACCTCTCTGGATCTTCGGAGGGCCTGTGGGGTCACAGAAAAAAACACAAGTGCTAGGATCACAACGACCTCAGTTTGAGTCCTGACCCTACCATGTACCAGCTGTGTGACTTGGAGCAAGTTTCTTAATGTTATTGATACTCAGTTTCCTTACCTGCAAAATAAAGACAACAATAGTACCTGGCTCATTGGGTTGTTGGAAGATGAAAGTACACAGTACATGTAAAACAACTAACACAGTGACAAGTACCCAGGAGGAGTTAAATAAACCGTGGTTCCTACCCTCCTCCTAGGAGCTGTGAACACAGAAGGCTCTTAGGACTGTTTGTGGATGGTGATGAATGACTGGGGATCCCCTGCTGGCCTCCGTAATGGGAAGTACCTTGAATCACTTATCATGGTGGACTAACTCATAAAAAGTTTTTGAGCCAGTTTCTTCATTTCTAAAATGAGGATAATGTTACCTGCCTTATAGAGGTGTTGTGATGATGAACCGAGGTTATGTATGGAAAATACTTAGAACACCATCTAGAATATAAGTGCTCAATGATGAATGATGGCCACCATTGTCACCATCACCATCCTCGTCACCATCACCATCTAATCATTATTCTCACCACCATGACCATCACAATCATCATCACCATCATCATCACCATCCTCACAATCATCATCATCATACCATCACCATCACCATCCTTGTGTAGATGCCTCTAGGAAGTAGGTACAGCAGGACCTCATACAGAGAATATAGGGAATACTCTAGCTCATCCCACTCTTTTAGTCTTCTGGGGCTTTGCCATAACATTGCTAGTTCTGGAAGATAAAATGCCTTTTACCATCAACTTCCTCTCCTAATGAATGAATAAAGAATGGGCCGTACTCACTAACTTCTCTATTGCCCTCCATCCTTCTTCTTGACTTCTTAGAACCAAGTAGTTGTAATCACAGAACACAGTCTGTGTTTCCCCAACAGGTGTTCTGTAGAACATTCTCCAAGAGTTGTTAGCTGGGGGTAAGGGCAGCAAGAAAGGAGAAACGTATTTTGGGAACATCGCATTCTTTATCCCATCCTTGTGGATCCATAGTGCGTATCAGTGCAGGAGGGATTCTGCAGAGACCTGTTTGATGTTACTTCAGTCTCCTGACTCTGTGAAGTCTGGAGAAAAAGACGGTGGGCCTGAGAAATGCTGCCTGAAAAGAGTCTTTCTCAGGCTTTCTGGTCTGGCTGGCCTGATGGCTTAACTTGGCAACCCATGTTTCTTTACGGTAACATATGACTAGATTTAGAGACAGAGGCTTCAGTGACTCCTGGGACTGGGGAGGGTACAGTGCACACATTGTTTGGCCCCGCTATTACTAGGATAGAGATAATGGTCTTTCCTTGTTTTAGTTCTGATTTCGAAGAACAGCTAGAACTGTGGGCCACGTCTCTGCTGGTTTCATGCACACTCAGACTCTGCCATGATTACAACAACAGTAATACTGGGGTTGGGGAGGCGCTGGGTTGCTGGGAGAAATCCAGCCCCCCTCTTCTCTATGCTATCTGTGAGGGGCAGGCACTTACAGAAAAGTTAATCTTGATTTTGCCTTTCTTTTTAAAAACGTTTAAAAGAAATTCACACCACCTTCTGGATTGCCTTAGAGATATCCTGGCTGGGGTTGTTTAATCACCGGAGTTGAAAATCACTCCTCTATTCTCATTCATTATTGTAAGAATGTCAAATGCGTGCAGCCTCTCTGGAGGGCGATTTGGCAAGAAGGATCAACAATAAATGTTGGAGTTTCCCAGGTGTGGCCCTGGGCTCTCCCGTCTCATCCAATACTTTCTTCCTCGTGATACCGTTCACATGTATGGCTTTAATCAGCATCCATCCATCCACCCGTCCATCCATCCCATCTGACTAAGCGCCCGCCATGTGGCACCTGTTCTTCTGCGTTCCGGGGCCACATGACTGATATAGTTGGATATCCAGGTGACAGCTGTGTCCTTGGCACCCCACTTTGGATGTCTACAGGCACCTCACACTCATCTTCCCCCTCAAACCTGGTCCTCCTGCGGCATTCCTTACTCTGGATTTTAGTGAAGGAACCACATCTGTACTTTTAACACAAGCCAGAAACCTGGAGATCTGTAGGCCCCTTTCTCTCCGTCACTTCCCTTCTAGCCATATCTAACTCCATCACTGAGGCCTGTTGATTCATCTCTTAAATGCCCCTGGAATCTTCTCTCTTGCTCCGTCCCCTCCATTGCCACAGTGAGGGCCACCATCGTGTCTTGTGACAGCCTCCTAACTGCTCTCCCGGGGTTCTGTGCTGGCCACCTTCCTGTATGTTTTCCACTCGTGGCCAAGATGACTGTCTCCAAACGCAAACCTGTTCCATCAGTTCCTTACTTAAAACCTTTCACGGGCTTCTCTCTGCTCTCAGGTGAAAGCAGAGCTTCTTACCAGGGCCCTGCAAGCCCCTGGCCCCACCATGATACAGCCCCTGCGGACCTCCTTCACCAGTCCCCGACCTCCGCCTCCACTTCTTTTAGCCCCTTGAGTTCTCCATGCTTCCTGCGATCCCATCACGCTGCTCCCTCCACCCAGAATGCCCTCCCCTCCCCTCTTTGGCAAATAACTCCTATGCATCCTGCAGGTGCCCTGCCGTCCCTGACCGGGTCAGAGCCCTGCACTTCTCCTTCAAAGCAACTGTCACGATTAAAGTTTTACATGTGAGTGACTTTTCAGTTAATGCCGCACCCTATTCCTCCCTGAGACCGTAAGATCTACAAGCGCAGGGATAGTGCCTGTTATCTCCCCAATATTTTATTATGAAAGATTTCAAATGTACAGTGAAGAGGGAGGAATTTTACAGCCAACATCCATATACCCCATGACCTGGATTCTACCTGTTTCTGACCCCATTATATCTCCACCCTGCACTGTGCCTGGTATCTAGGAGGCCTGCGATAAATCTTTGTTGAATGAAAGTGGTTCATATCCTTCCACATCTAGGATGATAAAGATAAGATGAATAGGTATGTGTGAATAATATTTATGTCAGCATCATCTATTAAGTGTGAAAAACTGGAAACAACTTAAATGCCCGTGATAGAGGACTGGCTAAATAAATTATGGTACATCCTACGGAATGGGATTCCTTGCCATCAGTGACAGCGATGATGTAGATCTGTGTGTATTGACATGGAAGGGTGTTCCTGATGTACTGTTAGGAACGAAACTAAAGGAAATTGGGTATAATATGACATTATTCTTTTGTAAAGTTAAAAAATCAATAAATGTATATAGGTAGTGCCTATTTTATGCCAGGTACTATTCTAAGTACTTTACATACATCAATGCATTTTAATCCTCACAACAAGCCTAAGGGGTGGGTATTCCCTATTATCCCCATTTTACAGGTAAAGAAACAGGCACAGAGAGGGGGAGTAACTTGCCTAGAATCACACAGCTCTTTCCACGGGAAAATGCCTTGGAAGTTACACACAAAATATGATAGTAGTGACAATACCAAATGCTAGCGAGGATGTGAAGCCACAGGAACTCTCATTCATTGTTGGTGGGAACGCAAAACAGCCACTTTGGAAAAGAGTTTTGTGGTTTTCTTAAAAACCAAACGTACTCTAGGGACTTCCCTGGTGGCGCAATGGTTAAGAATCCGCCTGCCAATGCAAGGGACACGGGTTCAAGCCCTGGTCCGGGAAGCTGCCACATGCCAAGGAGCAGCTGGGCCCGTGCGCCACAACTACTGAGCCTGCGCTCTAGAGCCCGTGAGCCACAACTACTGAGCCCGTGTGCTACAACTACTGAAGCCTGCACGCCTAGAGCCCATGCAATGCAACAAGAGAAGCCACTGCAATGAGAAGCCCGTGCACCGCAACGAAGAGTAGCCCCTGCTCACCGCAACTAGAGAAAGCCCGCGCACAGGAACGAAGACCCAACACAGCCAAAAATAAATAAAATAAAATAAAATAAATAAATTAAAAAAAAAAACTAAATGTACTCTAACCACACGATTCAGCAACCGCGCCCTTGGTATTTACTCAAAGGAGTTGAAAACATGTCCACACAAAACCCTGCACATGGACGTTTATGGCAGCTTTATTCATAACTGCCGAAACTTGGAAGCCACCAGGATGTCCTTCAGTAGGTGAATGGACAATGGAATATTATTTGGCACTTAAAAAAAAAAGAGCTATCAAGCCATGAAAAGACTTGGAGGAAACGAAAATGCATATTACTAAATAAAAGAAACTAATCTGAAAAGTTGTATGATTCCAACTATATGATATCCTGGAAAAGGCAAAAACTATGGCGATGGTAAAAAGATCTGTGGTTGCCAGGGGCTGTGGGGGGGCCGGGAGGGAGCACACAGGATTTTCAGGGCAGTGAAACTATTCTTTTATTTTTTTTTGGATAAGGTTCTTTTATTTGGAATAAAAATGTCCAGTTTTGAAAAGAAAAGAAGTTTTCTAAAAAACATAAGTCCTCAAACCACAAGTTTCCCCATGACGAGCTGAATTCCTGAACACCGCAGAGGGGATTACTGGAGATGCTGATTACTTAAGACACTAATAGGAAGGCACTGAAGAGCAGCAGGGCCAGGCTTCAATCACACAAACGTGTGCTGCCATGGAGGAATTGCATAGGCTGGCTTTGAAGTTGGCTTCTCCTTTGCTTCTTGTATTTTGTTAAACTTGTAGCTTTACTTTCCTCAATTTCTAGAATATCAGTTTCTAGATATTCTGGTTTATGGACTATCGTCATTTTGCTTTATTACCACGTCCCTGATCTGTAACCTCACCCACCCCATTTCCCCTCTATGGACTCCACCGTGGCTTTTAATGAATTCTCTGTACTTTCTGTTACTATGTAGTTATAGAGTGATCTGAGAAGTGAAACTCATAAATCGAGTTGACCTAATACCAGGGCTTTGTGCACAGAATCACACCAATCTGCTCAGAGATGGCCTGATCTGAACCGCATCACCCACCGTGCTCCCTGGCTTCTGCTTATGGCAGTAGATTTGGAATCAAAGGCACCTTCAGGATTGGACCATCTTCCCGGTGGAGCATCGTGATTTACAGGGCCTCTGGGTCCTCTCCGGGGTTGGCCTCATTATTGGTGGACCTGCTGGTTCCAGGACTTAATGAGGCTCAGGTTCTTGATGTCTCATCGCAGAAAGAATCCAGTGAGAGACAAAGTGATGGGTAAGAAGTGGATTTATTTAGAGAGACACACACTCCACAGACAGAGTGTGGGCCATCTTAGAAGGCGAGAAAGGCCAGGGCAGTGAAATGATTCTGTATGATATTATAATGGTGGATACATGTCATCACACATTTGTCCAAGCCCAAACCCATAGAATGTACAACACCAAGAGTGAACCCTACACAGCATTGTAAATCAACTACACTCCAATAAAATTAAAATTAAAAAAAAAGAGTGAACCCTAATGTAAACCATGGACTTTGGGTGATTATGATGTGTCAATGTAGGTTCATCAGTTCTGACAACTGTACCTCTCTGGTGCTGATGTTGATAATGGGGGAGGCTGTGTATGAGTGGGGACAGGGGGTACCTGGGAAATCTCTGTATCATCCTCTCAATTTTGCCATGAACATAAAACTGCTCTAAAAAAAGTCTCTACTATATATATGTATATATATGGTTACTTCTGAGAGAGAAGATTTAGCATAATTTTGATTTTTCCTTTTGCCTCTGTCACGTCTCATTTTTCTCCAGTAATCACGTCTCACTTGTGTACTTTTTTCCAGGAACATTGCTTCTCAAGTGGTGAAGCAAAGTGAAGTCTGGAGAAGGGAACACTTGGCCACATACCTAAGAAGCCTCCCTCAACAGATGTCCCATCGTGATCAGATTCAACGCAATATTTCAGTCATGCAACTATGTGAGAAAAGAGTTGCAATCACCTTTGTCGGAGCTGGGGAACTGGATCCCCACCTCGTGGAGGAGATGCTCCGTTTCCTCCAGCCAGGACAGTGACAGGTGCAAGATGTCCAGCGCCACCTTCTGGAGCCCTGAGACAGGTGGGCTCACCTGCAGGTGCTGCAGGAGGTCGACCTCCTTCTTCAGGTCATTGCTACAGCAAGACATTTTCATGCAAGCCTGGAAAGAGATGAGGTCGTGAGGAGCCCGGGCACCATCGCCAGAAATAGCACCTGACGGTTGTGACCCGCCAAGAGCAGTGTTCCTGACGTGGCCGTGAAGCAGGCAGCGCCGTATGTTGGCCGCCCTGTGACGGCCCAGTTCTACTTGCCTTTTTTGGGGGGGGCGGGGCGGGGCGGAAGGAGGCAGCTTTTATTTCACGTGCACTTTAATTTGGACTCTGGATGGTCAAAGAGACCCTGTGTTTAGGTATAGGCAATTCCAAAGTCAAATTGCCAAGGACGGTTTGGCTGAAACGAGAACCAAATTTGGCTACAGAATTCCTGCTGAGATCAACACACAAGCTGGTCAGAAAGTGCGGTTTCCTGATTTGAAAGAGTGCTGACAAGCCAACATTTGCACAGACTCCCCAAATAGTAGCTGCGTATTTCCAGAGAAAGCAGAAGCAGCTGCCTGATGTGATAAGCTGGATCCCTGCGTGGGGGCCATGAAGGGGGGGCTCTGCCAGACCCTGTGGTCCTGTCTCCTCCAAAGTCAAAGGCAACAAGGGTAAGAGCAGCCTTCCACTGCTGGGACAGAAAAGAAAAATGCAAATAAAGAGAAGATTGTTTCTTTGGTTTCTCTGGAAATAACACGGGGCTGGTTTTCTCCCCGGGGTCTGGGGCCTCCCAAAGGCAGTACTCGGATTGTGTCGGGCAGCTTCTCCTTGGCCACACCAAGTTCACCTGGGAGGCATTTCTGGAGGTCCTTTGTTTTCTGATCTCAAACAGATTTCTCCAACAAGAGAAAAGGTGCACTAAAGCAGAGCTGGACAATTTCCTGAACCAGGAGCACAAAAATGAGACACAGGGGACATTTGAGAAATGGAGAAGGGGGCACCTGGCAACTGTCTAAGGACGTCTTCAGCTTCTTGATGTTCTCTGTGACTTCCTCCTGTTTGGAGCTGCTGAGCTGGGGCTCCTTCTGCAGGGTCCACTTTTTCTGCTGAAAGTTGATGTTGTCCTCTGTGACCTTGGTGATCTTCTCTATTAACTGGTGAGAAAAAGAAAAAAAAAAAAAGATTTAAAATGCAGGGTGGCTCTGGGGGCAGGGGACCTGGGGGGCTTCAGCTTAAGCTCGGAGGAGGGAGGTCCTGGTGTGTTTTGGTGATGGCTCTGGAGGGCGGATGTCGGCTCTGACACCAGGGCATGTTTCCCAGGATCATAGATGGTTTTTAAGAGCCAAAGGCCTGTCATGTGGCCACGAGTGTGTTCTAGATTCTTCTGCATTCTGGGATTGATTCGTCACGCTGAGCCTGATGCTGTGGGCCCCTAAAAAGCAGGTTCTCCAAGAGAAGCCCGTGCTGTGATTTTTTGACCCGCGTGCTGACACCCAGGGTTGGAGAGGATAAACGGAAGAATAATAAGGCAATCGTTACAGCCAGAGGCCCATCCTCACTGCCATCTGCCTCTTCAGAAGGAACGAGCGAGCGAGGACGCACCGTCTATGCTGAGGCCGCCCCTTTCCTCGCGGGGCTAACGGAGGTTAACCGTGCAGGTCTGGCGACCAGACACAGTCCTGGGTGGTTTAATTTGATTTTCACAGAAACACTGCAAGGGAGTTTAACTGGCTTTTACTTTAAAAGCCAGGAAATCCCAGAAAATCAAAACAAATCTTTATGGTGTAGCAACAGTGTGAAAAATATGTGCCACCAACAAAAAACAGAAACATATGCTCCCAGTGTCTGGAGTGCCGGGTCCCTGAAGGAGAAAGCGGGGAAGAGAGACGAACCTGCTGATCGGAGACGGGTTTGTCCTGGAACAGCTTCGCGCGTCCGTAGGTGGCCTTGATGACCTGACTTCTGAAAAGCTCCAGCTGCAGCACAAAGAAAGGGAAGGGGATGAGGTGAGTGGTGCAGCTGCAGCTGCAAGGCTGGGGGAGGCGCCTCCATCGCTGGGTCTGGGAGAAATCGGTGAGAAGGCTCTGCACGCCTTTAGTGGTCATTATGGGTAATTAACACCTTCACCTCTCACCAGAAGGGGCAGTGCCCACACAAGAGAGGGGGACAGCAGGTTTTAACGACTTTTCAGGTGTGCCCGCCTAACCTAGCCGACACACGTGGTCAGCACACACACGTCTCGGGCTCTCGGAAGAGCCACTTGCTGCCAATTATCCAGTGGGAAGTCCAGGGCCAGGAGCACTCTTCCGTAATTGCTACGTTGGCACCAGGCTGTGAGATAAATATTGAGGCTGTCAGCCCGAGTAACTCGTGTAATCAGCAAGGGCGCCTGGGGAGAGAAGGAGGAGCTGCCTGCTGCCATTTTGTGCCTTAGACCTTGTGTCCTGAAGACGACGTCTCCTGTATTCCTCTCCAGGTCCCCGGAGCCTGGTGCAGTGCCTGGCACACAGCAGGCACTCAATAAATGTTCATCGAATGCTTATAACAGAAACATCTGTCAAGTCAGATGTTCGAAGTCCTCTACTTCAGTTCAGCCAGTTTTTATTGAGTGCCTCCCTGGTGCTGGTGTCTTCATGTTACGGATGATGAAACAACGCTGTTAAATTAAATCAGGGCTTCTAGAATGACGAGTTCAAGATGCCCCAGGCTCATGAGACCTGAACGGCAAAGAAGCCCAAGTTTCTCTGGAAATTTACCAACATGATGGCCCTTGGCCTGGGTTTTTGGCTCACTGGCAAAATGTGGTCATGAAAGGCTCTAAAACAGAGCCCTGAAGGACCATAAGGGCCACTGAATCAATGAGAACGTCAACAGATCCCAAGACACAGGAGTCTGCTGCATACCAGGGAGCTCTGGGAAGCCAAGCAGAGGAATTGTGACTCTCCTAAGGACACCTCTGCGGTCATCCTGCCGGAAGCCAACCGGGTGATTGGAGGGACTCTGGGTCGTCTGCTGGTTTCATGGCTAAGGGAGGGTCCTAGCTCACCCAAGGAAAAGGTTATGTAGAGAGGGCCCTGTGGGCGATGGCCCGCATGACCACCAGAGGCGCCCTACGGGACTGCTTGGCGGGGGATGGGGGTAGGGAGGGACAGGTCCTGCTGGACGATGGGCTGAGTCCCGTGGTCACTGGCCTGGGGAAGGGCAGGACCGCAGGCCGGGAGCGGGCTGTGGAGACAAGGGGGGTGAAGCAGGAAGGCCCAGGCAGCGCAGAGAAGCCTCGTTCGTCCTTTCTCTCTCGAGTCTAGACCTGGAGGAATCTCAGTGTCTCTGAGGGTCTTCCTGGATGACCCCTGGCCAGAGCCATGACCAGGCCCTCGGCAAGTGGCCCAGATCATGCCCTCAAAGCGGGTGTGCGCTGTGGGTGCAGAGTGCCAGCAAGGTGAGGGGTAGCCCAGGTGCACAGAGGGGAGCCCAGGCTGGCGGGCTCTCTGCCTTGCTAAGGGGTCGGCACCCTGCAGGAGAAAGGACACCGTGGGTGACGGTGTGGAAGTTGGTTGAAGAGGCTTTAAAACCTCCCTGAGAGTCAGCATCGTCATTTAACTTGTGGGCGCCTCTGAGGTTCAGCGTGTGGGACAAATTCCAGTCACACTGATGGTTCAGGCTTGGATGCTACCGAATGGAAGGGCTCTGGGAGCTGGGCTGGGTGGGATGGAGGGCTCCTTTAAGGATTGTGGTTCTTAACCTTTTTTGGTGGTTTACAGATCCTTCTGAGAATCCAGTGAGTGATGAGGTGGACTCACTCTCCCAGAAAAAGAAAAGCACAAACACATACACGCAAAACGTTCTTGGTCCCCCTGGAGCCGTGGCTGCCAGGAGAGGATGCCTTGTGGAGGGGTCCAAGAGGGGCTGCCCTCGGTGGGCCATATTCCAGAGGGCCAGCGCCCCATCTTGGGTTCTCGTTTGCTCTCCCTTAGCTTTTGGTGAAGGCTCGTTTGCATGTTCTGGCCCTCATGTCTGTGCCACGTGTAATAGGAAGGGCCACTGGGCCATCTTGGGTCAGAGCCCTGGGAAATGGCCCTCCCCAGACCTGCCAGGTCACAGCCTGCTCCCCACCCTGCCCATCTCCATCTGGCATAAGCTGTGGTGTTCCGGGTTTTACTTTATTAAGAAAAGTGGCAGGACTTCCCTGGCACTCCAGTGGTTAAGACTCCGCGCTTCCACTGCAGGGGGCGCGGGTTCCATCCAAAACAAAACAAAACAAAACAAAACAAAACAAACAAACAAACAAAAAGAAATGTGGCATTTCCCTGTGGACACTGAGTGTAGCATCTGTTTGGGGGCCCAGAGGAAGAAAGATCGCTGTAAATGTCAGGACAAAAAATGTGAAGGAGAAAGTGCTAGAAACACCCCTGGGGTCCAGAGCTCAAACCCTTCCCAAGAGGCAACCGCACAGCTGGTTCACTGGGCCGGGCCTTGAGCTGGGACTGGCTGCTTGGTCAGGGTCTCAGGCAACAGCAAACACTGGAGGGGGCAGCTTCCCAGAAGGAAAAGCCTCTTCAGTGATGCCCACTGGGACGCGGAAGCCGCACAAAGCCCTGCCCCTGAGATAAGCGGGTGAACTAAACCAGGCCGTCTTCTTCCTCACTCATCCCTGCCGGCCGCTTGGGTGCGGGATTCCGTGGAGAGCACGGGCCGGTGAAGGGGCCCTGCAGCACGCCTACCTGACCTACTGCCCTTTCCAAATTGGCTTTAATGAGGCTTTCTCTGTTCCCCATTTCTTGCAGCTGAAGCAATTTCCTTCTGGAATCCTCCTGAAGCTTCTCTTCAACCTGAAAGGATGATGAAAGCGTGGGCTTGCTGCTAATGTGATCATCATGCCCTCTGGGGAAACTCTTCTGGGGGGGCTAATGGCAGTGGGGGAGTCCCTGAGGGGTAGGGACAGCTGCAGCCCAGTGGCAGGGGTCACAGGCATGCACGGGGTGGAGGCAAACTCACAGGGAGTTGCCCCCTACGGGAAAGGGCCGAGCTCTGCACCCTGGGCTCAACTATGTTCTACCGCAGACTCCAATCCCAGCTCGGTCCCTAACAAGCCGTACGACCCTGGGAAAGTTATTTCACTGCTCCGTGACTCAGTGTCCTCATCTGTCAAATGGGGATGGTGATACTAGTACCACTGCATAGAGTTATTGTGGGGATTCAATGTTTGGAATAGTGCTTAAGGGCTCTGTGAGTGTGTTAAGTACTGTTGTAACCTATGGAAGGTGGACAGGAATGTCCGCCGTACAGTCTCGTTCTAATAACTCATGATGGGTACTTGGAAATGTTATTATTGGGTTTATTATCATAACTATTTGTCGTTACCACTTTGAGCACACTCACTGGTGGAAACCTCTCTGGAGGCTTGCTAAAGCAATGTCTATTGAGAATAGACAAAGGAAGAGAATAGACAAAGAATAGACAAACGCTTTCCTGCAAAGGAAGGCGTTTAAAGTGGAGAAGCTTGCCTATTTTTTCCCCCCTTGCTTGGGTAACAGTCAACGCACGGTAAGCTTGGGAGTGCCCCACGCTACCCTTTGCTGGCCAGTATAGGCCTTGCAGCTGCTCAATTCTTGGATGCACCTGCTGAGCCCTGGGCTCTGGCACCAACAGGAAATGAGGCAAACTCTCGTAAATAAATGGAAAGATTTTGTGCTGAAACAAATCCACAGGCTGTTTATTAGGGATCTGAAGAGGGGGATCACAGGGATGTAATTAAAGACCCAGAAAAGCCCTTAAGAGCTTTCTTCTGAGTAGTGTGGTACAGTGGAAGAGCCTCTACCCAGCTCTGTTACCTTGGAAAAGTCATCTAACCTCTCTGGGCCTTAGTTTTCTCCCAGGTCTAAACATGCTCTGACTTCTATTTCAGCAGCCTTTTTCATATGCTGCAAAAGCCAAGTCCAACCTTGGACTCTGCCCTTATCTGTGTTCTCCATGAACAGCCCCCATTCCCATCCCCAAGCCTCAGAGTCACCTTCAGCGGCCGCCCTGCCCCCTCTCTCACACTCGGTAGTCTCCACGCCTGTCCTCCAGTCCCTCTCACATGCAAGTTGGCCTGTGACAACTGGCCTCCTTGCCTCTAGTTTAGTTTCTTCCAGTGCAATCTTAACGGTACTGTGAGAGTTACCCAGCTGTAAGGCAGCTCTGTCCAACAGAAATTTCTGCAACGATACAGGTACTCTGGGCGAGCCTGTGTTGTCTAATATGACAGCCACCAGCCACATCGGGGTATCGAGCACTTGAAATGTGGCTGGTGTGACAGAGGAACTGAATTTAAAATTTTATTTAATTTTGATTAATTTCAGTGTAAACAGTAGCATGTGGCTGTTTGCTACGCCAGGGTAACTGAAATCAGATGAACCTGGAGTCAGACAAAACCGACTGTGCAATTGGGCTAGTTAACTTACTAGTAACTAGTAGCCTTGACTTTCTCATCTGTAAGATGGAGAGGATGATTTCTAGATCACAGCGCTGTTGTGAAGATGAAGAGATGAAATGTTCGGGGTAATGCCTAGTACATGAGAAATTGTAACTATCATTTTCACCCTTATTACTGGCCACGAATGTCATTGCATCAGTCCCCTGTTCAGAAGCCTTAGTAGCTCCCCACTGCCTATGTGGTACAGAGCCCAAGTGCCTGAACTAAGGCAAAACACCAAGCCAGGGATTCAAGAAGCCCCTACGAACTCTGAACGAGGTAAACAAAAATGAATCCACACCTAGGTAAACCATAATAGAACTGCTGGAAATCAAGGGAAAAGACAATCTTAAAAGCAACCAGAGAAAAAGACAGATTATGCAAAGGTACAACAGTTAGGCTTACAGATGACTTCTAAATAGAAATAATAGGAGCCACAAGACAATAGAGACATATCTAATGCTATCTCTAATGTGCTGAAAGAAAAGAATTGCCATTGTAGAATTCAATACGCAGTCAAATGTGTTTTAAGAATGAAGGTTAAATATACATCTCCAGACAGACACACAGGCACATCTGAGAATTTGTCATCAGCAGAGCCACAATGAGGGAAAACACTAAAGGGTATTCTTCAGACACAAGAAAAATGAACCCAGATGGATGATCAGAGATGCAGAAAAGACAAGCAACAGTAAGGGTAATGTGTGGATATGATACTGACTATATAAAAACACTAATAATGTCTTCTGGGGTTTTAACTATCAAGAGGAGTTTAGAAAATGACAGCAATGGCTTATAAATCTGGAGGGAGTAAGTGAAGTTAAGGTGTTCGAAACTCATTGCACTGTCAAGGAGAAGGGCATAATTATCAACTACTATTGCCTCTTGGTAAGTTAAGAATGCATATTGTAGTCTTTAGGATGACTACTAAGAGAATAGCAGAAGAGTGAAAAACTTAATTAATGTGTGATTTTGGTGAGTCAAGGATGAATGCTATTGTCTTACTATTACTAAAAGAATAGTAAAAAAGTGAAATATTTCCAAGCTAATAGATGGGGAAAGTGGAATGAGAGAAAACCTTCAACTCAGAAGGAGGAAAGAAAGGAGAGAAAAAGGAATATAGCACAGATGGTACAACTGGTACTGAGCAAGAAGGTAGATTTAAACCCCAGTACATGAGTAATTACGTAATATAAATGCCCTAAAAGTCAAAGATTGTCAAACTGGATTTTGTAAAAATGATACGCTGTTTGGAAGGCATATGTCTAAAACTTAAGACAAAAATTGACAGAGAAAGTATGCAAAAAATATGCTATGAAAACTCTAACCAACAGAAAGCCAGTGATGAAGCTAAATGACAAAGAAGATGTTAAGGGAGAAACACTACTAGAGATGAAAAGGGACATTTCATGATGATCAAAAGTTTTGTTCTACAGGAAGTATTAGGATTCTAAATTTATATGCACCTAGTAACACAGCCTCAAAATATATAAAGCAAAAATCATTAATATTAAAAGAAGAAACACACAAATTACAAACATGATGAGATTTTTAAAAACATTCTCAATGACTGATGGAACAAAAAGACAAAAAAAAATCAATATGAGAATTTAAGTTGGAACAACATCATTGGATAACTTGATTTAATGGATCAATTCTTTCCTAGATAATTTCACAATTAAGATTTGAAGGCAGTCTAGGGTAGTGGTTACACACAGGAGCTTTGGAGTCAGGCAGACCTGGATTCAAGTTCTGCCACAACTACTTTATGCAAGTGAACTTGGGTAACTTCCTTCACCTCTGTGAGCCTCAGTTTTCCCGACTGTAAAGTGGGGTCAATACCAGTATAGACCGCATGGGGTCACTGTGAGGATTCACAGAGATGATGCAGGTGGAGTGCTTGCCCCAGAGTGGTTGCCAGGCTGACCCGTCCCTGCCATACCTTGCTCTTTTCCCGCAGCGTCTTAGAGATCAGGCTCTGCTCGGTACTGCTCCTTTTCAGCTCCTCCCTGAGCTTCCTCATTTCTTTCTCCATGTCATGGATTTGCTGAAAGAGTTCCAACAACAGGGAAGTCAACTTCATAACTCATTTCATCCGCTTCATTAAGGCAGAAACATAGTCTGGGATTCGCTTAATTCCTTCCCGTGGGGGACAATTCTACATCTTTAAGGCAAAGTGGACTTTCTTTCAACGGATGCAATGAAAGTGCTGGGTGAGGGAAAATCTGAGTTTCTTTTGAAGATCAGCATGGATCCTGGATTAAACAGTACAAGATACCTATCCACTCATTAGAATCTCTTGCCTTGGGGTATATTTTTGAGTTCAATCTAAATAAGGGCTGTTTGGAAGACATAATGGGCACAGTTTGGAAGAAAAGAACAATGACATTTTTCTTTTTTCTCATTTGAGGCAGAGAAATGTGCTCCTGGCATAGAGAAGAGCACATGTCTCCTCCCCCATCCCGGGCACCGTCCTTCCCAACGGGTGGAAAACGTATGCCTGGTGATGTGCACGAGGATTTGGCTGGTACAGGGGGTGAACATTTACATTTAGCGGTCATCTTTTCATTGTATTCATTTTTATGTTCACCTTCCATACAAGGCCAGTGATACATTTGCTTTTTATTTTGTTTTTATGAATTGGTGTAAAATTGAATGTATTTAAGTAAAAATGCTTAAAGAAGAGTGGTGTTAATAACAGTGCCCGGGGCTGTGATAAAACTTGTGACAGTGGATCATGAAAGTTTGGGCATCACAAGTGCAGGGGTAGGGACCACGGTGAATTTCTAGCAGCATATGGTGGCCACCTCCCGTCCCTTTCCCCAGGGGAAACCTGATGAGGGGCTTCGAGCCCACTGCCCAGAAAATCTGGGGAGAGTGTGTTTTCCATGGTCTTTTCACCCATCTCTTTGAGGCTAGCAAATCAAAGAATTATGAGACTACATTAACAGACAAACACCCATAAAGCCCCAGAGCTTGTGCTAGCTAATGGGCCAAGGAACCCCTCCAAAACCCTGAAGGTCAAAATCTAGGCTTTCTGTGGACACCTAGGGGTGAGGAGGTTCAACGCACGGTTTTGCAGAGTTTTAACTCTTTCTCTTGGGCTTCCCAGTGCTCCTTCTGGGCCTCTTCCTTCTGTAACTCTTCTTTCAGCACTGAGCACTGTGGAGAAAAAGGACAAGGCCACGGGGGCTGGGCTGGGGCTCCCAAGTCCCTGTGTTCACTCACGTCCAGGAGTGTTTCCTGCTGTATAACCCAATCACACCTCTGAATTCTGAGAGGCGAGACCATTTGTGTGATGGGAGCACGGGATACTGCAGTCGTTCCCAGTTCACCCCTCTCATGAGTTCTGAGGAATAGAGCGTCTAAATTCCTCTTCAAAAGCCAGCAAACTTCACCGCAGGGGAAATCCAGCTTTGTAGAGTCTGCGTACTTAGGGTGCAGGAATTGGGATGTTTTCACGCTGTGACCGGTGAGGGTGGAGGGGAGCGGAACCAGTGAGCTCGGGTCCATCTTAGGGCTTTTGTGCAGGTTGCATCTCAAAGACACAACTGCCCCGGCTGGTGTGGAGGGGTAAACGGAGCTGTCTTTCCCGAGGGCGGCTCGGCAACAGACATTAAGGTCATAAGGATGGATGTGCCTTCTTTTGACCCAGCAATTCCCACTTTAGGAGTGTACCTTAAGGGCAATGACTGGAGAAATAAGTAAATCTGTAGTTTCAAGGATGCTCTTCACAGAATTGTCAGTAACAGTGGAAAAAAAAAAAAAAAAAGAGGCAACAACCCAAGTGTTGTTTATAACAGCAGACCACTTCATAACACTGGGTACATCCAGGAGAAAGTATGTAGCTTTTAAGACCAATGATAAGAGTGTTGATTTATTAGCACGGGAAATAGTAAGTATTTAAAAATTTAAAAAATGTGCATAGTATAAATTCACTATAAAATGATTGCTTGATTGATTTCTAGGTAATATATAGAAACAAGACTGGAAGAACGTACATGAAAATATTAACATTGATTTCTCAAGGTAGCATTTCCTCTCCTCTCTTTTTATTTTTTCTTTTCAATGTCATCTACTTATTTTTCTAAAATTAACACACATGATGTATGTCATTAAAAAAAAAGGCATCTCAAATGTTCACAAGGGCAGTACCCTTGGTGGTGAAGAGTCCTTGTGCTGTTGGCCAGCACAGGCTAGAGGAGAAGGGACCTCATTCCAAGGTCAACGAGGAAGGGGAAACGGGGACATAAATCATCCAAATGCACTTCAGGAGGTAGAAGAGCCAAGCAGGTGCTGTCTTTGCATATTCCTTTTACTTAGCACCAGCTCTGCACCCCCTTCCCGTCCCCAACACACACACACACACACACACACACACACACACACACATACACACCACATAAAACAGCTATAGCACATGCCTAGGAAGACACTCCGCTTGGGAGAAACGAATGCAGAGGGCTTGGCCAGGCAGCTGACCCGGCGCAGAGGCAGAGGAGCACAACGAAAACCAGACTCCCACTTCTCGGAAAACGATTCTGTCATCCCCATTTCACAGATGGGGAAGTGGAGGCCAAATAAGTTACAATAAAAGAAAGCTCTGGGATTGGACCCTGGTCTGTCTGACCTCAAACCTCATGCAGTGCCTTTCACCAGCTCCAAACTGGGTATGGTACTACGTACCAGGTATTACTTATTGTGCCTTTTCCTTGGAACCTCAAGATCTGTTCTCACCCCACCCCCATGCAGACCTAGCTAACCCGTTGGGTAGCTGCTGGGAATCTCTGAGTTGCCACCTGAGATGAAAGCTTTGAGGTTTTACCTTGACCCACAGAAACAGACACATCATACAAATACTGAGAAATCTTATCCTATAGAGTCAGGATTCTAAAGTTTGCACTGAAGGCAAGATTTGCAAATAGTCAAAGTTACACGTAAAAAGCTCTTTGCTTGCCTACCACGCTCATTTTCCATAGAGAAATTCTACACACTAAAGTCTAAGGGAGAAATGAGAGTCTGCGTGTTTGCATCTGGATCTTCAAACATTCTGCTTTGAAGGCAGTTACGAGAACCAGTGGCGCTGGGACCACGATGCAGCCGTGTGGTCGTCCTTGCTCACAGAGAGATCCTATTCTGTTTAACATTAAACTTTGCAATGGCAATATATGCTAATAGGTGTGTTTGTCGCTGGGATTAAACAAACTAACTTATAATGGGGTTAGAAAATGTTTGCTGGATTTGAATATATATTATGCTTATGCTGAGCCACATACACGCTGTACTTTGAAAAGCTGCAAAGAAGTTGGCCACCTGCCCAGCAGCTACCGTCCCTGTGCCCTTGGGCACTGGCCTCATCTCACCACCGTGTGTCATGTGACTCCACTGTGTCTGCTTTTCGCAGCTACAATTTGGTGATGACCCGACACTCACTCTGGAGCTGAGGGCTTCGAGCTGGTGATCCTTTTCTTTGTTCTCACTTTTTAGTTGATTCACCTCCTGTTTCAGTTGTTGAACTTGATCGTCCTTTACTAACACATCTCTTTGCAAAGATGACACCATCTCTGTAAAAAAAAACCAAACCAAACCAAAACAAAAAACTCATGGAGGTCAAAGAGGCAGGAAGGATTATTGGCAACACCATGGCTGTCAGCCAACGTTCGGACAAGACCTTCCAAGCCCGGGCCACCACCGGTGCCCGCCTAGAACTGGGGAGGCTTTTTCCGAGGGTCCCAGAGCAGGAATGGGAATGAGAGCAAAGTCCACAGAACATGGTTTGAGGCCTCAGTGAGAATGAGGGGCAGTCAGCACCAGCGAGAGGAGACGCCTTTGGGGGCCCCTTGTGGGCACAGGCCAGGCAAAGCCGGGAGGACAGGCCACACCATGGGCCTGGGGAACGAAGGCCCAGTACAAGGAAGGTCCAGGAATTCTCCAGAGGCCAGGAGACAGGCTTGTGGCAGAGGGCACTGCTGGACACTATTGATGGGGTGGTTGGTTTCACACTCCCCTGAGTTTGGACCCCTCTCTACCACTTATTAGCTTGGTGGTCTTGGACAAGCTATTTCACCTCCCACTGTCTGTCCCGCACAGAGTTATTGTAAGGGTCAAATGAGACGGTATGTTCCAAGAACATAAAGTGGCTAAATTATGTTTGTTACATGGCGCCTATTATTTTTCTCGGCAGCCAGCTTCCAAAATGCCCCCAATGATCCCTGCCGCCTAGAATTCATGCCCTGTGTAGCCCCTCCCACCCTGAATAGGGCTGACATGGGTAACCAATATGATACTGTGGAAATGACGGAATGTTTCTTCCCAGCCTGGGTCATAAAAGACACTGTGGCCTCCTCTTGGCTCTCTCTTGAATCACTCACTGTGGGGGAAGCCAACTGCCGTGCTGTGAGGACGCTCAAGCAGCCCTAGAGAGAAGCACGTGTGGTGAGGGACTAAGGCCTCCAGCCAATAGCCACATGAGCAGCCATTCTGAACGGGGATCCTCCAGCTCCCCCCGAGGCTTTAGATGACATGACTGATGCCCCAGCCGACATCTTGACTGCAACTCATGAGAACTAAGTCACCCCCTCCCCTCAAATTCCTGAACTACAGAAACTGGGTGAGATAATAAATATTGGTTGGGGTTTTATCCATTACATTGTGGGGTAACTTGTTATGCAGCAATAGATAACTACTCCATTACTGTAGTATCATTTTTTTTAAACATCTTTATTGGAGTATAATTGCTTTACAATGGTGTGTTAGTTTCTGCTTTATAACAAAGTGAATCAGTTATGCATATACATATATCCCCATATCTCTTCCCTCTTGCGTTGTAGTATCATTTTGAATAAAAGTGGGAAGAAGGGTGCATAAATGCAGTGGTATTGGGTTATCTCATACGGTTCTTTTCTTGGAAGAACATTAGGCCCAGTTTTATTGGTAGGTATCAATCAAGAATGTATATGAAATACAGAACAAAATGCTCCAGAATTTCATTTTAAAAATGAGCTTTGCCTCCAGGACACAGTTAAGTTACTTGGAAATCCCTCTGGGGCTTGCCACATTTTGAGTGGGTCCAGCTCATCTCAAGTGCTATCCCAACCCGGGTCTGTCCGACTCCCTGATTGGAGAAAGTGGGATCTGAGACAGGCTTGATGCTTGGATGAGGTCTGACTGGCCGACATATGGGAGGAAGGTGAGGACCAGCGAGTTCATCCGTACATTCCTGGTGCCCAGAACAGCACCTAGCCTGGGGGAGGTGCTCAGCAAATATCTGAGGACATCCCGAGTTAGGGAGGAGCAGAAGCAGAGACCTGGGGGCAGCAGGGGGTGGGGGTGGGAGTGATTAAGTTGCAGAGTGAGGCAGAAGAAAAGCACAGATCCATACAGAGATGGTGATTCACGTGCGACTCAAGGCTATGCCCGGCTTTTACAGCTGTGGGCGTCTTTCCTGCTACACGCTGGCTGCTTTAAGAGTGATGTGCCCCTCCGAAACTCATTGCCTCCTTCCTGTCACCTGCTTCTCTCCCTCCCCTCGTATGTGAGTGGTCCCATCCTCTTCAGGTCTCTAGACATGTCATTTTCTGCTTAAAAAACTCCACTGGATTCCCAACACCCTTAGAATAAAAACCCCAGACCCCCCGACCCTGCCCAGCCTCACAATCCCTTGTTCACTCCATGCAGCCTCACTTGCCCTTGGTTTGTCCTTGCCCACCTGAAACAGGTCCTCTCTAAAAGAAGGACATAGCCGTGGAGGATACAACATAAACTGGTTAGAATCAGCTAGGTCCAAGGTGGCGTAAGATTCGACTTCCAGTGGAACTTGAGCCTCATTATAGGCTCATTGTAATACATTAGCTAAATGACACACCCACCAGCACCAGGACAGTGTCGAGGCTGACCATGAAGGTCAGAAAGGGGGTGGTGGCCCAATTCCTGGAAATCCCGCCCCTTCCCCAAAATATTAGAGTTGTCATAATCCTCCCACTCATTAGCCTGTAAAATTACCCAGCCCATAAAAACGAACCACCCCATATTTGGGGGCCTCCAGCCTTCTGAGATGGCCCACGCTCTGTCTGTAGAGTGTGTTTCTCTCTAAATGAATCCACTTCTTACTTTGTCTCTCACTGAATTCTTTCTGCGATGAGACATAAAGAACCTGAGCTTTATTAAGTCCCGAGACCAGATGTGTGATCTCGATTAAAAGACAGTGGGTTCTCACTGGGCTCGAGTCCCAGCCCACGGGTTCGAGTGCCACCTGAGTTGCGTGGCTGCACGCCCACTAAGCTGTTCTCCCTTGGCCTCCCCCCTTGAAGCGCTGGCCACCACGACACACGGTTTATTTTCTCCACCGCACCACTGCTCTCTGAAGTGGGCTTGTTTATTCATCCGTTTGCTTTTATTGTCTGTCACCCCCTCCCGAATCTGTGAGTACAGGAATCTGACTGTCTTGCTTGGCTCTCCCTCCCCAGAGCCTGGAACGGGGGCCTGACACCTAGTAGGTGCTCAATAAACATGTTGAAGGAATGAAGGAATCCAGGAAATCGAAGTGCAGCCACAGCTGTGCATTGGCTGCCCCTCTCCACACCCAAGCCCTTTACCAGGGAACCACCTCGGATAAAATTAGAAACTGTTTTCACTTGGGCCCAAGTGCACTCGGGTGAAATGGGTGAGACAATGGGTGCCTTAAAAGAGTGACCCCGGTGCGTCCTCAGCCCCGTCCCCGGCGCGCGGGCGTTAGGTGGACGCGGTGGTCTGGGCACCTGCGACGCGCGTGGTGTGGCCGGGCGCTGGCATCCGAGCAGGGCTGGCTGGGCGGCGGGAGCCGTCAGAGGAAATAAGTGACCATGGTGCTCATTAGTTTGGATAAGATGATTCAACTCCAGAAAAACGCTGCTAACATCAGGAATATCTGTGTTTTGGCTCATGTTGACCATGGAAAAACTACTCTGGCTGACTGCCTTATATCTAGCAATGGCATCATCTCCAGCCGCCTGGCAGGCAAGTTAAGGTACATGGACAACAGAGAGGATGAACGGGTCCGAGGGATCACGATGAAATCCAGTGCCATTTCACTACATTATGCAAAAGACACAGGCAGTTCTGCGACAAGCCTGGCTCGAAAACATCCGTCCAGTTTTAGTGATTAATAAGATAGATCGCTTGAGAGTGGAACTGAAATTCACCCCACAGGAGGCCTATTGTCACCTCAAGAATATTTTAGAACAGATTAATGCACTCACAGGAACTCTTTTTACTTCTAAAGTGCTAGAAGAAAGAGCAGAGAGAGAGACTGAATCCCAAGTGAATCCAAATTCTGAGCAAGGAGAGCAAGTGTGTGACTGGAGCCCTGGCTTGGAGGACACGGGTGATTCTCACCTTTACTTCTCTCCAGACCAGGGAAATGTGGTATTTACAAGTGCAATAGATGGGTGGGGCTTTGGAGACTTTCTGGGAACTTGGTAGCTGGACACATTGTTCTGCCACTTGCAGCCACTTGGGAGCCCGAGTTCAGAGACCCCAGTGTGTAATGGCCAAAGGGCAGGAAGTGAGTGAGGCCTTCTGTGAGCACCTCCAGAAGCCGCTGGCTGGGTCCCAGCCCTGTAACATCTGGGACTGCCCCTCGAGGTGGTTCACGGGCACGTGGTCAGAGTGCTCTGTGTCTAGCGGTGAGGATTCCGCAGTCGGCAAGTGACCTGTAAGCGCACGAGAGCCAATGGAACTGTGCAGGTGATGCGTCCGAGAGCATGTGCCCCCAGAGAGAGGCCTCTGGGAAGTACCTGCTCCAGTCACCCGTGTGTTCAAGGGCTTATTGAACCAGGGAACCAGTTGTTCCGATTAACTCCAAGCACTACATGGGTCCCCGCTTGTCTCACTGGAAAATGCACAGCCCCAATTCTGTGCAGGGACGACGCAAAGCAGAGTGTGATGCATCTCTCTGGAGCATCAAGTTTATTAACTAGAATTGGAAGAACCCAGGAGTTCTTGGAACAAGAACTATCCCCCTCCCCCACCAACACGGAAGACAGAAGAGTGGGGGAGGGGAGACGTGCCCCAGGAATGACAGTCCAGTCTCTCAAGTTTCACCCAGGAGGGGGTTGAGGGGCAGACCTGCAGCCACGGTGGCCTCGCTTTCGGTCGCCCGGGCTGCTCCGGACCATCCTCTGAGCTGGCCAGGGTCTTGGATACGATGCTTCTGAAGGCCGTGCAGAGAACGCGCTCATCTTCCACTGGACCGGGCCCCAGGGAGCGCGGCGGCCTGACCTTCCTGCCTCGGTCATGCATGGGGTTCACATGGGCTCACTTTATTATGACGCCTCATGCGGGGCAGCTTGCAACAAAGATGTTTCAAAACAAAGTTCCAGATTCTCCCAGCCACCCCTTGCTTTTTCTGGCTGTGGCCAGAGACAGTGGATGAGGACACACTCTCAGGCTGCCCAGTGAGGGAGGACCCTCCAGTGTTGGACACACCCGGGGGGCAGCTGGTTCCCTCTGGGGCTCCAATCCTGCTGCTGCTGGAGGGGGATGTCCCAGTGCCACACTGGGGGGCTGGGCTGGGGGTGGCAGTCCTTGCCTCCAGGCTGGGTGGGGGACAGGCAGACTCACCGCTCTTCTGCCCCGCCTGCTGGTCTTCCTGCAGCTGCACACTTTTTCTGTGGTAGAGCCACCTGGTTTGCAGGGAGGACACCACAGGGCTTGCAGAAGGCTCAAGTTCACTGCCACTGAGGTCCCCGCAAGAGAAGGGCTTCACAGTTATGATGGAGACCCCCACCTTGGGTTTCTTGGAGCTCACACTGCCTGTCCCAGTGTCCTGGATCTGGTCGCAAGTCAAGCCCGGAGTCCTCACCATTGTCACCTCCAGGTCCTCTTCACAGGGTGGCTGGAGTGGCTCCTTCTGGCCCATGTTTAACCAAGCATGCCTCATGAGGTCAGGTAAGGTGCCTCTGTCACTGGGGTTGAGGGCAATCATTTTTTGTAATAGATCCCTTATCTCCAAAGACAGATAAGGTGGGATGGGGTATTGCCCTCGTAGGATTTGCTTCCGCAGCTCCTGGAAGTCTTTTCCCGCAAAGGGCCGGGACCCAGTTACCATGGTGTAGAGCACTGCTCCCAAGCTCCACACGTCCACCGCAGGGCCGCTGTAGCTCTGCCCCAGGAGGAGTTCCGGGGCAGCATAAGGGACTGTGCCGCAGATCGTGTCCAGTTGGCCAGTGTCATCACACTTGTTGCTGAGGCCAAAGTCTGTAAGTTTGATATTCATGTTGGAATCAAAGAGGAGGTTCAGTGGCTTCAGGTCCCGATGCACGATGCCCCTCTGGTGGCAGTGCTGCAGGGCGGAGAGCAGCTGCCGGAACGGGCCGCGGGCCTGCGCCTCTGTCATACGGCCATGGGTCTTCAAGTAGCGGTACATGTCCCCCCCACTGAGGTACTCCATCACCAGGATAAATGCCTCCTCTGTGTCAATCGTCCCCAGCAGTTTTACAATATTGGGGTGATTCAGAGCCTTCATACCGCACACTTCCCGGAAAAGTGCCTGGACACTTGAGAAGCTCTGACGCCTTTTCTTAATCACCTTGAGAGCCACCTGTGTCCCGGTCAGAATGTGCCGGGCCAACTTCACTTTACCGAAGGTGCCTTCACCAATGGTGTGGAGGATCTCGAAGTCATCAATATGAGCCGCCTTGCCAGCAGATTTGGCTGTGAGGCCCTGCATCATGGTGACCTGCTAACTACACTGACTGACAGCACTAACTAGCAACGTTAACTACGCTAACTAACAATGCTAACTGTACTAACAGGGCTAAGTATGCTGTCTCTACTAACAACGCTAACTACGCTAACTGTACCAACAGCGCTAACTAGTACTAACTACACTAACTATGCTAATCAAGTATTAACTATACCAACAATACTCACTATGCTAACTGTAGAAAGAAAAATGAGACAAATAAAAAAGAGTAGAGAAAAGAGAAACGAAAATCAACAAAATGGCAGAAACAAGGAAAACACAAGCTAACTGTAGGTCCAAGGCCGTCAGGTCACCAAAAGCAGCTTCCTGGGCTCTAAGGACCAAAAACCTGGGCCCAGCTTTCTCTTTTATAGGGCTTTGTGAAGTACATCACAGTGGTGCATTCTGAGGTCAGAGCAAGAAATGGACCCATCACCGCTGGGGATAAACCACAGGGGTTTTCTCACTTTCTGAGTTCAAGGCCCCTTTACACTTAGGAAAAAGGATCCCAAAGAAATTTTTCTTTACGTGTGTTATTAGATATTGGTATTCACTTTGTTATAAATTAAAATCTGTAGGATACTTCAGTGGCCTTTTTATTTCTAGTTTGAAAATGGGTAATAATTTTAAAGACCTCATAATGTCTACACTTGAAATATTCAATTCCTTTTCCTTAAATTCTGGTCTCAAAATAACGTTACAACTTAACTGACTTCACGAAACTATACAAAATGTTCTGTTGCATAAGACACGATAAGGTACATTAGGAAAGTCTATGAAGCTGAGAGAAGATTTCCCAGGAAGGTAGGTCATGAGCAGATTTCTCATCAGGGGCCTCGGAGGCCAGATGGCATGGCTCAATGTACTTGAAGTGTTGAAGGAAAGAAACCGTCAACCAAGAATCCTATATCTAGCAAAACTTTCCTTCGAAAATGAGGGAGATTGTGACCACCTAGAGGGGTGGGATAGGGAGGGTGGGAGGGAGGGAGACGCAAGAGGGAAGAGATTTGGGAACATATGTATATGTGTAAGTGATTCACTTTGTTATAAAGCAGACACTAACACACCACTGTAAAGCAAACACTAACACACCACTGTAAAGCAATTATACTCCAATAAAGATGTTTAAAAAAAAAAAAAAGAAAATGAGGGAGAAATCAAGACATTCCCAGTTAATCAAGAGTTGAGAGAGTTCTTAACCACCAGAACTGCCTGCCACAGGGAGTTCTTCAGGTTGGAGTCAAGGACCCTGGATAGTAACTCAAAGCCTTATGAAGAAATAAAGACCTCTGGGACAAGTAGCTAGACGGGCGATGAGAAAAGCTAGTACTATTGTAACTTTGGTTTGTAGCTCCACTTTTTGTTTTCTGTTTGATTTAAGAGACTAATGTATAATAAAACACACACACGTACAAATCATAAAAAAAAAAAAAAAGAGTGACCCCATTTTGTCCATGCTCTAGTTTGCACTCAGGCCGGTTTGTGGAACCACCCAAGCCACAAGGCGACCTGTGTTCTCCCTGGTGGGGCCAGTGCTCAGGAGACCTTGTAGCCAAGAGATAACATTCTCTCAAATATTTATCAGGCCCTGCCCTCGGAACTGGGTGGCAAGAAACCTCCACTGAGGGAGAGCTCTAATGAACTGACACGGGGGATCCCTGAGGCTGCACCCAGGTCACGGGCACAGGTGTGGTGGTTGACTGGTGATGTCTGCAGGGGGAGGGCAGAAGCTCTGGGGCCTAAATGCAGAAGGGCCTCACCTGATGTGATGGCGGTATCCCTCCTTAAGTTCTCGGCCTCGTTCTTCAGGGATGTGATTTCTAAGTTTCTCTCAGACAGGGTCTGGCACAGCACCTGGCTGTAGCCTTGCTGTAGGGCACTGATCTGTGGAAGGAGGCAACACACAGTCAGAGGGGGCCAGCCAGGCCTGCAGGACTTGCTGGTACTTCTCCAACGTTGGGCAAAGAGTCGGGTTGATCTTGGGTCGGGGTGTTGGGGAAACCAAGCTTTTCAGTTATAACTAGTGGAAGGGGCGGGAGGGGGCCTGTTCCTTCAGTGACCACCATGTCATAGGTCATCGAGACACGAACCTTATCTTTGTGGCCACCCAGGGGCTCAGGTGCCGCTGTCTTCCTATGACCTGCGGATTTTCAGCCATAAATAGACAAGCTGTTGGTTCCAGATCATCCAGCAGTGACTGGATGCACAGGAAAGTTCAAGAGACGGGAGCAGGTTATAAACTGAATTCCCTCTAACGATAATAGTGGGTAGTTTATACCTCACAGAGCACCCCAGAGTTTACAAAGCCCGTTCACACATGCTACACTGATGCTCCTCGCAGCGTTGCTGAAGCCTGACGTTCCCATTAACGTTCCCATTTTGCAAGGGAGCAGGTTGAGACTCAGAGAGGCGAGGTCCCTTGCTCGGGATCGCGCGGCTGGTCAGAGGTGGAGTAGGATTCAAACCCAGTCTTTAGCTGCCTGGTTCCTCCTTCCCAGGCGGCTCTGGGAAGGGGCATGAGAAGTCAGAGGCTGTAAAGCATGGCACGGGCTCGGGAGCCGGACTGTGGCCTTCAAGTCCTGTCTCTGCCACTTACGGGCTTTGTGAACACAAGGAGGACACCGTATTCTGTTTCCTTTTTTCCAGTCTGTACGCGGGGTGATGGTAGTCCCAATCTGATAGGATTGTTAGAAGTTATTTTAATAAGTTAGCATGTGTACAAGCGCTCAGATCATGCCTGGCACTCGGCACAGGGGGATGAACCGTGACGGTCCTCTCCTCTGACTACCCACGGGGTGCTTTAGCTTCAGCTTCCCTCGTCTGTCTCTGGGGAAGGTAGTTGGTAATCTTTATGTGTGCATTTGGAAGACTTGCCAGGCTCACTTAAACACCAGTGTGGTTGTTATTAAGAGGAAACACAGGAATTGTGGGTGGGATGACCACAAGGCCGGCTCTGTCTAAGGCTGCTGTGGGCACGCTCTAAGTCCATGGCTCAGAGCCCCCTCGAGGGCGGGACTCCCTCCAGGGGTCTAGGTCTACACGTGGGGCGCGGAAGGCTCTCCATCAAAGGCAACGTTGGTAAGAGCCCGAAAGTAGCTGCCAGGCCTCGGCCTCCGCAGAGCAGGTACCCGAGAGGCCGGGAAAGAGAGCTGGGCCCGGAACCCCCTCCCTCTCGGTCTGATGCGGCCAGGCTGCTTGTTCTGAGTGGCCAGGCCTTTCCCATCTCAAGGTGCACTGTGGGCCTTTGCCCTGTGATTTTTCAGATGTCAGGCCTCAGTACTCCCACAGGGACACGTTTATTGGGGCATAAATGCCACGCGGTCCATAGACAGGACAAGAGCTAGCTTGTTTTGATAGATCAAAATGGAAGTGACAAGGAGAAGGGTGCAATTTCTTTTCTTTTTTTAAAAAATAAATTTAGTTATTTTATTTATTTATTTTTGGCTGCGTTGGGTCTTTGTTGTGGTGCACAGGCTTCTCACTGCAGTGCCTTCTCTTGTTGCAGAGCATGGGCTCTAGGCGCACGGGCTTCAGTAGTTGTGGCGCACGGGCTTAGTTGCTCCGTGGCACGTGGGATCTTCCCGGACCAGGGCTCGAGCCCGTGTCCCCTGCATTGGCAGGCGGATTCCTAACCACTGCGCCACCAGGGAAGTCCCAGGTGCAATTTCTTTGTTCTCCTAAGGTAAGTTTGCCAGATTTAGGGGAGGAAAAAAGGATGTTCACTTAAAATAGGATTTCAGATAATGAATAATATTTTAGTGCAAGTGTGTCCCATGCAATATTTGGGACGCACACTAAAACGAAATTCTAAAATTCAAATTTAACTGGGTGTCCTTACTTTATCTGGTAACCCCACCCTAAGAGAGTTCCTAAACTTCAGTCATTCATATACCACTTTCACTATTTTCCCATGTCTCTTGGCTAGCCCCACTATAATTTCTTAGCATTTTTCGTAGAAGCAGCTCCCTTTTTAAACTTAAAAATGTGCATTAAATTAAAAATAACTGTTATAAGAGTAAATAGAGACTCAGTATCTTAAATAAAAATAATCCCCCAAAAGAAGAAATACAGGAATTTCCCTGTTTACCATCAGACCAGGTTGCGGGCATCACATTAAAAAAAAAAAAAAAAAGATTGGGGGGAGGGGGTGGGCATGCCCAGGTAATGGGGTTCGGGTGTGGTGACCTGGCCACCAGATGGCGCTCACAGCCTTTGGTCTTGGTTTGTGTCCTTGGAAATCTTGTCATTATTACTCTGGTAGAATTAACAGAAGCGTCAAGGTCTCACAAGTTTTCTGACTCGTTTCCTGCACCATCATGGTTCAGAGTCTATGACATTTGGGGCAGTTACACTTACTTTTTCCCTGGGGCACCTGAGACATTATTGGGGGGGGTCTATGCTAGAAGTTGCGGGGACACAGGCCACTCTGCCCCCCACTCTCCCCAAGGCTATACTTTTGCAAGTTTGTGCTTTGGAAACTTTGAGTAAAAAAATTCTTTCACATCTTACTTTTCTCTGTTGGGGGGAAATACAACTTTTCCATAAAAGGTCCTTGGAACACTGAAAGTGTTTGTAAGTTCTTCTCAGCTTAATGCTTTTATTTGCATGATACCAGAGGCAGAACACACAGAGACAAACTTCCAGAAGGGAAGACATACATTCCCCTCTAAGACTCCAGTGCTTTTGACAGATTTAAAATATTTCAATCTAAGTGTCAGTGTTTTAGGATTTCGGATTGCTGGAAAACTCCAAAGAGTCTTCAAACCTCTTCGATACTTTTACTACCAAAATAAATATCCATATTGTTTGTAATTGGCATAAATTCCAAGATGTTTAATGTCTGTTAAGCTGTGTAATAAAATGGGCACTGAATCATAAGAAAGTTAATAGTGCTAGGAGGAGTGATTGTTTCAAGATAATAATTTGGCTTCTAATTAGCACAGGCGTATAAGAGCACATGGAGGTAAGAATTTTCTAGTGATATTGTAGCGGATCGAAGATCTTTGAGAGCAAATCATTATGCACACACCTTCGGGGACCAGGGAAAACACATAAAGTAATCAGAACAATAAATCAACCTGCCACGTGGCTTACACTTCTGGTGGAATGCTCTGCAGGCAGTAGAATAGTTAAGAAACTAAAATGTCAGTGGATGAAACTCGATTTGAGTTCAAACCAGGGGAGCCTCTGGTTCATATATGCCTTGTTATAAAATATTCTCCTTCAGTTATAAGTGAAGCTCCAGCGGTAGGGGAGGAAACAGCATGATGCATCAGTGTAATTATTTCTAGATAATTTCTTTGTAAAAAAACATTTTTTTCCCCCAGATATCGGCAGCCACTTTAAATAATACTCAAATTGTGACCTGCTGATACTCAAAGATACGTGGAAATTATATAATAGTATATGTCAAATATATTTCAGTTAAAAAAAAAAGGTATGTGGGGAATTCCCTGGTGGTCCAGTGGTTAGGACTCCGTGCTTCCACTGCTGGGGGCCTGGGTTTGATCCCTGGTTGGGGAACTAAGATCCTGCAAGCCACGTGGTATAGCAGAAAAAAAAAGGTATGTGGGAATAATTCAGTCTCATCCATGTACCTGAAAAAGACATGTCATTTGCTCAGGAAAGCTCTGAAATGGGAGAATAACTGAAAGGAATATTTCAGCAAAATTGGGTTCAGTTCAAGAAAAAGATGCTCATTAACGTGTCAGCTACATGTCAAGGTAGCTGTTTGCACTAATAATTCCTATAGGACCTGTTACTTTCATTGTTTTTTCAAAACCAGGTTCGAAGGAGAGTCATTAGTTCATTTAAATATTAGAGCATGTATTTGTTTACTTGTTTATTCTGTCTCCCTCACTAGAGCATAACAGGGGGAAGGATCATGTCTGTCTTTTTCTCTGCTGAATTCTCAGAGCCTGGAAGAGGGCATGGCACAGGATAGGCCCCCCAAAATATTTATTTGAATGAATGGACGGATGGATGGATGGATGAATAAAGAACAAACAAACAGACACGGTCCTAACAGAGTTCTAGAAGGTTACTGGGCCCAACCTTTGCCTTCATGGAGCTTACAGTTTCCTGCTAGAATCTCCTAGGTTCACCATGCACAATCTGTGTCCTTTCTAGAGCACCATTTCTAGGACTGAGACTGTGTACCTAGAATCGGTTACAGAGGGGAAAGACAGTAAACAGAGAACAAGAGAACCAAGGCCCCCAAGCACTGACTATGTTTTTTTTTTCCCTCTCTCTTTTTTAAAAATGTTTATTTATTTATTTATTTATTTCTTATTAGTCACCCATTTTATACACATCAGTGTATACATGTCAATCCCAATCTCCCAATTCATCACACCACCATCCCCACCCCCTGCCGCTTTCCCCCCTTGGTGTACATACGTTTGTTCTCTACATCTGTGTCTCTATTTCTGCTCTGCAAACTGGTTCATCTGTATGATTTTTCTAGGTTCCACATATATGCGTTAATATACGATATTTGTTCTTCTCTTTCTTACTTCACTCTGTATGACAGTCTCTAGATGCATCCACGTCTCTACAAATGACCCAATTTTGTTCCTTTTTATGGCTGAGTAATATTCCATTGTATATATGTACCACATCTTCTTTATCCATTTGTCTGTCGATGGGCATTTAGGTTGCTTCCATGCCCTGGCTATTGTAAATAGTACTGCAATGAACATTGGGGTGCATGTGTCTTTTTGAATTATGGTTTTCTCTGGGTATATGCCCAGTAGTGGGATTGCTGGGTCATATGGTAGCTCTATTTTTAGTTTTTTAAGGAACCTCCATACTGTTCTCCATAGTGGCTGTTATCAATTTACATTCCCATCAACAGTGCAAGAGGGTTCCCTTTTCTCCACACCCTCTCCAGCATTTGTTGTTTGTAGATTTTCTGATGATGCCCATTCTAACTGGTGTGAGGTGATATCTCATTGTAGTTTTGATTTGCATTTCTCTAATAATTAATGATGTTGAGCAGCTTTTCATGTGCTTCTTGGCCATTGGTATGTCTTCTTTGGAGAAATGTCTATTTGGGTCTTCTGCCCATTTTTGGATTGGGTTGTTTGTTTTTTTAATATTGAGCTGAATGAGCTGTTTATATATTTTGGAGATTAATCCTTTGTCAGTTGCTTCCTTTGCAAATATTTTCTCCCATTCTGAGGGTTGTCTTTTCGTCTTGTTTATGGTTTCCTTTGCTGTGCAAAAGCTTTGAAGTTTCATTAGGTCCCATTTGTTTATTTTTGTATTTATTTCCGTTACTCTAGGAGGTGGATCAAAAAATATCTTGCTGCGATTTATGTCAAAGAGTGTTCTTCCTATGTTTTCCTCTAAGAGTTTTATAGTGTCTGGTCTTACATTTAGGTCTCGAATCCATTTTGAGTTTATTTTTGTGTATGGTGTTAGGGAGTGTTCTAATTTCATTCTTTAACATGTAGCTGTCCAGTTTTCCCAGCACCACTTATTGAAGAGACTGTCTTTTCTCCACTGTATATCCTTGCCTCCTTTGTCATAGATTAGTTGACCATAGATGCGTGGGTTTATCTCTGGGCTTTCTATCCTGTTCCATTGATCTGTATTTCTGTTTTTGTGCCAGTACCACATTGTCTTGATTACTGTGGCTTTGTAGTATAGGCTGAAGTCAGGGAGTCTGATTCCTCCAGCTCCGTTTTTTTCCCTCAAGACCGCTTTGGCTATTCGGGGTCTTTTGTGTCTCCACACAAATTTTAAGATTTTTTGTTCTAGTTCTGTAAAAAATGCCATTGGTAATTTGATAGGGATTGCATTGAATCTGTAGATTGCTTTGGGTAGTAAAGTCATTTTCACAATATTGATTCTTCCAATCCAAGAACATGGTATATCTCTCCATTTGTTGGTATCATCTTTAATTTCTTTCATCAGTGTCTTACAGTTTTCTGCATACAGGTCTTTTGTCTCCCTAGGTAGGTTTATTCCTAGGTATTTTATTTTTTTGTTGCAATGGTAAATGGGAGTGTTTCCTTAATACCTCTTTCAGATTTTTCATCATTAGTGTATAGGAATGCAAGAGATTTCTGTGCATTAATTTTTTATCCTGCAATTTTACTAAGTTCATTGATTAGCTCTAGTAGTTTTCTGGTGGCATCTTTAGGATTCTCTATGTATAGTACCATGTCATCTGCAAAGAGTGACAGTTTTACTTCTTCTTTTCCAATTTGTATTCCTTTTATTTCTTTTTCTCCTCTGATTGCCGTGGCTAGGACTTCCAAAACTATGTTGAATAATAGTGGTGAGAGTGGACGTCCTTGTGTTGTTCCTGATCTTAGAGGAAATGCTTTCAGTTTTTCACCATTGAGAATGATGTTTGCTGTGGGTTTGTCATATATGGCCTTTATTATGTTGAAGTAGGTTCCCTCTATGCCCACTTTCTGGAGAGATTTTATCATAAATCAGTGTTGAATTTTGTCAAAAGCTTTTTCTGCATCCATTGAGATGATCATATAGTTTTTCTTTTTCAATTTGTTAATATGGTGTATCACATTGACTGATTTGCGTATATTGAAGAATCCTTGCATCTCTGGGATAAATCCCACTTGATCATGGTGTATGATCCTTTTAATGTGTTGTTGGATTCTGTTTGCTAGTATTTTGTTGAGGATTTTTGCATCTATATTCATCAGTGATATTGGTCTGTAATTTCCTTTTTTTGTAGTATCTTTGTCTGGTTTTGGTATCAGGGTGATGGTGGCCTCAGAGAATGAGTTTGGGAGTTTTCCTTCCTCTTCAATTTTTTGGAAGAGTTTGAGAAGGATGGGTTTTAGCTCTTCTCTAAATGTTTGATAGAATTCACCTGTGAAGCCTTCTGGTCCTGGACTTTTGTTTGTTGGAAGATTTTTAATCACAGTTTCAATTTCATTACTTGTGATTGGTCTGTTCATATTTTCTCTTTCTTCCTGGTTCAGTCTTGAAAGGTTATACCTTTCTAAGAATTTGTCCATTTCTTCCAGGTTGTCCATGTTATTGGCATAGAGTTGCTTGTAGTAGTCTCTTAGGATGCTTTGTATTTCTGTGGTGTCTCTTGTAACTTCTCCTTTTTCATTTCTAATTTTATTGATTTGAGTCCTCTCCCTCTTTTTCTTGATGAGTCTGGCTAATGGTTTATCAATTTTGTTTAACTTCTCAAAGAACCAGCTTTTAGTTTTATTGATCTTTGCTATTGTTTTCTTTGTTTCTATTTCATTTATTTCTGCTCTGATCTTTATGATTTCTTTCCTTCTGCTAACTTTGGGTTTTGTTTGTTCTTCGTTCTCTAGTTCCTTTAGGCGTAACATTAGATTGTTTATTTGAGATTTTTCTTGTTTCTTGAGGTAGGCTTGTATGGCTATAAACTTCCCTCTTAGAACTGCTTTTGCTGCATCCCATAGGTTTTGGATCGTCGTGTTTTCATTGTCATTTGTCTCTAGGTATTTTTTGATTTCCTCTTTGATTTCTTCAGTGATCTCTTGGTTATTTAGTAACGTACTGTTTAGCCTCCATGTGTTTGTGTTTTTTACAGTTTTTTCCCTGTAATTAATTTCTAATCTCATAGCGTTGTGGTCAGAAAAGATGCTTGGTATGATTTTAATTTTCTTAAATTTACTGAGGCTTGATTTGTGACCCAAGATATGATCTATCCTGGAGGATGTTCCGTGCGCACTTGAGAAGAAAGTGTAATCTGCTGTTTTTGGATGGAATGTCCTACAAATATCAATTAAATCTATTTGGTCTATCATGTCATTTAAAGCTTGTGTTTCCTTATTAATTTTCTGTTTTGATGATCTGTCCATTGGTGTAAGTGAGGTGTTAAAGTCCCCCACTATTATTGTGTTACTGTCGATTTCCTCTTTTAGAGCTGTTAGCAGTTACCTTATGTATTGAGGTGCTCTTATGTTGAGTGCAAATATATTTATAATTGTTATATCTTCTTCGAGGATTGACCCCTTGATCATTACGTAGTGTCCTTCCTTGTCTCTTGTAACATTCTTTATTTTAAAGTCTATTTTATCTGATATGAGTATTGCTACTCCAGCTTTCCTTTGATTTCCATTTGCATGGAATATCTTTTTTCATCCTCTCGCTTTCAGTCTGTATGTGTCCCTAGGTCTGAAGTGGGTCTCTTGTAGACAGCATATATATGGGTCTTGTTTTTGTATCCATTCAGCAAGCCTGTGTCTTTTGGTTGGAGCATTTAATCCATTCACATTTAAGGTAATTATCGATATGTATGTTCCTAAGACCATTTTCTTAATTTTGGGGGTTTGTTTTTGTAGGTCCTTTTCTTCTCTTGTGTTTCCCACTTAGAGAAGTTCCTTTAGCATTTGTTGTAGAGCTGGTTTGGTGGTGCTGAATTCTCTTAGCTTTTGCTTGTCTGTAAAGCTTTTGATTTCTCCATCGAATCTGAATGAGATCCTTGCCAGGTAGAGTAATCTTGGTTGTAGGTTCTTCCCTTTCATCACTTTTAGTATATCATGCCACTCCCTTCTGGCTTGTAGAGTTTCTGCTGAGAAATCAGCTGTTAACCTCATGGGAGTTCCCTTGTATGTTATTTGTCGTTTTTCCCTTGCTGCTTTCAATAATTTTTCTTTGTCTTTAATTTTTGCCACTTTGATTACTATGTGTCTCGGTGTGTTTCTCCTTGGGTTTCTCCTGTATGGGACTCTGTGCTTCCTGGACTTGGGTGGCTATTTCCTTTCCGATGGTAGGGAAGTTTTCGACTATAATCTCTTCAAATATTTTCTCTGGTCCTTTCTCTCTCTCTTCTCCTTCTGGGACCCCTATAATGCGAATGTTGTTGCGTTTAATGTTGTCCCAGAGGTCTCTTAGGCTGTCCTCATTTCTTTTCATTCTTTTTTCTTTATTCTGTTCCACAGCAGTGAATTCCACCATTCTGTCTTCCAGGTCACTTATCCGTTCTTTTGCCTCAGTTATTCTATTGATTCCTTCTAGTGTATTTTTCATTTCAGTTATTGTATTGTTCATCTCTGTTTGTTTGTTCTTTAATTCTTCTAGATCTTTGTTAAACATTTCTTGCATCTTCTCGATCTTTGCCTCCATTCTTTTTCCGAGGTCCAGGATCATCTTCACTATCATTATTCTGAATTCTTTTTCTGGAAGATTGCCTGTCTCCATTTCATTTAGCTGTTTTTCTGGGGTTTTATCTTGTTCCTTCATCTAGTACATAGCCCTCTGCCTTTTCATCTTGTCTTTCTGTGAATGTGGTTTTTGTTCTGCAGGCTGCAGGACTGTAGTTCTTCTTGCTTCTCCTGTCTGCCCTCTGGTGGATGAGGCTATCTAAGAGGCTTGTGGAAGTTTCCTGATGGGAGGGACTGGTGGTGAGTAGAGCTGGCTGTTGCTCTGGTGTGCAGAGCTCAGTAAAACTTTAATCTGCTTGTCTGCTGATGGGTGGGTCTGGGTTCCCTTCCTGTTGGTTGTTTGGCCTGAGGCGACCCAACACTGGAGCCTACCCAGGCTCTTTGGTGGGGCTAATGGCAGACTCTGGGAGGGCTCATGCCAAGGAGTACTCCCCAGAACTTCTGCTGCCAGTGTCCTTGTCCCTTGGTGAGCCACAGCTGCCCCCCGCCTCTGCAGGAGACCCTCCAACACTAGCAGGAGGGTCTGGTTCAGTCTCCTATGGGGTCACTGCTCCTTCCCCTGGGTCCCGATGCACACACTATTTTGTGTGTGTCCTGCAAGAGTGGAATCTCTGTTTCCCCCAGTCTTGCCAAAGTCCTGCAATCAAATCCCGCTAGCCTTCAAAGTCTGATTCTCTAGGAATTCCTCCTCCCGTTGCCAGACCCCCAGGTTGGGAAGCCTGAAGTGTGGCTCAGAACCTCCACTCCAGTGGGTGGACTTCTGTGGTATAAGTGTTCTCCAGTTTGTGAGTCACCCACGCAGCAGTTATGGAATTTGATTTTATTGTGATAGCGCCCCTCCTACCATCTCACTGTGCCTTCTCCTTTGTCTTTGCATGTGGGGTATCTTTTCTGGTGAGTTCCAGTGTCTTCCTGTCGATGATTGTTCAGCAGTTAGTTGTGATTCTGGTGTTCTCGAAAGAGGGAGTGAGAGCATGTCCTTCTACTCCACCATCTTGAACCAAATCTGACTATGGTTTTAAGCAGAATTATGCACTGAGGCCAAAATTCATCAATGACCAATTGCTTTTTTTATCAACTTTGTTGAGATATAATTTATGTACGAGATCAATGGCCAATTTTAAAGTAGTTCTTCAAAACTTAAAAACAAATTTTTTTTTTTGGATTTAGTTTCAGGAGAAAGGAAGTTGACTGGTAAATCCAGACATTCTGGGTGGAGAATTTTTGGTGAAATTCCCTATAAATGAAGCAGCAGCTGCCTTCAGGGTTTGATAAAGTCCTCAGTGTTTGGAACACTGTGGGGTTCCTTCTCCTCATCTCCAGCTCTTTCTGGCTGGGTCCGGGTGGGTGTGAGAAGTGGTCACTGAAGCGACAGGAGTTGGGTGGAAATGCAAAGTGGGTGTGAAAGCATGAGGTGTACAAGGTGGCAGAGCTGAGCCCAAATCACATCACTGCCTCTCACTTGCTGTGCAAGCTGTAACAAGCTCCTGGGCATCTCTGAGCCTGCCTCAGTCTCCTCATCTGTAGAATGGCGTGTGTCAGAAGACAGAGGTTTAAATAGCTAATGTGGGGACTTCCCTCATGGTGCAGTGGTTAAGAATCCGCCTGCCAATGCAGGGGACACGGGTTCGAGCCCTGGTCCAGGAAGATCCCACATGCCATGGAGCAACTAACCCCGTGGGCCACAGCTACTGAGCCTGCACTCTAGAGCCCAAGAGCCACAGCTAATGAAGCCCGCATGCTGCAACTACTGAAGCCTGCGCGCCTAGAGCCCATGCTCTGCAGCAAGAGAAGACACCGCAATGAGAAGCTCACGCACCGCAGCGAAGAGTAGCCTCTGCTCACTGCAACTAGAGAAAGCCCGTGCACAGCAACGAAGACCCAATGCAGCCATAAATAAATAAATTAAATAAATAAATAAATAAATAAATAAATAAGCTAATGCACCAAAAGCGCCTGCACCAGGGCCTGAACAAGGTAGGCACTTAATCAAATCTAATTTTGTTCTTACAAGGCTAGGCACCTGCCAACCCTCCACTCCCTGGATCTGCACTCTTCTCCACCATGCTACGCTGACTGCCCATTTCTAACTGCCCGGGTGGCTCCCCCCAGGCTCTACCTGAGAGCTGTCACCCTGTGTTGTGACTCCAAGGCCCCGACCCACTTGTCTCTGAGCCCTACCTGGTTTTTCAAGCTCTGGATCTCTCTCTGTTGGGCATCGTCCTCTTCATGCAGAACCTGAAACTTGGGCGGGATCACCCTCTCCTGCTGCCTGGAGGCGGCTGTTTCCGACAGCTTCTGGCTCAGGTTGGCCACTTCGTTCTGCAGGCTTGCTATCACGGTGTCTTTGTATTTGGATTCAAGTTCAAAATCCGAGAGACGGCTGACTTCTTTTCCCAGCAGCAGAATTATTTCATCCTGGGTGGAGGCCAGATGGGAAATTTACTAGGTGTGGGTCTCCGTGTAAGGTTGAGCCCACTTAAAGAAATACAGGAAAAATATGGTATCATTCTTTGGGAAGGTGAGGGCAGGCAGGGAGGGGAAAAGCAGACTTTCAAGGCTATCTCTGTCACTTGGAAAATCTCACAGAGACAAGAATTTGGATAAAATGATGTACTTGTATATAGACTCCTGTAATGGATATCTATACCTCACAGGTATGGAAACTTTCCTTTCCCCGAGAATTATACTTTCATATTAAGAACAACTATCCCACTTGGGAACTTTTGTTGCTAGAAAGTTTACTTATAATATTTTCATTTATAATATTCAGCCTAGCACACTGGGGACCTAGGAAAGGTAATTAGGAAAACAACATTCTGTTTGACCACATTCTGCCTATAATGAGGGTTATTTTTTTTAACTTAAAACATTCTGAAATATTTATTTTCCCTTTCCTCTCTTCTAGTACTTCCTGCCTCTTTTGGCTATTCATGTAAGAATTTTTTCCAGGTAACTGAATCTGGAAAGTAAATGAGACGGGGATGGTGATTTATTTGCGTGGGCTCATGTAAACTTTCGGCTGGAAAAACAAAATTGCTGGTAGACTTTACCCACAGGTATAATTAACACTGTCCTCCGTCTCTCCAGTGAAAAAGCTCTGCAGCCAAAGAATTTGTCAGGTTTTCCAAAAAAGGAAAAAAAAATCCCCCAAACTTCTCACCAGAAGTTATCAATAAAATGTCAGAAAAACTGAAGAAGAAGAAAAATTCCCCAGGGGCCTTTTCCAAAGCAGCCACAGGAGGAGGTAAACGGGCAATTTCTAGGCCAGCTCATTCCCAGGGGAACCGTCCAGTGAGCCTCACAACCTGCTAGCTCCGTGACCTGGGGAAGGACAGGGTCTCGCTCACGAGAAAGCCTGTCTGACATTGCCAACTGCTGCCAGGGGCCTTCCTTTGGGTCCTTGTGAACGCTGGTGGCAAAATTTCAAGAGAGAGCATCAGACATATTCCCTACTCCCGGGCACTTTCTCCTGTTTCACCCTGTTATGATCAGCCAGGTGCTTATTCATTTTTCATGCAACAAACATTCATCGGGCAGCAACTAAGTGCCAGGCCCCGTGCCAGTGCTGGAATGTAAGAAGTTTGCAGAGGGCAGCGGACAGCTGTGGGTTCTGCTTTCCTGGTGAGGGTCCCCTTGCCCTTCCTGGAGGCAGCGTTCCTCCTTCCATGTGGTCTGGGTAGGACTGTCAGTCATGTGCCCTGCTCATTCCTGTGCCACCTCCCCATGTGCATGTGGCCCAAGCTGGTCAATCAGAGATTTCACACATCGATTACAGAGGGAGAGGATCTTGTCTCCTTTTGGATCATAAACTTTAAATATGTAGGCTTGTTTGCCTGAGTTTGTCTTTTCTAACACACAAAGCCAGCCTTATGTAGAAAGCCAGACGCTGAGGGAAACAGAGGGGAGAGATTGGTAGTGGGGAGGTGTTCTGATGACATCATTCAGGCTCCTGGATCTAGCCATGCCTGAAGCTAGTGGTCCTTTAAATTTTCCAATAAGGTGAGCTAATAAATGCTCCCCCTCAAGCTAATTTGTTTAATGTCACTTGAAGGAGTCCTGGCAAGTCAGGGTATAAATGGCTTATAAATAGAAAAAAATATTTCTATTATAAATAGAAAAAATTATAAATGGCTTATAAAAATTTTTCTATAAATCGAAAAAATTATAGTGGTTGCACTATATTTCCAAGTTAAAATTGAGGCAGGTTGAAAAATGGCTGCAAATACTTTGCAGCTTTGCCATCAGTCTATTTCCCCACCCTCTAGTCTGGGCTGGCCCCGTGACTTGCTTTAACCAACGGAATGGCGTGGAAGTGATGCTGCGTGATCGCCAGGCGAGTTCTTACAGGCTGTGCAGCTTCTGCTCTGGCCCCCTGGGAGCCCTGAGACCACCGTGCTGTGGTGCAAAACCACACGCAGAAAGGGGCCCGCCGGTCCAGGCATCCTGGCTGAGGCCCCAGATGTGGGAAGGAGGCCATTGGAGACCACCGGCCTGGCCAAGCCACCGGCTGACTGAGGCCGCATGAGTGAGGCCAGGGGACGCGAGCAAAGGACCCTTCCAGGTCAACCCATAGATTCTGGGGAATAACGAATTGCTGTTTTAAGCCACTAAGTTTTGGGGTGGCTTGTTACACTGCGATAAATACAGAATCTGAGCGTGGCTTCTCGCCTTTCTGAAACATTTTTCAGAGTCTGGTCCCAGGACGCCTGAGTTGGAACCCCCTGCCTCCTGAAGTTTTGGATTTCCGTGTCTGACAAGACCCCCAGGTAGTTAGTTCTGCTCCTCGCAAACTCCGAGAGTTGCTGGGGGAGCAGCCCCTGGCCCTTAAGGAAAGCGAGATGTTATAGACTGCTTCTTTTAGAGTAACTTTCAGGTCGTGTCTAAGCGGGGAGAAATTGACCTGGGCCCTTCCCACGATGGCTTGAATCCACCTGTTCTGCTCGCATCCCTGCTTTAAACCTCTCTGGTTCTTTAACGAGTCTCTCTGCCCAGGCCTCCCTGACTTCAGCGCTCACTTCCTCCTGCTAGGAACGTGTTTTTGCATCACTGTTCCATCTCTCAAGGTTGACCACGTGATTACTGTGCGGGAGTTAGAAGTACCCGCTGAGAAGTTAACCAGACCTAGGTTTGAATCCTAACACTGCTCCTTGCGCTGGGCAACCTTGAACACATTACTTAACCTCTCTAAGCCTCAGTTTCCTCATCTGCAAAGTGAGGGTGATAAAATCTATTTTGAAGATGGTGAAGATTAACGAGCTAATAAATGTCAAGTGCACAGGACATGGCCCAGCACACAGTAGGTGCTCAGTACCTTGTAGTTGTAGATGTTACTTGGGATAAAATGAGCAGTGGCCAAACCTGGCTGAATGTCTTGGGAGGAAGAGGTGGTTTCTTGGAAGTAGGATAAAGGGGCAGTCCTTGAGACACAGAGAACAAGAGGCAGTGGCAATCTCTCCATGGTCCCTCTTGCTGCTGTAGCTCTGTCCTTCCCCGAGACCCCTCACCTTATCGTGCTGGGCCAGGTCCTGGTCCACAAAAATCTCTCTGGAGGACCCTGCCCCAGGAATTTCCTCGGCCACTGATTGTTCCGACAGCTCCACGGCGTTGGTCCACACTGACACACAAGGTCGACAGAGAATGCAGAGGAGACTGTGAGTTTCCCCAAAGTCTTAAAGAATATTTTCAGATTAACCTTCACATTCATGAGACTTATGCAATGAAAGCATTACGGGAGTACTGGAAAGGGTAAGAGCCGCCTCATTTCTCTTCCCCAGCGTTAACTGCATGATGCACTGTGATGTGTCTCTTTCCAGACTTTTCTCTATGCCGCATAAGAGCTGATGACCTTGGGCAAGTCACTTACTCTCTCTAAGCCTTAGTTTCCACATATATAATTTAGGATCACTGATAGTCTCTGCTATAAAGGGCTATCTGGAGATTAAATAGAATAATGATATAGAGCAGGGGTTGGCAAACTATGGCCCTGCGGCCAAATCTGGCCTTCCGCCTATTTTTGTAAATAAAGTTTTATTGCAACACAGCCACAGTGATTCATTTACATATTATTTATGGCTGCTTCCCAGCTACAAAGGCAGAGCTGAGTAGCTGCAGCAGAGACCATGTGACCCACAAATCCTAAAGTATTTACTATCTGGCTCTTTACAGGAAAAGTTTGCTGACCCCTGATGTAGAGCATTTAGCACTAAACGTTAGTTATATTTTTTTTATTGCAGTCATATCTTTTCAAAAAACAAAAATGGATTTATGTGAGATTCTTCTCCAGCTTACTTTTCACCTAACAATATCAAAAACATCTTCCCATGTCAGTATTTGTAGCTGTGCTGGGTTCTTTTCAATGGTAGTGTTGTGGTCCACTGTACAAGTGTGCCAAACGTATTTAACTAGGATCCACTTGATAGACATTTCAGCTTTCCTAATTTTTTTCTTATTAACCCCAATATTACAAGGGCTGTTTATAGGACTTTCGGGGGGTATGGCATTATGTTTGGGGGCCCCACTCTGTATCACATCAGACATCTCGCAATTCACTCATATCAACACTGAATACATTTTTTTTTTTTTATTGGAGTAGAAACTTTTGTAAAGATTTCTATAATTCTGCTTGTGAGATCACTTGGGCCCAAGCAGCGTATTTTAAATTTCCAAGTGACTGTGGTTTCTGGATGGTCACTGTGCGTTCTTATCTTCTTGTGAAGTGAGAAACTGAACAAATTGTTTTCAGAGGTGATGAAACTTTAATGAGTATTAACATTAATGATGAATGAAGCACGCACCGTCATGTTTGTGGACATTCATTCAATCACTTATTCATTTTGCTTCTGCATTTTTAATTTATGCATCTTAGAGTCAAAGATGCCTGCTGCCCAGCCAGGTCTCGAACCTGTTTGTGGACCCCAGAACCTCTAGTGGATACAGCTGATGGCCTGTGGTGCCCGGAGAACGCACGGCCTTGCGTGTTGAAGGAGCAGCCCTGGCCACGGTGTTTCCTGGGGCGCGAGGAACAGAAGGGCCTGGAACTCCGGCAGCTGCCCATTTTCTCTCCCTCCGCCTCCCCAGCTAGGTCCATGACTAGAAAACTTTTATTTGAAGCTCACTGCCCCCATCTGACCCTCTTGGATCCTGAGCAGCTAAGTCCTAACTGACTACAGCAGCAGTGCCTGATAGAAAAATAATGCGAGCTACAGAATGCAATGTTCAATTTTCTAGTAGTCGCGTTAAAAAGGTAAAAAGAAGAGATGAACTTTTTAATGATAAATTTTATTTAATCCAATACATTAAAAAATTATCATTTCAACACGTAATTGACAAAAAATATGGAGATATTTTATATTCTTTTTCTTCGAGGTATGAAGTCTTTGAAATCTGGGGTGTATTTTACACTGATGGCGCATCTCAATTTGGAAACTGAATTTTCAGCAGGAAGACTTGATCTGTTTTCAGATTCCACAAAAACTTAGAGTCGAAAAAGTCGATTCGCCAACTCAAAATGTTCCAGACAGACTTTGACCCTTTCAATAACTGGATCAAGTATCAGTTTTTAAATTTAAATGAATTAAAATTAAACGTTTGGTTCCTCAGTCGCACGGGCCACGTTTCAGACGCTCAGCAGCCACTGGGGCTGGTGCTGCCGTAGCAGAAAGCGCAGAACCAGAACATTTTCCCCTTGTTCCCCTCCTTCCTGACCCAACACCTCCTTTCCTGCCAACATCTGTAACTGGGTTAGGAAAAAAAAGAATAGAGAAAAGAGATTTAAAAAAAATCCTCTTCTGGTGCAGGCTTGACTATAACATGCAGCCTAATTCTGGGGGGTCCCTCTGGCGCATCAAGGATCGTCACAGGCCTGTGGTTTAGTTTCTAAATATTCAGCATAGTCTGTTTGATGCTATATGTGTGCCGGTCATTTAATTTTCAGGCTGGGGCGGTCAGCTGACAGAATCTGCGGTCCCCAGGCCTCGTGTGGCCGGGCAGTATTACATCAGACAGGCTACCGTCCAGAGGCAGCTGTGACTCCTAAAGTTTTCCTGGTTAGCAAACTGAAGGCTAGAAATGGGTTCTTATTGGTAAAAGGGTGGCCTCTTACCTAGTATGCTGAATGCTAGAAATCGGCTCCCACTGGTCAAATGGAGGAAAGTACTTCCTGGCCTGTGTCCCCAGGCAGGGCCCCGGGGTCTGACCCTAACTGGGCCCCTGTCCAGTCTCAGCTTAGAGCTCTGGCATCTGATGCCATCTCTAGGGGCGACTCCGGCTGCCTCTGCGACCCTGTCGTGGCTGTCTTGAGGGGCCCTTCCCTGCAAGATGATGGCCTGAGGGGGGACTTCATCAAACCTACAGAACAGGCTGATGGTTGGGGTCCCTTTACTGGGGAAGGTGTGTTTACTGAAAGTCTTTGTGGGGCGAGAATTTGCTCTGAGACTCGCTTTCCTTACACCCAGGCAGGGAGGTGCTGGAGCAGTTACCCCTCACCCGCCCCAAACTTCTTTACCGGCTACTGTTATTTATCAAAAAGAACCTAAGGGCCATGTATGACCAAACCGGCTTAACTCTAGCTGCTGGATCATTCGGAGATCCCAGTGGGGAGAACCCCCAGGGAGGGTCGGGAGGGCTGGGGCGGTGGGATGGCGGATACGGGGACACAGGCACTTTAAGAATTTTCGGGCATGAGCTGTTGGCCAAACGGCAGGGGAGTTACTTTAATATTTTAACAACCCCCAGCTGTCCTGGTGCTCTCCAATAACCACCAGTCTGCAGCAGGGGCAGTATGTGTGCACCTTAACTGTGTCTTTAAGACACTGCTACACATTGTAAGTTGTAAATAAAAGTTAAATAACAATCATGGTTAGGTAATAACTTAATTTTTAAATTTTAACATTTACTGAATGTTCGCTATGCACCAGGCGCCGTGCTCAGCACTTACAGGCAGGATCCGATTTCGTCTTCATAACAACCCAGTGAGATAGGCATTATTATTCCCATCTCCATTTTATACGTGAGCGATATGAGGCACAGAGATGTCAAGTCACCTGCTCAAGGACACACAGCTGGTAAGTGGTAGAGTCAAGGGATGAACCTAGGTTTGTTGGATTCACAGCCTATGCTTTTAACCACTATGCAGTCAATGTATTGAAGTGGGAAGATGTTTATGATATATTATTGAATTTTAAAAACCAGGTAGGGAATTCCTTGGCAGTCCAGTGGTTAGGATTCTGTGCTTCCACTGCAGGGGGCACAGGTTCCATCCCTGGCTGGGGAACAAAGATCCTGCAAGCTGAGCGGCATAGCCAAAAAAAAAAAAAAAAAAAGGAGGTTACCTATGTTAGGTTCATATGATCTCATTATTGGGAAAAGATATATATGAATCAAGATGCTATTTTAATAAATCACTCCGCATATTTTCTTTTCTCAGTAATTCTTCCCCACCTCCCATGAGCTCTTGCCGTTAAGATTTGGCCTTGGAGCTGATGTTTTATTGCCTTGTGGAAAAGGAAGGATGAGTATTAACTAGAACAGGGTGATTTTGCCCCCAGGCAAAATGACGTTTTGATTTTTGGCAATGTCTGGAGACATTTTTGAGTACCACAGTTAGGGGGTGGTGGTGGTGGTGTTGCTACTGGTATCTCTAGTGGGTAGGAGTCAGGGATGCTCTAAATATTCTACAGTGGACAGGACAGACCCCACAACAAGGAGTTATCTGGCCCCACATGTCACTGTGCCAAGATTGAGAAACCCTGACCTGACCTGCAATAAATAAGTCCTTGGCTTTGGGTTTTCAAATAGAATTTTTCAAGTCTAAAGCAAGGTGGCAGTCTAACAGTAAACCAATTTAATTTGAAGAGCCCAGCTTTGCTAAGAGAGGAAAGAGCTTTCTCGGAACCCTCAAAAATAGGTGTTTTCTGTCAAGAGTCAGCATGGAGGACTGGAGCACAGAGTTTTCTCCAAAGCGTGGAGTAGAGAGGCCCAGACAGAAAGGAACTCCCCATCACACAGGAAGATGAAAGTCCTTTTCTGAGGATGGGGAGATAGTCAGGGGAACGAGGGCAAAAGTTTGGAAACATGAGACCTGGCTGGGAGGCTGAGGAGATAGAGCCCAGGTAGATGCGAGGGCCTCTAAGCCATACGACTCATCCTTCATTTCTCCAGGGGGAATGCAAGCCCTTTAGAGAAGCCCCAAGTTCAACATGGCGCTGGAGAAACTGGTGATTACAGTGGAAAAATTTAAATGGCGGAGTAAAAAAAAGAAAAGAAACAGCCCATGTGCCATGTGTCCAAAGGATGCATTAAAAAAAAAAAACAAAAAACCCTGTATATATGTTCATAAAACAGAACATGATCCGTACAACAAAATGAATGAATCTCAGAAATACTACGCTGAGTGAAAAAAGCCTTCCACAAAGGAACATGTACTACATGGTTCTGTGTACTTGAGATTCTAGAACAGGAATATCTAATCCATGGCGGGAAAAGAATTCAGAAGAGTGGTTGCCTCTGGGGCCTGGGGCTGGGAATTGACTGGGGAGGAACATGAGGGAACTTTCTGGGGTGATGGTAATGTTCTATATCTTGATAGGAATTTGGGTTACATAGGTGTACATGACCGTCAAAACTCAATGAGCACACTCAAGATCTACACCTTTCACGGTGTGGTAGCCAGTCTCCAAGATGGCCCCACTGATTCTTGTCTCCTCGTATTCAGACCCTTGCATCATCCTCTCCAATACTGGATGGACTTTATATTAGTTAGCTTGGGCTGCCATAATAAAACACCACAGGAGGTCTTAACAAAAGAAATTCATTTTCTCACAGTTCTGGAGGCTGGAAGTCCAAGATCAAGGTGTGGGCAGGGTTAGGCCTCTCTCCTTGGCTTGCAGACGGCCGCCTTCCTGCTGTGTCCTCACATGGCCTTTTCTCTGTGCACGTGCATCCCTGGCGTCTCTCTCTCTCTTCTTACAAGGACACCAGCCCTTGGATTAGGGCCCACCCAATCACCTCATTTTAACTTACTCATCTATTTAAATACACTATCTCTAAATATAGCCACATTCTGCGATATTGGGATTGAGGCCTCAGCATATGAATTTTGGGGGAATGCAATTCAGTCAATAACAAAGCTTATCTATGTAACCAAGGATATTGCAGAAATGACAGAGTTTGATTCCTGAGGTTAGATCATAAAAGACATTGCAGCTTCTGCCTCACTCTCTAGGACCACTTGTCTGGAGGAGCCGGCAGCCATGTCATGAGGATACTTAAGCAACTTACGGAGAGGTCCACTTAGTGAAGAACCGAGGCCTCTTACCAAAAGCCATGTGAGTGAACCATCCTAGAGATGGGTCCTCCAGCCCCAGGCAAGCCTCCAGATGACCAGAGCCCCAGCCAACACCATTACTGCAACCTCATGAAATATCCTGAGCAGGAATCACCCAGCTAAGCCATTCCCAAATTCCTGACTCAGAGAAACTATGAGATAATAAATGTTTACTGTTGTTTTAGGCCATTACATCCTGCAGTAATTTGTTATGCAGCAATAAGTAGCAAATACAGGTTTTGGCACCAGGAGTGGTGCAAAATTTAACAAAATCCTAAAATGTGGAGTGGTTTGGGATGGAACAGTGGCCAGAAGCTGGAGGACTTTTGCCAAGAGTCTTTGAGAAAGCCTGAATCGTCTTAGTAGAAGCCCGATGGCCTTTGAGGAGGCAGTGAGGGAAGCTTTCCAGGAAAGTGAGGAAAATGTTACTGGGGTTAAGGGATCCTTGTGAGGTGGTGGCAGAAGGTTTCATAACACGCTGCCTGTGGTCATGAGGAAGGTAGAAAATGTTGGTGATGAGGTTGAGTGGTCAAGCTAAAGAGAGTCCCAGACACAGTCTTGGAAGATGCTGCCTGGTTACTTCTTGCTACTTATAGTGAAATGTGAGGGGGAGCGACAGTTAAAGGAAGGGCTGTTAAACCAGGGCAATGCTCTGGGCTTGAAAATTCCCTGCCTCTCCAGGTGGCAAATGAAATGCAAGAAACAGGTTCTGGGCAGAGATCAAATCAAGGGCGCTCTCAAGAAAACACAGTCTAGAGAAGAAGCTGAGGGTGTGGCTGTAAAATCCTTTCTTAAGCATACAGATCCAGGGCAGTGTCCAAGAGAACCCTTCGGTCAAAGAACTGGGCTTCTAAGAAGCTTCTGTCCTTCGTCAGTCTTTGCAGAAGCCCATGGTGGAAGGGCTTGTGTCAAAAAAATCTGTGGGCGTGGGTTTTGCCTAATAGGATGAACCCCAATAAGAAGCACTGCCAACTCAGACTGACAGAGACCCACAAAAGTAAAAGAAGCGTCTGGACCCCCAAGCTTCTACAGGCAGGAAGCAGGCTATAAAACTATGCAGCCGCATACATGTGATACCTTTCATAGGAAAGGTAGGACGACTCAGAAGGCGGAACTCAGGGACCAGGGGGCAGAGCCAAGAGCCCTGGAAAGTCATTTCTGGGCAAGAGTTGGACTGAAGCCCAATCAAGGAACTGCCAGTATTTTCCCGGCTGGATTTCAGAATTGCTTTGGGCCAGTGACTCCTGTGTGTTTCCTGTTTTTCTTCTTTTGGAACAAGAGGAGTGTATGTAGCAGTTATGCTATGTCTGTCCCACCAACGTATGCTGGGTGGGTAAGGGACAGACACTTTGTTCATAGGTCTTCAGATTTCTGGAAGTAGTACTTGATGAGTTGAACTTAAGGAACTACACCCATGAGCCCCATCTGTACCTGGACTTGATTTAGATGAGATTCTGGAATTTGAACTGATGCTGTTAATGGGGTGAGATTTTGGGGGGCCTTGGGAGAGAGGAGGAGGAGTGAGAATCGTTGAGGACCCGAGGGCAGGCTGTGGTAGCCAGCCTCCAAGATGACTGCTGATAATCCCTGCCTCCTGGTCTTCAGGCCCGTGTGTAGTCTTCTCTCACACTGGAGGGTGACGCCCTGTGTAACCAGTAGGATATTGCAGCAATGACAGAGGCTTCTGAGGCTTAGTCACAAGAGATGCTGCAATTCCATCTTGCTCTCCAGGATCACTTGCTCAGGAGGAGAAGCTGCCGTGTCATGAGAACACTCGAGCCACTCTCTGGGGAGGCCCATGTGGTGAGTAACCGGGGCCTCCTGCTGACGCCTATGTGAGCACGCCGTCTTGGAAGCGGATCCTCCGGCCCAGGTCAAAGCCTTCAGATGACTGCAGCCTTACGAGGGACCCTGAGCCACAGCCGTCCTGCTAAGCTGCTCCCAAATTCCTGACCCACAGAAACCGTATAGATGATAGCACATGTTTGATTTTTGTTTTAGGCTGTTAAGTTTGGGGAGAATTTGTTATGCAATCATGATAACTAATACACATTGCGTGTTAATTTTACATGAAAGAGACAAAAAATGTTGAATTCTAGTTAATGGTATATGTGCTAAAACATTTAGGGGGAGGACTACAGATGTGTGCTATTTATTTTGAAATGCATCAAAAAATAAGATGGATTAATGCAGGGCAAGAAGGATGGGTAGACAGAAATGTAATAAAGAGTACAGCAAAGTGTTAGTGGTAGAATTAGGAGGAGAGCTGTTCTCTGTAAAATTCTTTTTGCTTTGCTGTATGTTTGAAAGTTTTCACATTAAAATGCTGGGGGGAAATGGCTGAGTAATTTCTTAACTTGGGTGGTAGGTACACGAGCGTTCCTTAGATGATGATGATGATGATCATGAAGTAAACTGTAGAGATACCTCTCATTTGCTCCTTAGTCTGTATATTTCAGAATAATAACTATTATTTGAATGGCTGAGGGAGGTGACTAGGTGAGTGGTCCTGAGTGAGACCAGGGGAGGGTGTGGAGGCATCGAGAGACCTGGGGACTCAGAGGGGTCTGGGGCTGGGACGCAGAAAACAGAGAATGGGACCTTCACACCAATGGCCACAGAAGAAACCTGGGAATCATGCCAGGGACTAAGTCGACCCAGCTACTCTGCCAGTGAGGCTGGCAAGGCCGAGAGGATGGTGACAGACAGGAAGTCTCCTCCCCAAATGCCATGAGGCCTTCTGGGGGGGAGGGGGGGAGAAGGAAACCCTGATGGCTATGTGTCCCCAAAGTGACCAGGCTGTGAGTGACAGTCACTGAGATAACCAGCCTTAAATTTGACTGAAAAGCGTTAGATTAGATTAGATTGAATATATCACCTCCGGAGAAGCAATTTTCTCCATAAGCCTCAGTCTCCTCTAACCTGTAAAATGGTAATAAAATATTTAAAAACCTCCTAAGGCAAGAGGGATTTCAGTTACCAATATGTCTGTACATCTGAGTCAAAGTATATAAATTTAGATTCTGATACACATTCATATATATCCATATATATGTACATACACACACACACACACACACACACACACACACACACACCACAGAGGTACTGACGTGTGCAGATGGGCAGAGCACAGTCTTGGAGGAGTTTGTGCCAAAAAGTCAACAGAGAGAATTCCGGTGATAAGGGTGACAGCTTATCTTTTACTGTTTTCTAACTTTCTGCTTACCCCAATTTTTTCACAATTGATTATGTTCTACTTTAGAATCAGAGAACATAAGCAAAAGCCAGAGAAAGACAAATATCATACGATATCGCTTATATGTGGAATCTAAACAAAGGTACAAATGAACTTATCTACAAAACAGAGATAGAATTACAGATGTAGAAAATAAACTTATGGTTACCGAGAATAAGAGGGGGGAGGGATAAATTGGAAGAGAGGGATTGACATACACAATACTATATATAAAATAGATAACTAATAAGGACCTACTGGATAGCACAGGGAACTCTACTCAATACTCTGTAATGGCCTATATGGGAAAAGAATCTAAAAAAGAGTGGATACATGTATATGTTTAACAGATTCAGTTTGCTGCATACCTGAAACTAACACAACACTGTAAATCAACTGTACCTCAATAAAAATTAAAAAAAAAAAAAAGGGAAAGCAAAACCCGAGACCCATCCTCCCAGCCAAAAGCCCATCCCCTAAGCCGCCATGGATGCGCCCATGAGTACCTTGCTTGATGATGGGAACCCTGTGGGCAGCTCTGTCCACCACGAAGGAGAACATCTTCTCGCTGGCACTCACGGGCCGCTTGTGGGAGGCAGGTGGGACCATGTGGGGCCCGGGGAACCCCTGGGACCAGCTCCTCTGCACTGGTGCTGGCCAGATGCCCGGGTGGAAGGGGGTCTGTGGTGGTGAGGGTGACTGGTTCGGTTGCTGGGTGGCCCGAGGTGGCTGTGGCCTTGGCCAAGGTGCTGGGTCCCTCACCCATGGGAAGGAGACCTGCAGGGGCAGACAAGAGGGTCAGGGGAGGTTACAAGCAGCTGGGGTGGTCTTCACCCTTCTGTCCCGGCGACATAATTGCTGCCCTAGATTTCAGCATATAAGTCACTTCTCCCAGGAAGCCCTCCCAGACTCTCCCCAAATTTGGGATGGTGGTCCCCACCATGGGTCACCTTGCACACTATCGCACCACCATGTATTGGGTGCAGCCTTCGTGCCAGGCACCCAGTCAAGAGATTCGCATGCGTTACCTCATTTAATACCCCTGATGCTCTGTGATGAGCCCGAGGCTGAGCAAGACCTAGTGACTTTCGCAGGATCACAGGTTTGGTAGAGAGCTGCTGAGCTGGTAGAATGCCACCTCTGAGAGGGGGAGGGCTTTTTGTCTATCTTGCTCACCACCGTATCCTCAGCTCCTAGAATAAACCCTTGGCACATACAGAGTAGGTCCTTAAATATTGGTTGAAAGAATGAATGAACACATCTCCGAGATTCAAGCCCAGCTCTCCAGGACACACACATCCACACTGTGTGTCTCTCTGGCACTCCTACTCCATCTGTTCCCCGAAGCCGAGAGCTCTGGGGGGGCAGGCACCCCAACTGGCTCATTAACCTGTGATCCTCAACATCTGCCACATCTGATTCTTGGCAGACACTCCATAAATATCTATCGAGGGAACCCTTTTTCATCTGACCCAGCGGAAGATGTCTGTAGCTACTTTCAACAGAGCACATCAAAAGCCATCTAAACCGGGAGAAGCAAATACTGAGAGGTGCTGACACCTGGCTTTGTCTTGGTTAATGCTGTCGTGGCCGTCCCTCCCCGTGCCTAGGGGTTAAGCCGTGACATCGTGAATGCTACCATTTACTGTAATTGCTCACCTATTTCTCACAATAGCCCTGCAGGGGAGGAGCTCTCCTTATTCCTAGTTTACAAATGAGGCTTGGAGAGGTTAAGGAATTCATCAAGCTGAGGTGGTGGTGGAGAGGGTGGTGGGACTGGGGTCTGGAAAGCTCTTTCCCTCTCTCTCTCTCTCTCTCTCTCTCCCTTCTCTGCCCCCCTCTCCCGCCCCCAGTCTCTTGGCAGAAAAAAACACACTTTTCAGGTAAGAAGCTAAGTTCAAAGGTTTGCCGCCTGTGACGGGTCACGTTTCTCTTTCTGCAGACTGGAGACACATAATGAGAAACAGGACAGAATGCTTCCGAAATAGGAGCACTGGCAGACAGAACTTCCTATAGCTCCAGCTGGATTGCATTCAAGAGGAAGGTTCTCCACTCACTCAGGTTCCCAAACCAGTCTTTTAGCTACAGTCTTTCCCAGCCAAGTCAAGAATCCGGTGAATTCCCCTGAAGACTTTTTTGGAGTCAGGGAGAATACTGTTCGGGAAAATCAAACTCCAGTTGCCTGGCGACACCTGGCCCAGCATTTATGATGACACTGGCCCCGTTGAAACCTGTTTCAGGAACGGACTTGGCAGTGCTCCAGAACTCTGTTACCTTATGTGAAGATTCGAATTTCTCTCCACTGTGGGCACCTCGGTCTCCACCTAAGCTTTCTTCCTTTCTCTCCTTTCAGAAGCTGAGGTGTCCTGCTCCTGCCTTGCACTAACTTCTCCATCCATCCTATCCCTTCCCATCCTCTCCTCTGGGGCTGTCTTGCCTCAATCATTCCTATAACCTTTCCTCATCGATTCAATAAAGATTTATCGAATGAAAGGGCTGAAGGTGGGAAGGGGGAAATTTGAATATGTTTTACCCCCGCCTGCTAGAAAACAAATCTAGAGACCACGGGTAGTGTGGAGGAATTCCCTTTTGTGCTGGCATGCTCAGGTAGATGTGCCTCACTGCCCACTAACTGCCAGGGTGCTAAAGGGAGTGGTCATATCTTATGCCTCAAGTGGTCCACTGCTGTAGTGGACAGGCCACCACCCACCCGGCTCTTCTGGAAATTCCAGGCATCTCCCTCCCAATCTGTCGGCCCATTGCTGTGGGTGGGGCTAAGTAATCAGCCAATCACACTCCCTGGCCATATTGATTGGTTCAGCAGTGGGGCAAGTGATCCAATCAGAGCCAAGGAGACCCAAGAAGACTTGGCTGGACACCAGGATCTGGAGTGACCTGGTGGGACTTCAGAATGCAGCCAGCATGAGGGAGTGGAGCCCAGACATGGAGAGAGGGAAGCTGTTTATTTATTTTTCAAATTGTGGTAAATAACCTGCAACATAAAATTTGTCATCTTAGCTATTTTAAAGTATATAGTTCAGTGGTGTTAAGTATATTCACATTACTGTGAGATGGATCTCCAGAACTTTTTCGTCTTGCAAAACGTAAACCCTATTACCATTAGACAACAACTCCCCATTCCCTCCGCCACCCAGCCCGTGGTGACCAACATTCTGTCTCTATGAATTTGACTACTCTAAGTACCAAGTACCTCAAATAAGTGAAATCACATGGTACTTGTCTTTTTGTGACTGGCGTATTTCACTTAGCATAATGTCCTCAAGGTTCATCCATGTTGTAACATGTCAGAATTTCCTTCATTTTTAAGGCTAAATAATATTCCATCATACAGTTTAGAGTGTATTTTGTTTATCCATTAAGCGTCATGGGCACTTGGGTGGTTTCTACCTCTTGGCTATTGTAACTATGCTGATGTGAACATGGTGGGGAAAATAAGGAAGCTGGTTTTGAGCCTTGGCTGGGGTGCTACCCTGAAGTGCTCCATCCCTGAGGCCGGCTAGAGCTGGTTTCTGTCGCTTGCAGCACACAGAGCCCGAACGATAGGGCCCCTCGGGGGAAGGAGCCAAAGATGTGTAAATGTAGCAGAGACTCCAAGCTCTTCGGGTTTAAAAATTAAAAAATAAAGTTTTGGGTTTTTTTTTTTCTCTGAAGCGTGTTGGTTGAGGGTAGCTTTAGTTGGAGGGTTAAAGTTGGTTTTCTCTAGTTTGCCGGCTTGCTCTATCACAGGGAAGGTCAAGGTTTTCTCAGAAATTGCTGCTGGTAACTACAACGAAACAGGCAGGGAGAAAAGCAAACATAAGAAAAAGACTCACGTTAAAAGCCAGCTCCGGGCTGTACAGGAAGCATGGGGTCAAGGTCAGTTATCAACAAGTCTGTTTTTATTATTTATTTATTTTAGATTTAATTTTATTTATTTTTGGCTGTGTTGGGTTTTTGTTGCTATGTGCAGGCTTTCTTTAGTTGCGGCGAGCGGGGGCTACTCTTCGTTGTGGTGCACGGGCTTCTCCTTGCGGTGGCTTCTCTTGTTTCGGAGTGTGGGCTCTAGGCACATGGGCTGCAGTAGCTGGGGCACACGGGCTCAGCAGTTGTGGCACGTGGGCTCTAGAGCACAGGCTCAGTAGTTGTGGCGCACGGGCTTAGTTGCTCCGCGACATGTGGGATCTTCCCGGACCAGGGCTTGAACCTGTGTCCCCTGCATTGGCAGGTGGATTCTTATCCACTGTGTCACTGGGGAAGTCCCCAAGTCTGTTTTTAGAAACTTTAGTTTAAAAATACATGCTAACGCCTTTTCTCTTTCTTTGTGCCTGTTCTCTGACCATATGGTATGTTGCCATGGTTGGGTGTTTTGTTTTGTTTTTGAGGTAGCATATGTTATACTCCTGATTTCTTTTCCATACTACCTTTAAAATAGCAGGTTGTCAACCACCTGGATTAACCATGACCACATCCACGGCTGAATTTATATTAGCTTTAATAAACACGGGTCAGTGATTTACTCAAGAAATCACTATCCATTTTTTTTCAAATTATCTACTTGTTCTTTGTGTTATTTCTCCAATATCTGCTTCTAACCCTGTAAAGAGTGTAGGTTGAATGGGAGACCCTAAAAAAAATTCAAGGTGGTTTGCACACCGAGTGCCTATAATACACATGAATTCTGCCAGGAAGCCCTGGAGCCTGCATAGAAGGTGGAAACTTAGACCTTGCCCTTGGAGAGCTTGTTATGTGCTCTGCCATTTGTAAGTAATTGTGGACAATACAACGGCTATGAGCCACTGTGTAGAGAAGCCACAGATGTTCCACAGACTGTGCTGGGCACTTAACGCATGTGGTCTCATCTGATCTCCAGAATAATCTTGGAGGAGGCATTTTACCCCTCATTGTGTGGATTAAGAAACTGAAGCTCAGAGAGGTTAAATGACTTGCCCAAGGTCTCACAGCCAGGAAGCGGTGACACTATTTGACTCCAATACCTGTGCTCTTAGGACTTCTAGGTTACTCGAAGTCATGATTTATTACCTGCTTTCCATACTCACAAACGGATCTTAGATGATTGGTTAGTGAATGATAGGATATTTTCCGAGTTAAAAAAAGGAAATGAGCATTAGACGGTGTGAAAAACCACAAGACATCGCATGGGCTACTTAGAAACGGGATTTTCTAGGAACACTGACAACTGTCTTATGGAAGTGTAATTCATCTGGTACATGCCACGCCCTGGAAGCAGCTCAGAGGACCCCAGCCTCCATCCGGGAAGACCTGTGGTCTGTTCACTGCTGTACCAGAGGAGTGCTGGGGCCAGCTGGTACCCGCCCACGAGAACCGATTGTTAAATGTCCAGGAATTTTGCCAACTGGTAGATAAACACAGCCATTAATAAGAATTAACTTACATACATTTACAATTAAATTATATCAGAAACAAAGGTGATACAAACTTAAAACTCACCCCTTCCTAATTATTTTACTCTATTTTATTATTACCTATGCTCTTGAGGTTATTTCACTCTACTATACGTGTCTGTTGGAAATGCTACATAGTGATGTGTTACCACACCTCTCTTTCCATCTCTGTATTCAGGGATGTGTCATTGGGAGCTTGAAGTTGACCGTGGAGGGAGTATTACACCATAGAAATCAGGAAATGCTATAAATCAGGGCTTGATTTTTAAAAGCTTTTATAAATAGGTTTAATAATGGTGGTTCGTGTAGAGCTTGATTTTTGTTTGTTTGTTTGTTTTGTTGATTGCCTAGACTTAAGACGGTAATGGAGAAAATGTTAACAGTGCAGATTATACAAAAGCACGTTGTGTCTTAGCCATTATGTTATGAATAGAACAAAAAATTGAGGAAACGTTCTTCCAGTATTTGAAAATTATCATCTGATGCAGCAAAAAAGTCACTCATGTCACTGATGAACATGTGAAGTTCTAACGTCTTTCTTTTTTCACTTGTATTATTCATAAATCCAAAATATCCAAAAATATCCACCAGGGCTCAGGTTGGGAACTCTCTCATTCATCAACTGCAATGAGAAATTGGCTATGGATACAAGAGTTCAGCTAAAGTCAATGAAAGCATTCTGTGAGACTCAGCTGGCTATATAGAATTTACAAGAAAGAGTACTGTATTTCTTGTTATATGGAAAGACTGTGCTACACATTCTTTTTTTTTTTTTTTTTAAATAACCCTTTTTTTTAAAATTTATTATTTATTTATTTATTTATTTATTTATGGCTGTGTTGGGTCTTCGTTTCTGTGTGAGGGCTTTCTCCAGTTGCGGCAAGTGGGGGCCATTCTTCATCGCGGTGCGCGGGCCTCTCACTATCGCGGCCTCTCTTGTTGCGGAGCACAGGCTCCAGATGCGCAGGCTCAGTAACTGTGGCTCACGGGCCCAGCTGCTCCGCGGCATGTGGGATCTTCCCAGACCAGGGCTCGAACCCGTGTCCCCTGCATTGGCAGGCAGACTCCCAACTACTGCGCCACCTGGGAAGCCCCTACACATTCTTTATATCATTAAACCTTATGCTATGCATGTACTTTACTTTTTCCAGAGAGCTGGTCATTAAATATTTACCAGCTAATCACTGGCTGTGCCGGCACCCAGCAGAGTGCCTGGTACTCAGCTCGCTGACTGAGCTGAACAGTTGGCAAACGGAGTGTAAATAAAGAGGACTTTGATTCTGGGGCTGGGATGGGGAAAATACATGCTAAGCCTGGCGCGCCTTGTAACAGCAGAGAGTAAGGAAGTGCCCAAAACGAAAAGGTGGGGAGATGCTCAAGGACACAGCAACCAATCTGAAAGAGCTCCCAGTGGCCAAGGCTGGAAGAATTTGAGCGATGAAATAGATAATGAGTATTGGATTATAACTCAAAGTGTAAAATAAGTATACATGAGTCCATACTGACATAGATACATTAGTGAGTAAATACATAAAGGAGGGAGAAGAGACCGTCTTCCTTACAGAAGAATTTCACACACGTAGATGTGGAGCTTAATTCCCACGGTCTGGGAGGGCCTGGGGGGTAGGGGTGACGGTGGGGAGCAGACGCACTGACCACAGCCGTGGACCTGGAAAGACAGAATGGAGACTATAAAACATGGCCGGTAGATCTCAGAAGCCAGGAGAGGGGGCTACTTGGTGCCAGGACAAATGGCCTTTATCTCAACAGCTCCCGGGGTGTCACCGTAACCCAGAGAGGGGTAATAATTCTAAGTCCCCAAGAAAAGGGTAAATTATGTACGGGGTTTCAGTGTGAGAAATCAGGATTATACATTTAGAACACAGAACCGCCAAGTTATACATTATTTTTAGGTTTTGGAACTTAAAAGAATTAGGGCCCTTTGAGCTGTTCAGAAAAGTCATTCGTTTGGGTTTTTCCCAGCTGTGTTAAAGGAGATCTGGCGCATCTAATTTTCCCATTTTCTTGTAAAGCTTCAATCTTACGGTTTTTCCTTTCCTTTCAAGTTCTAATCAGCTTCCTGGTCAGTCCATAAAATGGGAAATAGAATCTAATGAGAAAACAGCCTGATTTTTGCAAATAGCTTTTGCTACCCCTAGACTTGGCCTACTTCAATTCAGTCTTGCCAGATTGAGAGACGGAATGAATGAATGAATGAATGAATGATCATCAACTAAGTTAAGAGAAGGGGCAATGTAGTTCTGGTTTGGTAGCAAAGGATGTGGTCTGCCAGAGGAAGCAGGAAGCGGCCCGGTTCCTGGCCGGGTCTGGGTTCTGTCTCAGCAGGATGCTAAGGGTTCAGCCCGCGCTCCCGTCTCCACCTCCCCCGATGTCGTCTGCATCGTCTGTAGACATCTGGTGACAACACAGCCTCAGGGGTCCTTTTGTGCGAGTTTTTGCTGCGGGTGCCGAGCCTGAGGCTGTCTGCTGCCCCGTGCCCTCCACTTCACTGGTCTCGGGAAATCGCCTTTGATATAAAACACCCCGTCTCAGGACTTCTCGTCACATCAGTAGGTCCCCACGGGACTTGTAAGAGCACAGGGTAGAGGAAATCCTACAAGGTCAGGTAGGAGATGACAAAGCTTGACCAGAAAGAGCTTTTGTTCTGAAGGGCACCGTGCTCTCTGGTCATTCAGTTGCCAGCTAGCTCCTCAACCCCGGCTACAGTAAAGTCACATCCTCCTCAAGAACGGGCCCTATTCAGAGGTCCCAGGAACGTGGAAACGCCACCCTTCTTGGGGATGCACAACTAAGGCCCCGACTCTGAGCTTCTCATCACACCTGTTCACCAGAGGAGAGAAATGAGCTACTCTGCTTCCTTGGAGACTGGCCTGGGACTTTTCCAATGGAAAAGTGGATTATTCGTCATTTTCCTCCTCCAAATCCCTAGTGGCAAATCCCGTTAGGAAGGTTCCACTTAGGCAAGAGGAATGCTTCCTAATGTCATGGACATCTTCTTTGTTTTTGCCTACCCCGCATCCATTTTTTCCATCTTCTGGATGGGCACCTTAATTTTTTGCGGGAGAGACACCCTTTCCCTGACAATCCTGAGTCCATATAACTCTGACCCTAACCCAGGCCTGGCCAATCAGAGCATTCCTTGCCCCTGGCCTCAGTGATTGGTTCAGGGGAAGCCACATGATCCAAGCCACGCCAATGAAGATGCTGGCTCTTTCCCTGGAACTGCTAGTTTGTAGGGTGCTGGGGCTGCTGGTGGCCACTTTCCTACAGGTGAGGCAAGAGTCTGTCTGAGATTGTGAAGCTCACAGGGAAGAAAGAGACAGATTCCTGACCATGATTTGGGTGCCTGGATCCAGCTGGGCCTAAGCTGCAGCTTTTGGCCTTTTCAGTTACATAAGCTTTTTTTTTTTTTTTTTTGCCCAGGCTAGTTTTAGTTGGTTTTCTGACACTTGCAAACAATAAAATTTCCTGGACAGTATGCTTATTGAGACTTTAGCATAAGCATCACTATGTACTCAGAATGAAAGTTGTTTTAAAGGTTATGACATGCTCAAATAAAACCCACCAGACTGTAATCATGCACCAAATTTACCTTTAAACTTATAAAAGTAAAGCAGCATCTCCAGAGAAGAACGATTTAAGACCAAGGAACCAATCGTAAGACAAGTAGTAAAACGCTGCTTAGAGAAACTTTGACAGATAAATAGTTCTCTAGCTACAGCAGGCTTCAGACTACAAATCCCAAATTTCTGCTTCAAAAGTTACCCAGGGAAGACATTCCATAGTTTTATTCATTTATTTTTTTGGCCTCGCCGTGCACTTGTGGGATCTTAGTTACCTGACCAGGAACTGAACCCAGGGCCCTCAGCAGTGAGAGCGTGGAGTCCTAACCACTGGACCACCAGGGAATTCCCAGCATTCCACAGTTTTAAAAGAAAACTTTCCAGTTGAAGAAACAGGTAAAATTTATAATATGCATCTGTTGTATATATAATATGTTAATGTCTAGTATATTTATCAGATACATGTCAATGTTATTATATTATTACTATATATGCAAATGCATATATATGTGTTTGTATATTTAGAACCACATATTTCCAGCTCTTTTTTAAAGAGGTATTGAAAAGACTGTTCAAAATTTATTTTTCCAGCATGTCTGTTTTTTCTTATTCCTCAGTAAACTTAAGCAATTAACCAGCACCTTTCCCGGCACACAGTAAGGCTCAATCTGAGTGAGTTCTTTCTCCCCAGCTCCCCCCTCTATTTTAAGTTCTTCTTTCAGAAACCAAGTAAAATGAAAGAGGCAGTACAGCGTAGTGTTACAAGCAGAGGCTGGTAAACGTTTTCTGTAGAGCCAGACAGTAAATATTTCCAGCCCTGTGTGCCACATGATCTGCCCAGCTAACTCTGCCGTTGTAGCAGACAACATAGGCAATACTGAAATGCATGGGATGGCTGTGTGCCCATGAAACTTTACAGAAACAGGCGATGGCCTGCATTTGGCCCTGGGCCATAGTGTGCCAACCTCCGGTTAAGAACTTGGGAGTTGGCATCACACAGAATCCGGCCCAGCTCCCTGCTCTGCTCCTTCACTGTGACCCTGATGAATGTGTTATTTTTGTGCCTTGTCTGTAAAAAATAGGGATAATAACAGCCATTTCTTAGTCTGTGCGAAGTGGGTGAGATAGTGCACATGAAATGCTTGGAACACTTCCTGGTCCATAATAAATGAGCATAGAACATTAGCCATCAGGTATTATCATCATCATCAAAAAAGAAGAAGAAAGGGGGCAACTGAATTTGTCCAGGAACGGCAGCAATATCCCTGGTAAAAAGTTAGTGGATGGACTTCCCTGGTGGCGCAGTGGTTAAGAACCCGCCTGCCAATGCAGGGGACAGGGATTCGAGCCCTGGTCCGGGAAGATCCCACATGCCGCGGAGCAACTAAGCCCGTGGGCCACAACTACTGAGCCTGTGCTCTAGAGCCCATGCTCTGCAACAAGAGAAGCCACCGCAATGAGAAGCCCGCGCACTGCAACGAAGAGTAGCCCCCGCTCACCGCAAGTAGAGAAAGCCCGGGCGCAGCAACGAAGACCCAATGCAGCCAAAAATAATAAATAAAATAATTAAAAAAAAAAAAGTTAGTGGAGCCAGGGACTTCCCTGGCCGTCCAGTGGTTAAGACTCCACGCTTCCAATGCAGGGGGCGCAGGTTTGATCCCCGGTTGGGGAACTAAGATCCTGCGTTGGTGCAATCAAAAAAAAAGTTAGTGGAGCCAAACAAGCAAGGAAGCCAGATAACTGAAAATGCATTTTCTTCTATTATCAGTGGCTTTCGTTTTTACCCACATAATGAATCATCCCCTGTCAGCGTGTGAAACTGTAGGTTGGACTGGGAATTGCAAGACCTTCCTTAACCGCTGGGCAGTGAAGGACCCGCCTGGGCTCTCACGGCCCCATGATGCTTCGTGCTATTAGGAAAAGTCTCCAAGGGACTCCCTTTTAATCCTGGCTCTGGATCTATATGACTGATGCCTAACCTTGGGGAAGTCGCTGAAACTCTCTGGGCCTCAGTTTACACCATGATAGGGGTGGTCCCAGGGATCTCTATAAAAAAAACTGAAGGGGGAAAGGAGACCTGGGATTAATGAGTAGCTCCTTGGCAGAAATTGGAAATTGAAGCTCAGAAAGGTAAAGTCAGTTGCAGCTGGCATTTCAACTTGGGTCCATCAAACTCCAAAGCCCTTGCTTTCTCGATTGTGTTCTGCAGAGCTTCCCCATTAAAGCAGCAAGGAATATTGGCCGACGGAGGGCACTCTTCTCGCAAGATAGGAGGTCATGACATTGCAGGGACAGAAGACAGTATCCAGGAGCCACGTGGGAGAGTCTGGTTGGACTGGTAACTGGGCAGAGCAGGCTACAGGGAAGGCCAGACACAGGCAATCGTGGGGCTGGGGGCTGCTGCCAAGGAGCTGTCAACCCCCTCATGGAACAACTCGGCACGTCATTTGTGGCGCCTGGCTTCCTTTTTCATTCTGGCCATTTCCATCAGTTTTGCCGTATTTCAGAACAGAGAAAGACATGATTTATACATATGGGTGACGTGGGTTTCCTTACTCAGCTGCCTTGTAAGGACGGCGCCACTGTGACTAGCACAGCTTGTTTCTACACCTCCTTTCCCAGAGCTCAGAAAGCACGAATAAAGGCAACAACAAACAAAACTCACAATACGGCAGGCACACCTGACTTTATGACTTCAATTTCCCACGCCTGGTACCAAGACTCTATGGTATTAATCAACGGTTGCTTCAGGGCATTGCAAATGGCCCTGCGGGTTACGTCCTGCACAGCTCCAGTGGGCGCCATCCACATGGACTACGTTGTGAACGGTGACCCTGGAGTTGTGCAATATGGCAGCCCTAGCTAATACTTTGATGAGAGAGCTATGATTTACAAAGTATGGTCCTGGGCACATCCTGGCTGCCAGGGTACTTTGTCAAACAAGAGTTTCTCTTTATATTTTTCCATCTTGTATGTTATTCTATGGGTAATTTATCTGCAAATGTATTTATCTGCTAGTGGGGGCAGGTCTTGGGAGGTTTCCCTGTCCAAAAGAACACTTACAAAGGAGGCATCTTGGCTGCTCCATGCTGGTTTGCTTGACTCTAAAGCTGAGGGTTATCATGTGCTTATTAGGTGCCAGACGCTGGACTAAGCAACTTATGTACTTTGCCCACTTAATACCACGGTCACTCAAGGTGGTAGGAACTATTATTACAGGAGTGGGGACCGAGGCTCTGAGAGGTAGATGATTTGTGCACATCCAGTATAAAAGCCAGTACAAGAGCAGGGCTGGGACTGTGCTGGCGTCAGCCTGACCTCAGGGCACGTGCTCTAACCACTGTGACATCTGCAAACACATCTGGATTCCTAACCGCCCCCCACCTCCCCCCCCTCCCCCAATAAAATGCTGTCACACCCTCCTCTGTTGGTTATGGTCACCACAAAACCTGAAATAGATGTTTTCATTTGGGAACTCTTTGTCAGGAGAAGAACAGTTCTGACCATACTTAATCTGTATGATATCAGGGCAGTCCTCCGTGGAAACTCCACCCAAGGAGGAAACACAGCGCCCTCACCAGGGCCCCCAAAATCAATTGGAAACAAGAACATGCCGGAAGCAAGACGGCCACGAATTTCTTAGAAAAACTGGGCTTCAAAATATTTGATGAGAGATGCTCTTCAATACCTCTCCCTTTTTCCCCTCTTTCTTTCTCTTCTTCTAAACAGCCAGCAGGTTGGGGTCATCAGGAAGTGGAATTTGTAGGAACGTGTCAGTCAGTCCACAGGCTGCCCTCACGCGGGCCCTGCAAAGGACCCCTCCATGAATAAGAGCGTCATGGATGGAAGCTTCTCAAGCTGCGGACGCCCCGGCAGAGAGCACTTTTGAGAAGATGGGGCTGGGGAGACTCCTGCAAAGTGCCCTGGGCACAGGCCAGGGGAACACTTGTGCAGCTGCCCGCAGTCACCTGAGGAATGAAGCAAGATGCAAGTGCGTGTAGAAACAAGAATTGAAAAAATCCGTGTATATTCGAGTGACCGTGAGAGTATGCTTTGCTCTGTGTGAAAACCAGTCAAGGCTACTGCTCCAGCTAGCATCAGACTAAGTGGTTTTCTCCCCTCCTTTTTCCTCAAGTGGGGATAGTGTTTAATTTGCACTGACTAGCTGTGTGGCCCTGGGGAAATTACTTAACCTCTCTGAGTTTCGGATTCCTTGTCTGTAAAATGGGGATCATGGGAGAACCCATCTCATAGGTTGCTGTGAGCATGAAATAAGGGAAAGCATGTGAATTGCTTAGCACGGTGCTGTTCATGTCAGTGATTCCTCCTGCTGTTCTCCTGGTTTCTCTTCTTACAAAGCATCTTCTTCCGTCTTATCTACTCAAGGTTAGAGGTCGTCATCACTGTTTCCCACAATTATATAAGAAGCACCTTGTAAAATAAAGTCCCCATTCCATATTTGTACACCCATGTTCATAACAAACTTACTCAAAATGGCCAAAAGGTGGAAGCAACCCAAGTGGCCATGGATGGATGAACGGATAAACAAAATGTGGTGAATCCATACAATGAAATATTATTCAGCTGGAATGAACCATGAGGACATCACACTAAGTGAAATAAGACGGTCACAAAAGGACAAACAATGTAAGATTCCATTTATATGAGGTACCTAGAATAGTCAAATTCACAGAAACAGAAAGCATGGTGGGAGGGGAGGAAGGAAGCAGGGGGTTTTATTTGATGGGCATAGAGTTTCAGTTTGGGAAGATGAACAAAGTTCTGGAGATGAATGGGGGTGATGGTTGCACAACAGTGTGAATATATTTAATGTCACTGAACTGTACACTTAAACATGGTTAAGATGGTAAATCTTATGTGTATTTTACCACAATTTTGAAAATTAAAAGTTAAAAACAAACCCCAAAATGAAGTACCTCCAGGGTTTCTCCGAGGTTTGGGGTGATAGAAATGGATGAAAATGTTCTGAGAGCAGGTTGTGGTGATAGCTGCACAACTCCATAAATGTATTAAAATTGCTTGAATTGGACACTTAAAATGGGTGAAGTTTCTGTTATGTAAATTGTACTTCAGTGAAGCTGTTAAGAGTAAGCAAGCAAACAAACACATGCTGTGATCCGGAGGAAACTTTGGAGGAGGAAGGATCTGTTCACTATCTTGATTGTGGCGATGGTTTCACAGGTGTACACATATGTCAAAGCCCATCCACTTACAGACTTTAAACATGTGCCGTTTATTGCATGTCAATTATATCTCAATAAAGCTGTGTTTTAAAAAGGCAGAACAGTATTCCATATATAAACGAACTCCTTAAAATTTATTAAACAATGCCCCCTTTTAAGGGAAATTTAGGTTTCAAATTTTATGCCCCTATAAATAATATTTCAATAAATATCTTTGTATGAAAAAAAAAGAAAAAAATGCAGATATTGTTTGCTGCTCCCTGACTTCTTCCCCCCCACGGGCAAGCCACAAAGTCAGAATTTCCCAGGGAGGGGGCCTGGGAACCTGTAATTTTACTGACCATTCCTGAAAAATTCCTGTAATCAGACATGTTGGGGCACATTGAATCAAACTTCACGAACTTGGATTTTCAGGCTTGGGAGTTTGAAATCCCCTTTTCTTTGATCCCTAAAAAATTCTGTAAGTGTTCCATACAAATGATTCTAAATTTGGGTTTCCCTACTATTGAGGGGTGCATCAGAATCATCAGGGAGCTTGTGAGAATGCATACTCCCAGGCCCCACTCCCAGGGAGGATGTGTACGGTTGCCAGATCTCGCATAAATAAATAAATGAATAAATAAATATATAATAAACTATAGGGTTTCAGTTAAATCTGAATTTCAGATAAACACCAAATAATTTTTTTAGCATAAGTGGTTCCTTGCAATATTTGGGCCACACCTGTACATAAAAATTATTTGGTGCTTACCTGAAATTCAGATTTAACTGGGTGTCCTGCATTTCATCTGGGAATCCTAAGTATGAGTCCTCAGGCCTGGGGTGAAGCCCAGATCTGCACTATTGGTCTGCTCCCCACATGGTTCTGACGAGGGGGATCCTTAGAACCCATGCTGAGAATCCCTGATCAGGTCAATACCTTCTGGGTCAGGAGCCGCTCCTCAGGGCGGCCAGTGGACCCCAGTGCATCCCACAAGTGAGCACACTTTAATGTTGGTCCAAGGAGGAAAAGGGGGCTGAGCAGCAGCAGGAGAAAACTGCCCCAGATTTGCAAAGTCAAACGTGATGCATGCGGCGTCACGGGCCCTGCAGCCTGAGGGGTGCTGCTGATCTTCTCTGAGTGAGTATTTAGGGCTGCCTAGGGGACCCACACCCCAGGATTCTGTCTAGACTCTCTAAACTTTATTTATTTATACCCAGCCTCGTCCCAGAAAGGAGGTCTCAGTCCATGCAGCGTTCTTGGTGCTGGGAAGTGAGGTTAACACATCGTCTCTCTGGGACACACATGACAGGTATTAATTATGTGCTCACCACGAACGGGCACTATTCTGGGAGTTTTACAATTATAACCATCTCATTTAGCCCTCGAGATAAGCCTGCAAGGTCATTGCTGTCGTTGGCCCCATTTTGCAGATGAGGAAACCGAGGTTCTGAGGGGTCCAATGGCTTGTGCAAGAGCACACCGAGTGGGCCAGTGGCAGAGCTGGGGTTCTGACCCAGGACTATGTTGCTAATCAGCCCCCATCCTTCCTCCTTACTGAACCAGATACTTCTTGTGACTGAGCTTTGCTGGGCGAGTTTTGGGTTACGTTCCGCTTAACCTGGGGCCATACTTTAGGTCCTGATCCCGGGAACATTTCTGATCCGGGTGTGATAACAGCTGGCAGGCCTTGAGCGTCTACTCCCGCCAGAGACTTTGACTTTTTACACACAGATACTATCTCAATGCCCTGCACCACTGAGAAGACCCAGACCCAGGCATGCAAAGAACCCTGGCCGAGGTCGCAGCGCTAGGAAGTTGCAGAGCACTGATCTGCCTAAAAAGGAAGCATCCATCTCTGCATCTTCAAAAGCACACACCTGTTTTCCACCTCCCCTCGCCAAGCTTCACTTTTCAGGAAAATGCTCTCGTTCTGGGCTGGTCGCTAGGCAACTCTTGCATGTAATTCCAAGAAATGCCCAGAAGAGGGCGGGAGGACTCGCTCTCCCCCGGCACCCACGCGATGGGTCTGAACTTCGCAGAATCGCAGAATCGGGTCTTGTGGCTGCCACTGTGCGTGCAGCGTGAAAGCGGAGTGACGCGCTCCAGACGAACTCCACCTGTGGCCGCATCTGAGCCCTAGGCTGCACGGAAGGTGACACAACACGGCACCTCTGCACCCCTCCCCCACCCCGCAGGGGCCTGGACTCACCGAGGCTGGGTTTTCGATGACCAGTTCGTAGGTCGGCCCTCCGGACCCAAACCTCAGGATGTCTCCAGGTAAGAGCTTCACAGCCACGTTCTGAATGTGGCACTCGTTGACGAACGTGCCGTTGCGGGAATTGAAGTCCTGGAGAACAAAGCTGCTCTCGGCCTCATTATATTCAATGAGCGCGTGATGGTTGTCGATGTCTGCAGACTGAAATGGAGAAGGGGGATAGTCAGAGCCAGGAAAACAGGAATAACAAGGGGGCCCTAATATTTACTAGTGCCACTGACACTGGGTGCCCCAATGTGCTAACCACTTCATCTGGCTGGATGGTCACTGCAATCCTCATTTTAAAAGGTGGATGCTGAGGGTCAGAGAGGTTAAGTCACTTGCCTAAGGCCACACAGCTAGTGAGTGGAGGGTCACCAGACCCTGACACCAGACCCAGAATAGATGCCCAGTTTTTGGGTAGGGAGTCAGGCAACACAGAGGCAAGAGGGAACTAGGGGGGAATTGGACAGGAATTGGCCACATTATAGTTCTCTGATCCCATGCAAGTATCCTTTTGGTTGTCCCGAATGGCAAGACAGCAGAAATGGCCCAACACAAACCAGAAAGGTCAGTTGGCAAGTGACAACTGTCCATTTACCGCAAGTGTTAAAGTTAAGGGGAGGTTTTGTAATAATTGTTGTTTTCATTTGTTTGTTCTATTCATTTTTAAAATAACATGTTTTTTGTAATAATGCAGAAAATGAGAACTAGAGAAAAACACAAAGAAGACATTAAAATCACTTAGACTCCCGTCCCCCAGAGGCAGGCATTGTGAACACGGTGGTTCACATCCTTCCAGACTTTTTTCTATGCTTACAATCTTTTTAAAAAGTTTAAACACAATTGAGCTCACACCACACAACACAGTTTTATAACTACCTTTTAAAAGCCTTGGTGTACAATGAAGGTTTTTCCCATGTGATTAATTATTACTGTTGCTTCTTAAAAGCTAATCAGGATTTATCTAACCAAAGATGATCTATTTTTCAATAGGGGCCCTGGTGTGACCACATTTCCCCCAAAAGAGAGAGAACCCAGACAGTGAATTGTCAGTGGGGTCAGAAGCCTCCTGTGTAACCACTTTAATAAGAAGAATGAGCAAAACTCGGCACCAAGGAGGAAATATCACATTCCCCCTGGCCCCGGCGCCCGGGACTATGGGCTGCAGGGCACATGTGAAGTCTTCTGTCTTTTCAGGACACTGCCATGAGCCATCCACTCCAGCCTGAGACTTTGCAATTATTTTCTACGTTACTCTTCTCAGAGTGCCTCATCCAACTTTCATAGAGAGTACTTGGACTTAGAAATCTCTACTAACGTCCCACAATATAATTATAACCAATAGCTTATATTAATAATATAATAGCTTATATTATATGAATAGATAATAATATAACTGCATATATTAGTAGAATATATTAATTACACATTATGTGTAATTACACAAATGCCAGAAAATTTGCTAAGTGCTTTATTGCATTATCCCATTTCATCCTCACAATAATTCAAAGGGATACTTCCTCATTTAAAAAAATTTTTAATTTTTTATTGAAGTATAGTTGATTTACAATGTGTTAGTTTCAGGTGTACAGCAAAGTGATTCAGTTATACATATATATAATATCTATTTTTTTTCAGATTCTTTTCCGTTACAGGTTATTACAAGATATTGAATATAGTTCCCTGTGCTGTACAGTAGGTCCGATAGTTACTCATTTTTAGATGAGGAAACTGAGGCATAGAATGATAAAGTGTGCCCACAGTCAGCCAGTTTGACTCGCTTGGCTTGTTCCCAGGTTTGCCTGATTCAAATGACTGTGCCCTTACCCACTTTGCAAATTCCTACCAAACACTTTGGCACTTAAAATACTGAAACACAAGAAGAAAGCAGGAGTAGCTATATTAATTTCAGGCAGAGCCAACTTCAGAGGAAGGAGAGTTATCAGGGATAAAGAGAGGCGATACATTGTGATAAAGGGGTCGATTCTTCAAGAAGACATAACAATCCTTCATTGTATGTGCCCAACAATAGAGCATCAAAATATGGGAGGCAAAAACTGATAGAACTGCAAGGAGAAGCAGATGAATCCATCATGGTAGCTGGAGACCTCAACAGCCCTCTGTCAGTAATGGGCGGATCCACCAGGCAGAAAATTAGGAAGAATGAAGTTGAACTGAACAGCACTATCATTGCCTGGATCTAACTGGCAACCACACCACTTCATCCCACAACAACAAGACACACATCCTTCTCAAGCTCACATGGAACATTCACCAAGCAGACCACATTCCAGGCCACGAAATATACCTCAACAAATTTAAAAGAATAGAAATTATGCAAAGTATGTTTTCAGACCACAATGGAGTTAAGCTAGAAACCAATACCAGAAAGACAGCTGGAAAATCCCCAAATATTTGGAGATTAAACAACACACTTCTAGATAGCAGATGGGTCAAGGAGGAAGTCTCATGGGAAATAAAAATTTATCTTGAGCTAAATGAAAATGAAAATACAACCTATGAAAATTTGCAAGATGCAGTGAAAGCAGTGCTTGGAGGGAAATTTATGGCATTGAAGGCACACATTTGAAAAGAAGATCTAAGCTTCCACCTTATGAAACTAGAGAAAGAAGAGCAATATAAACCTACCACAAGCAGAAGAAAAGAAGCAATGAATGAAATAAAAAGCAGGAAAACAATAGAGAAAAGTCAGCAAAATAAAGAGCTGGTTTTTTTTGTTTTTTGTTTTTGTAAAGATCAATAAAATTGACAAACCTCTAGCAGGATAACCAAGAAAAAAAGAGAGAAGATACAAATTACTAAAATCAGAAATGAAAGCGATGGCATCACTACTGATCTCATGGACATTGAAGGGATAATAAAGGAATATTATGAATAATTCTATGCCCACAGATTTTATAACTTAATGAAGTGGACCATTTCCTTGAAAGACACAATCTACTGAAACTCACACAAGGAGAAATAAATACTCTGAATAGACTCATATCTAGTAAAGAATTTGAATCAATAATGAATAACCTTCCAAAATGGAAAGCACCAGGCCTGGATGGGTTCACTGGTAAATTCTATCAAACATTAAGGAAAGAATGATACCAGTTCTCTATAATCTCTTCCAGAAAATAGAAGAAGAGGGAACACTTCCCAGCTCATTCTGTGAGGCCAAACTTATTCTAATAGCAAAACCAGATAAAGATATTACAAAACAGGAAAATTGCAGACCAATACCTCTCATGAACATAGATGCAAAATCCTCAACAAAATATTAGCAAATTGAATCCAGTGATGTATAAAAAGAGTTATACACCACAGTCAAGTGGGATTTATTCCAGGTATGCAAGGCTGGTTCAACATTTGGAAATCAATTAATGTAATCCATCACATCAACAGCATAGAGAAGAGAAATCGCATTGTCATATCAGTAGATGCAAAAAGAGCATTTGACAAAATTTAACACCCATCCATGATAAAGTAACAAACCAACAAACCACCACAACAACTCTTGGCAAATTAGGGATGGAGGGGAACTTCCTCAACCTGATAAAGTACATCTATAAAAACCCTAAAGCTAACATCATACTTAATGGTGAGAAACTAGAAACTTTCCAATTAAGATCAGGAATAAGGCGAAGATGTCCCCTTTCACCACTCATTTTCAACATTGTACTGTATGTCCTAGCTAATGCAACAAGGCAAGAAAAGAGAATACAAGATATATAGATTGGGAAGGAAAAAAAATCTTCTTTGGTGAGGTGTTTGTTCAGATCTTTTGCCCATTTTGCAGATGGCATGATTGTCTATGCAGAAAATCCCAAAGAACTGACAAAAAGCCCTCCTGGAACTAATAAGCCATTATAGCCAGGTTGCAGGGTACGTGATTAATATGAAAAAGTCAATTGCTTTCCTATATACCAACAATGAACAAGTGGAATTTGAAATTAAAAATACAACACCATTTACATTAGCACCAAAAAAAAAAAAAAAAAAATGAAGTACTTAGGAATAAATCTAACAGAATACTTAGCTATATGAAGAGGTATATGAAGAAAACTACAAAATGTTGATGAAAGAAATCAAAGTAGTCTAAATAAATGAAGAGATATTTCATGTTTATTTGAAATTCCTTAATGATATATGATGTTTAACATCTTTTCATATGCTTATTTGACATCTGTAGATCTTCTTTGGTGAGGTGTCTCTTCAGCTCTTTTGCCCATTTTTAAGTTGGGTTGTTTGGTTACTTATTGTTGACTTTTAAGACTCATTTATTTTGTTTATTTATTTTATTGAAGTATAGTTGATTTACAATGTTGTGTTAATTTCTGCTGTACAGCAAAGTGATTCAGTTATACATATATATACTTTCTTTTTAAAATATTCTTTTCCATTATGGTTTATCATAGGATATTGAATATAGTTCCCTGTGCTATACAGTAGGACCTTGTTGTTTATCCATTCTATATGTAACAGCTTACATCTGCTAACCTCAACCTCCCACTCCATCTTTCTCCCAACCCCCTCCCCCTTGGCAACCACAGTCTGTTCTCTATATCCATGAAGACTCATTTATTTTGGATACATGCTTACAGCATCTTTATTCATAATTGCCAAAAACTGGAAGCAACCAAGATGTCCTTTAAAAGGTAAATAGATAAACAAATTGTAGTACATCCATACAATGAAATATTAGTGATAAAAATAAATGAGTTATCAAATAACAAAAAGACATGGAGGAATCTTAAATGCATATTGCTTAGTGAAAGAACCTAGTCTGAAAAGGTTACATACTGTATGATTCCAACTGTATGAAATTCTGGAAAAAGTAAAACTATAAGGAGAGTAAAAGATCAGTGTTTGCCAGGGGCACAGGGGCTCTGGGGCTCAGGATGAATAGGAGAAGCACAGGGGATTTTAGGGCAGTGAAAATATTTTTTATGATACTGTAATGGTGGATACTTGTCACTATACATTTGTCAAAACGAAAGAACGTACAACGCAAAGAGTGAACCCTAATATAAACTATGGACTTAGTTAATAATAGCATATCAATATTGGTTCATCAGTTGTAACAAATGTATCACACTAATGCAAGATGTTAATAATAGGGGAAACTGTGTGTATTGGAGGGGTGGATATATGGGAACTCTCTGTATTATCTGCTCAATTTCCTGTAAACCTAAAACTGTTCAAAAAATAAAGTATTAAAAAAAATTGAAACACATTAGTTCTTTGGAAAATGTCACCCACATCATCTTCATCACCATTCCCATTGATCTTTGTGTCCTTTGAACCTTTGATAACCCATGAATGAGGGAAATTCTGTGTGTTACATTTTGATTTTCTCTTCCCAGGCTTCACTACTTTCAGTTCCTCAAAAACTGTCAAGCCATTATTAAGAAATCAAAGGAAGCAGGAAGTTTTAAATGACTCCACAAAATTGGGTGAGCCTCTACCACATGTTAGGCCAGGAGAGAGCTTCCTAGTTCTGCCCTATAATATCACTCACTCCCTTTACTTGGAAAATTGCTAAATGCTACTACTGGACAGACGCCCTGCTGCTAATACAGACTGACTGTATAAGCTCCATCCTACTGAGCTGTCCAACTATGCGATGAACTGTTATTTATTTATTATTATTATTATTATCCTCCTCATCATCTAACATATTTTGAGGGCTTCCTGTGAACTGGGCCCTGCTGAAGCATTTTGTGTGCATTCTTTCATTTAATCTGCATGACAGCCCTAAACAGGGGTTCTATTATTATCTCCATCTTAGAGATGAAGAAGCTGAGACTCAAAAGGTGAAGTGAGAGGACAGCACTACCTTGATACCAAACCCAGACAAAGACACTACAAGAAAACTACAGACCAATATCTCTTATGAACACTGATATGACAATCCTCAACAAAATATGAGGAAACTGGATTCAACAGCACATTAAAAGGATCATACACTATGACCAAGTGGGATTTATTCTTGGAATGCAGACTTGATGGTTCAACATATGAAAATCAATCCATGTAATACATCACATTAACAGAAAGAAGGAAAAAAATGATCATCTCGATTGATGTACAAAAAGCATTTGACAAAATGCAACACTCTTTCATGATAAAAGCACTCAACAAACAGGGAATAGAAGGAAATTACCTCAACATAATAAAGGTCAAATATGAAAAGCCCACAGGTAGCATCATACTCAAAGGTGAAAGACTGAAAGCTTTTTCTCTAAGATCAAGAATAAGATAAGGATACCTGCTTTTGCCACTTCTATTCAACAAAGTACTGGAAGTCCTAGCCAGAGCAGTTAGGCAAGAAAAAGAAATAAAGGCATCCAAATTGGAAAGGAAGAAGTAAAATTATCTCTGTTCACAGACAACATGATCTTACATGTACAAAATCCTAAAGAGTCCATAAAAAACCACAACCCTCTTAGAACTAATAAACAAAATTCAGTAGCAAAGTCGTAGGATACAAAATCAACACACAAATATCAGTTGTGTTTCTATATGCTCACAATGAACAATCTGAAAGGGAAGTTAAGAAAATAATTTCATTTACAATAGCATCAAAAAGAATAACATATTTTGGGATAAATTTAACCAAGGTGGTAAAAGATGTATACACTGAAAACTACAGAGTGCTGGTGAAAGAAATTAAAGACACAAATAAATGGAAAGACACCCTGTATTCATGGGTTGGAAGACTTAATATTGTTAAGATATCATTACTACCCAGCAGGATCTACAGATTCAATGCAATCCCTATCAAAATCCCAATAGTAGTTTTTGCAGAAATAGAAGAATCCATCCTAAAATTCATATGGAATCTCAGTGGACCCCAAATAGCCAAAATAATCTTGAAAAAGAAAAGCAAAGCTGGAGGTCTCACACTTCCTGATTTCAAAACTTACTGCATACAAAGGTACAGTAATCAAAACAGTGTGATACCGACATAAGGCCAGGCACATAGACCAATAGAATAGAATAGAGAGCACAAAAATAAAACTTTGCATATAAGGTCAAATGATTTTTGACAAGGGTGCCAAGATTATTCAATGGGGAAAGAACAGTATTTTCAACAAATGATGCTGGGAAAAACTGCAAAAGAATTAAGTTGAACTCTTACCTTACACCATATACAAAAATTAACTCAAAGTGGATCAAAGACTTAAACGTAGTCTAAAACTATAAAACTTTTAGAGGAAAACACAGGAGGAAAGCTTTATGACATTGGATTTGGCAATGCTTTTTTGGATATGATACCAAAAGCATAGGCAGCAAAAGTAAAAATAGATAAATTCAACTATATCAAAATTTAAAACTTCTGTGAATCAAACGACACAATAAACAGGGTGAAAGGCCATCTAGAGAATGGGAGAAAATAGTTGCAAATCACAAACCTGAAAAAGGGTTAATATGAAGAATATATAGAGAACTATAACTCAGCAACAACAACAACAAACCCCCAAATAACCTGATCAAATATGGGCAAAGAACTGGAATAGACATTTCTCCAAAGAAGATATACAAATGTCCAACAAGCATATAAAAAGATGCTCAACATTACTACTCATTAGGGAAATGCAACTCAAAACCACAGTGAGATACCACCTCATACCCATTAGGATGGCTACTATCAAAAACAAACAAACAGCAACAGAAAATAACAAGTGTTGGCAAGGATGTAGAGAACGTGGAACACTTATGCACTGCTGAGAATGTAAAATGGTGCAGCTGATATGAAAAACAGTATAGCGGCTTCTCAAAACATTTAGAATAAAATTATCATAAGATCCAGCAAGTCCACTTCTGGGTATATACCCCAAAGAATTGAAAGCAGGAACTTAAAGAGATATTTGTACACTCATGTTTATAGTAGCATTATTCACAATTGCCAAAAGGTGGAAGCCACCCAAGTGCCCGCTGACTGATGATTGGATAAGCAAAATGTGGTCCATCCATACAGTGGAATATTATTCAGTGTAGGAGGAAGGAAATTCTGACACATGCTACAACATGGATGAACCGTGAGGACATTATGTGAAATAAGTGTCACAAAAAGGCAAATTTTGTATGATTGCACTTATGTGAGGTACATAGAGTAGTCAAGCTCATAGAAACAAAATAGAATGGGGGTTGCCAGGGGCTGGGGGAGGGGGAAACAGGGAGTTGTTGATTCATGGGTACAGTTTCAGTTTTGCAAGATGAAAAATTCTGAGACTGGTTGCACAACAATGTGAATATCTTACAACTACTGATCTGTACACTTAAAAGTGGTTAAGATGGTAAAATTTATATGTATTTTACCACGATTTAAAAAATGGCTAAGATGAAGTGACTCAGTCAACATCAAGATGCTGGCACAGGGCAATGTCAGGGTTTGAACCCAAGTCTAATTCCAAAACCTGTACCTTTGATTTGTACCCTGTGATTTTCAGAGTAGAGAGTGATTTAATAATGAGAGAGGAGACAGGCAGAACCTAATATAGAAAACAAGTGCATTTTTTAAAGGCTCCTGCATTTTAAATATCTTTAAAAAGTATATAGTGAGTCCGCAAAATATTGAGACGTTTAAACATCTATTAACAACGACCATCTGCTCCGATGACTCCTGTGCTTTGAGGAAGCCTCCTCCGGAAGCTGACTGAGTTATGACGTTGCCCTGAGGTTCGCTGACGTTGTCGCTGAGGTTCGACGTGTCCCTGGAACCGTCCTCTGGAGCTAGGTTTCAACCTTGCATCACCTGGAACTGGGAAGCCCCATCTCAGACCATAACCTCCCGATCCCGGCCTTCCTTATCCTCTCTCTCGTCCTCTCCTTGAGTCACATAGCCTTTGCTCCCCCTCCCCTCCCTGTGGGTAATGCCCTACACTCACCCAGCCTGGGCCCTGCTCAAGCTCACCAGCTCCTTCAAGTCCATCCTGGCCCCCAAACCCTCCTGCCACCCTCACACTTCTGTCCTGAGGCTGGCCCAGCGCCCTTTGGGCCCCCCAGCCCGCAGGTCCCTGGTCTCAGGCTTTTCATTCTACTTTGATAACAGCCTCCCAGGTCTTCACCTCCTGCACCTGCCGGGCCTTCTCCATCTGCTTCTCCTGATGCTCCTCCATCCCTTTCCACTGCGCCCCCTGCCCAGCAGGCCCACCTGCGCAGCTGCATCCATGGGCTGATGGGCTCCTTGCCTCTGGTTTCTGGTTGGGTTTGGCCAATGGGGGGTTAGAGATCAGAGCAGGGGGGAGAGAGGTTGGGGTACTTACTCCCCTGGCTTCCTTTCTGTGGGGCCACACAGCTTCCCTCAGAGGACTCTACCCAGCCCTCAGGGTCTCCGGGTCCCAGGAATTGCCCCTGCCCCTCACCCCTCAGCTCTGGGGGGTGGGAACGGTCCTCACTCATGCTAGCTCTGGGCCCTGCACTATCCTTTGTGGTTTCTCTGAGCCCTGCCCACTCCCTATGGAGTCCCTTCATGAGACTCCCCTCCATCACTCCACACCCCTGTGAATGTGCCTTCAGCTTCCTGCCAGGACCTGGACTTCCCAGGTATGGGGAAGCTCTTGGATGGGACCTTCAAGGCTTCTCTTAGCTGCCAAGGACTTCCGGGTGGTCCTGCCTTCATCCCACCCTGGTCTGGTCCCTCTCCTCAGCGATCTCCTCTTTTGCATCCTCATCTTGACAGTGTAACTTCCATCTAACCTGTGAACATGCTTACCATCCCCCCCCCGGCCTAGAAACGCCTCCCCTTCGCCCTTCCTTTCCTTTATTGTCAAATGGCTTCAAGGGCGTTCCTTTCCCGATGGGTTCTCAACCCACTGCCATTGCCCTCGGGGGCCTCCTCGGGCTCTCAGCCTCCCTGTGACATTTGACACAGCTGTCAGAGAGAGGCACGTGGCCTGATGGTTCAGGGGTTCAGGGGAAGCAGGACAATGTGGTGGTTATTAGACTGGCTTTCGAGGCGGGTGGCCTGGGCTCGAGTCCAGCTCTCCTACTTCCTAGCAGGGTGACCTTGGGCAAGTGATACCTCAGTTTCCTCATCTGTAAGGTAACAAAAGGACAGTCTTATAAAGTTACTGGTGACGTATAAATGATATAATACATACAAAAGCACTTAGAAGAGAACATATGGCAAATGCGAAATGTTCTCTATTATGAGCAAGAGGGTGGGCTCTGGAGTTAGAAAGCCTTGAGTTCAAGTCCCACCTCTGCTACCCTCCAGCTGTGCAGCTTGGGGCATGGTTCTTTGCTTCTCTTCGGTGGCTCCCTGAGCAGCATAAATCAGTTTGATAAGCTGGGCTTCGTAGGATTGACAAAAGGTACTGCTTGGTGAAATGTTCAAAGGAGTGGGATAACATTTTTGAAATTAACTCGTGTGTGTGTGTGTGTGTGTGTGTGTGTGTGTGTGTGTGTGTGTGTTTTACCTATTTCTTTTAACCTTTTGGTTCTTGGCTATCCCATCCCCCAGCCCCATCCCCCCACTGCCTCAGGAAAGGGATGTAGTGCAGAAGTAATAAAAAAATGGGGTTTTCAAAAGAATAAGGATATGAGGAAATGGCCAGGCGCTGGTGAGACGACGAGTCTGGGCATGGAAGGAAAGAGGAAGTTTCTCTGCTTCCCCATCAGCTGGATCCTTCCTCCCCGGTCTCCCCGGGAGAGCCCTGCGGACCGGCAAGGCCTCAGGAGAGGCTGGTCCTGAAATCAGACTGCCCGAGGGCGGTTCCCAGTGCCCCAGCCTCCCTCTGTGACCTCAGGCAGGATACTCAGCCTATCTGTGCCTCAACGCCCTCATCTGTGAAGTGGGGCAAACAACACTAACCTCCTAAGGATGAAATGAGTTAACACACTCGAAAGTGCCATGAACAGTGCCTGGCACAAAGCAAGCTGTCTCTGTTATTAATACCCCAGCCTGGCAACAGCTCTCTGGCTCCCTCACCTCTCTGACTGCTTCCAGGTCTCCACGCCGGCCCCCTCTCCCCTCAGATGTCCATTTCCTCCTCACTCTGTCCATGGGCTGGGGCCGCTGTACCACCCCCTCGATCCACGGATGTGTATTTCCAACCCCTGGTTCATCTCCAGGCCCCAAACTACCTGGCTGCTTCCTGGATGTTGAGGCGCTCACTCAGCCAATCCTGCTTCCTCCCCTCTTGGTAATGGTATTATCACCTTCCAGCTCATCCAGCCATCTTTCTCCACGGCCTGTGGCATTGATCCTACTGATTCTTCCAGAAAGCTCTCAAACCAGTCCCAAAGCAACGGTCCAGTCAGGTGGTAGTATTAATGTGGTGGGCAGAATGGTCTCCTAAAGATGCCCATGCCCTGATCCCCAGAACCTGGGAATATGTTCCATTACGTGGCAAAAGGGACTGTGCAGATGTCAAGGTTACTAATCAGTGCTCTTAAAAGAGGGAGACTAGGGACTTCCCTGGTGGCGCAGTGGTTAAGAATCCGCCTGCCAATGCAGGGGACACGGGTTCGAGCCCTGGTCCGGGAAGATCCCACATGCCGCGGAGCAACAAAGCCCGTGTGCCACAACTACTGAGCCTGCGCTCCAGAGCCCACGAGCCACAACTACTGAGCCCACGTGCCACAACTACTGAGTCCGCACACCTGGAGCCCGTGCTCCGCAACAAGAGAAGCCACTGCAATGAGAAGCCCATGCACCGCAACAAAGATTAGCCCCCGCTCGCCACAACTAGAGAAAGCCTGTGCTCAGCAACGAAGACCAAACACAGCCAAAAAAGAAAAAAAATTTAAAAAAAAAGAGGGAGACTATCCTGGGTTATCCAGGTGGGACTAATCGAATCCCACCAGCCCTTATAAGCAGAGAACTTACTCTGGCTGGATTGGAGAGATAAGTGGTGGTTCTGGCTGGGCCCCCACTTAACAGCCCCAATGCTCCTCTTCCTGGGAAAGCACCAGGTCAACATCTCCTCTTTACCCAAATCGCCCCCTAGATGGCGCCACCTCAGTCTGTTGCATGAATGAGGATCACGAGACCATTCATCTCACATTTCACTGACAACCCCCATTCTGGATTCCACAGGGTGGAATTTCCCTAGCTTAGTCAATAATCTTGTTATCTCAGTTAACTTACTGAGAATTTCCAATTTAGATAGTAGATGTTCCCAAAGCTAAATTTACACTCGAAAAGTGAAGCTTCTTTTTTTAGAAGCTTGAGTCAGCTCAGTCTGAAACTCAGCCCCACCTCCCCCGACTAGCTGTGTGATTTGGGCCAGTTCCTTAACCTTTCTGAGTCCCATTTCCATGTCTTCAAATGAGGATAATAATGATAATAGTAGTTCTCACCTGCACAGGATTTGTTTTGAGGATATAATTCTATAAATATATATACAGAACATACATAGATGATGTATAAAGCCATGTGAAATACAGTAAGTAGTCCATAAATGTATGCTGTAGCTGTTTGTATTACGTATGCTGTTCAAAAGATTATGATCTTTCTTTCATCTCATCCATCAGAATGGCTACTATAAAAAAAAAAAAAGGAAATAAGTGTTGGTGAGGACGCAGGGAAAGGGGAACCCTTGTGCACTGTTGTGAGAATGTAAATTGGTGCAGCCACTATGGAAGACAGCATGGCGGTTCCTCAAACAATTAAAAATAAAATTATCATATGATCCAGCAAGTCTGCTTTTGGGTATATATCCCAAAGAACTGAAAGCAGGGGCTTGAAGAGATATTGATACACCCACGTTCATAGCGTTGTTTGCAACAGCCAAAAGGTGGAAACAACCCAAGTGTCCATCGGTAGATGAATGAATAAACAAAATGTGGTGAATCCACACAATGGAATGTTATTCAGCCTTAAAAAGGAAGGAAATTTGGACACATGCTACAGCATGGATGAACTTTAAGGACATTATACTCAGTGAAAGAAGCCAGTCACGAAAAGACAAATACTGTGATTCTACTTACATGAGATGCCCAGAGTAGTCAAGGTCATAGAGACAGAAAGCAGAATGGTGGTTGCCGGGGGCTGGGATGGGGGGGCATGGGGAGATGTTGTTTCATGGGTGCAGTTTCAGTTCTGCAAGATTCAAAGAGTTCTGGAGATGGATGGGGGTGATGGTTGCACAACAGTGTGAATATATTTAATGCCACTGAACTGTACACTTAATAAAAGTGGTTAAGATGGTAAATTTTATGTTATGCATATCTTACCACAATAAAAAAATGAGAAAAATGAGATCACGATCTAGCCCTTTCCTCTGAACTTTTTCCTCTTGGAAGCCCTCCATCTGCCGGTGAGAAACTAGGCCCATCAATTGCTGTGGTGGGAACTGACCAATGAAATCAGCCTCCAGTTCCCAAACAGGGGACACAAAATTCCCTGAGGACTGGCGAGACCAAATAGGTGAACCCCCAGAGCGAGGAGCACTTGGGGAGGAGCCAGGGGTGAGGTGGGGGTGAGGGAGGGGGTGGGACGGGAGCACGACACAGGCTGAGGACAAGCGGGATGCAGATGGGGAGCCAGCAAGTGCACCCTCCCAGGCCTGTTTCATTCCGTGGATTTCCCCACAGAGAGTCCTCCTGTCACCTTATGTCTCAAAATGTAGGTGTTCGCTTAGAATAAGAGAAATGTGAGTTAAAATGACACAGGTACCATACTTCACCCCGTAGATCAGTGAAGATCCAATGGGTGGACAACACCCTAGGCTGGGGAGGGAGTGGGAGACGGGCGTCCACTGCTGGCAGGACACCACATCCGGGAACCTCTGGTGGGCAATTTGGCCATGCCCATCAGAGTTACAGCTGTATGTGTCCTTTGACAGAGCAGACATACCTGCACGTCCGTGAAATGATGCAAATACTAGGACAATCCCAGCAGCCTTGTTTGATAATAATAAACAAGATTATGATGTAGGCCCTGGTTCTTTTCTGAGAGGCAGCCCAGAACTGGCAGCAGCCAGGAAAGGTGACGAGAGTCACCTGGCTGTGTGGGATCCGGTGTGTGTGTGTGAGATCAGTCTGGCTTCACGACCCTCAGATCCCACATGAGAAGGGCTGACACAGGCTGGAGAGATGGCTCCATCCATGAGAGAAGAGCCGGCTGGCAGGACACTGACCACCGAGGGTGGAGGCGCGGACACCAGCATTTCATCCCCCTGTCATGTCTGTTCTTTCTTCTTCTCCTCCATCTCCACCCTCCCAGCTGCAGCCCTGCCTTGACTTGGGCTGTCCTAGAGCTCAGTCATCTAGGGATCCTGGAACCTCCCCAGGGTGGGACTGGGGGAGTCCCTGGGGAGGGAGGAGGGTCAGTCAGCCCTTCATTGTTTAAACTTCGCTTCTCTTGTCCTCAAAACAAAGTTTATTGAAATAATACACACACACACACACACAAGCAGGAGCTCCCAGAACATCAGAAGGGAAGAAGCACTGCTGATCAAGAAGGGAGAGGGAGGGAGCACTGATGGTGGGGTTCTCAAAGTGTGGTCCTGGAACCAACTCCAGGGGACTCCATTCCCCCCACCTGAACCTGGGGAGCATATAAATGTGAAGATTCCTGGGCCTTACCCCAAACCCACTGGGTCAGAATGTCTAGGAGCTCATGTTTAACAACCACTCTTAAACATATGGAAAATCCAACAACCACTGGCTTGGTGTTTCTTCATTCTGGAAGAATTGAGCCCCTTTCTCAGCAGAGTTTAAATAACAGCCATATCCAACTCTAAAAATTACAGTTTACAAGGCACATCAAATCATATAAACTATAACTCGCAAGGTTTAGCTGTGAAATGAGCAAGGCTGAGGCATTTGAGCTGTGTAAAATGGGAGAGGGGAGATTGTGAATAGAGCTCCTGATGGCTCGTCTGCACACAGCAGCTGGGATGTTCACTGGCAGGTCTCCCCTTGTTTATAATCCTTCAAGCCTTCTTCCCATTGCTTTTCAGATAAAGATCAAAACCCTTATGGTGACATGAAGGAGGCCTACTTGTCACTTAGCCCTCCTCCTTCCCACTCTGACTTCTGGACGCCCTGGTTTTCTCTCAGTCCCTTGGGCTCACAATATGCTCTTCTACCCCAGGGCCTTTGCACATGCCGTTCCCTTCTCCTTTTGTCTAGTTAAGTCCTCCTTGTCCTCCATATTCCTCTCCTTTACAGCCCCAATGTTGGAATGGAATTAGTCACACCTTTGTGGGATCATTTGACTTATTTCTCTCTCTCCTGGCAGCTTCCTGACTGCAGGGACCATGTCCAGTTCTGCCATCGTTGTACCCCTAGACTTGGCTCAGTGCTGAGGCTCTGGGTAAATACTGTGAAATGAATGAGTGATAACAACAGTTATCACTGTTGACTATAAACAGTTCTAACTCGCCTGGCTATAAACAGTTTTCCTATTGCCTTTAGGGAACCAAACTCCTTACAGGATATAGAAAAAAAGTCTGGACGGTAAAACCCTGCAAATATCAATATTGATTTTTCCCTGAGCCAAATGATTACAAGTGACTTTTATTTCCTTCCTTATATTTTCCTTTCTCCCAATTTTTAAAAACAAGAAGCATGTAACTACCTTCCATTATCGGAAAGAGTAAATGATGTCAAAATACTACGATACCAACAGTCAAAACAACATGTCAGCCTATTCTTTAGGATTGATCCAGGTAAATAAAACAAACAATCTTTTTTATTTGCTAGATGTAACCTCTGGGTAATTGCAAGGATGACTTTTTATTAATATATATCCCTGAATTTTATTTAGTGGAATGACTTCTAGTGGCCTCAATAACATAAACTATAAATTGACTGGTGAATTATTCCTTGGGATGGCTCATAGCTGATCAGGGGTGATTCTTCTGATCAGAAAGGCCCAATGAAGTCAGCAGAGGGGCAATTTTTACCTTGTCTTATTTTATAAAACTGGAAAATGTTGATGTGTCTGTAGGTTTCAATTCTTCAAAATGGACCCATGTCCCCACACCCCTCTTCAGAGCAAATCTCCTCTCCCAAACCCATTTAAGCTTTGGGAAGATGATTTGTCTAAGAGAAGACAGAAGCGCCCATCAAAAGTCTACCCCCCAAACGCTTGGCAATTCATGTATCACCCGTCCTCCAGGGACCCAAAATGAGCTCGCGCTTCTGGAAATGCAACTGATTCCTTCATAAATCAACGTGACTGTAGCTGGCGGCAGTGACGTATTCCTTAAGCTAAGTCCGAGGAGCAGTAAGCAGTCAATTATTTTTATACAATGAATGCAACTCAATTTCTGTCTAGTTAATAACTGTCCTCATTGGTTCCCTTTTCCAAATGGCTTATGAATGTCAGTGGATCCTCATCTCAACCCTGTGTCCCTCTGAGGATTCTTCTCAGTCTCTGTTTTATGAGACCATAATAATGATCATTGTGTCATTTACTGAGCACCACATGCCAGGCTCTTTATGTGCATTTCTCACTTAATCCTCAGAATAACCCTGTGAGGTAAGAGGTTTACAGACAGGGAAATGAGCTCAGAGTGATTAAGTAATTTGGTTGAAGTCACTCAGCCACAAAGTAGCCTAATGAGATTCAAACCCAGGTCTGTCTATCTCCAAAGCCTGTGCTTTTAAAAATTACTACAGTTTTCTAAAGCATAGTCAGGTTCAAAACAGAGATCTCTGTCTCTACTTTAGCCAGACAGGAAATAAAACTACCCCAAATCTATGCCTTGTTAGGATAAAGAAGAAACTACAGTTCTTCTTCTTCTTTTTCCTCCCACTTTGCACACTGCACAGATTTTCTGTGTCCTTGAAGGGAGACCACATCACGGAGGAGAATCTCATGGGGAGGTTCATGGAGTTATCTTTAAATCTGTTGAGTTTACAATAAACATTCTCAGAAAACTAGGAATAAAGGGGGAAATTTCTCACTTCGTAAGAACATGTATGAAAACCCTACAGCTAAGCTTGTACTTAACGGTGAAAGACTGACTGCTTTCCCCTAAGGTCAGGAACAAGCGAATATAAAGATTTATACACTGCTCTTGTTCAACAGAGTCCTGGAAGTCTTAACCAGGGAAATAAAGCAAGGAAAAAAAAATTAAAGGCATTCAGATCTCCTTTTCTGAAAGGAGAAATAAAACTGTTCTTATTTGCAGGTGACAAGATTGCTTATGTATAAAATCCCAAGAAATCTACAAAAGCCCTTATATAAGAAAGTTCAGTTAAGGTTGCAAAATACCAAGAAGCATACAAAAATCAACTGTATTTCTATATACTGTCAATGAACATGTGGACACCAAAATTAAAAATATAATACCATTTACAATCAGTCAAAAAAAAAAAAGAGAGAAATACTTAAGTGTAAATCTAACAAAACATGTACAGGACTTGTACGCTGAAAACTACACAACACTCATGAGAGACACTGAATAAATGGAGAAATATACCATGCTCATGAATTGGAAGACAATGTAGGAGTATATCAATTATTTGCACATTGATATATAGGATTAAACACAATTCCAATCAAAATTACAGCATGATATTTTGTATGTATAGACAGGCTTACGCTAAAATGTAAATGGAAAGGCAAAGAAACTAGAATAGGTTAAAAATTTTTTTTAAAGAAGAGAAAAGTGGGAGGAATCAGTCCATCTGATTTAAGACTTATATAGCGACAGTAATCAAGGCTGTGTCATAATGGTAGAGGGATTGACACACAGATCCATGAAACATAATAGGGAACTAAGAAATAGCCCCCATAGAAAGTATGGCCAGATTATTTTTGACAAACTTGCAAAAGCAATTCAATGGAGAAAGGATAGTCTTTTCAACAAATGGTTCTGGAACAACTAAATATCCACATGCAATAAAAGTGAACTTTGACCTAAATCTCACATCATAAACAACAGTGAACCCAAAATGGTTCATAGATTTAAACATAAAACTATAAAACACTTAGAAGAAAACATACGAGAAAATCCTCAGGGTCATGGACTTGGTGGCATGTTCTTAGACATGACACTAAAAGCATGATCTATAAAAGAAAAAAAATAACTACCTGGACTTCATCAAAAGTTAAAACTTTTGCTCTGTGAAATATTCTGCTAAGAGAATGAAAAGACAAGCTATGGATGGGAGAAAATATTTGCAAACCATCTATCTGACAAGGGACTCATATCTAAAATACATAAAGAATTCTCAAAACTCAATAGTAAAAAACCAAACAATTCGATTAGAAATGCTTAAAAGACATGAAGAGATATTTCACCGAAGAGGATATGCAGAAGGCAAATAAGTACATGAAAAGACATTTAACATCACTATCAATTTGGGAAATGCAAGTTAAGACTATGATGAGATACCACTACACACTTACTAAAACAGCTAAAATGAAAAACAGTGTTTATGCTAATTGCTGGTGAAGATGTGTCTCATATATTGCTGGTGGGAATGAAAAATGGTACAGCCACGCTGGATAAGCCTGGCAGTTTCTTTACAAACCGAATATATATTAACATATATGTTAATCCATGCAATCATACTCCTGAGCATTTATCGCAGAGAAGTAAAAACTTATGTTCACACAAAAACCTGTACACAAATGTTTATAGTAGATTTATTTGTGAGAGCCCCAAATGGAATCAAAATGTCCTTCAAAAAGTGAATGGTTAAACATAGGTGATACGTCCATACCGTGGACTATTACTCAGCAATAAAAGAACAAGCTAATAACCTAAATGGATGTCAAGGGCATTACACTGAGTAAAAAAAAAAAAATCAATCGCAAAAGTCATACATAAATGATGAAAATTATAGAGACGGACAACAGATTAGTGGTTGTCGGGGCGTGGGGACGACGGTGGGAGGAGGAATTGTGACTATAAAAGGAGTATCACAAGGGACATCTCTGATGATGGAATACTTCTATATCTTGATGGCCACACACAAATCCACACGTGATAAAATGGCACAGAACTCCACACACGCTTCGTGCCATTCTCTCTACCATTTGTGCATCTATAATTATTTCAAAATAAAAAAGTTTAAAAAAATCTGTTGAGTGAAGTCTGAGAGAGGTCTCCCTTTCACAGTCAAAAGGGATTCCATTGCATTTCTCTTTTTGCTTCAATATTTTCATCCCTTTCAAAATTTTAAAAGGCTCAAAAGCCACTGTTTTTATAATTCCTTACTTACAATTTCTTCCAACTTCCTTGGCTGTCAATGAGCTGGGACTGTGGACCAAGCCACAGCTAATTCAGAGAATGAAATGAAATGAGAGAGCGCTGAGGCCACGCCCGGGGCTTACCCTGATTTACTACTTGGAGGGGCGGGGGCGGAGGAGGGCTCCGAGGGGCCCACAGTCTCCAGAAGCTCTGGAAAGGGCGAGAGGCCTTTGCTCAAGCTGGGCACTTCAGGTGGCCGTGGCTGCCAGACGCGGAGCAGGTAAAGGTCAAGCATCAGCTCTACGCCCACCTTCCAAACCGCCCCATCAGGGTGGGACACTGCAGACACAGTCAGCAAAGGACAGAGGGCCCATCGCACTTTGCACTGTGCTCGTTCTAACCACATGTGCCAGGGAGACCCAGCACATGCGGGGATTGGTTACTGGTGGCCCACCGAGGAAGGCTGGGACTGTTAGCCAGAGGCTGTGCTTTAGAAGAGATTGGAGTCCACAGAACAGTAAGGACTTTTGGTGGCGTGTGGGGTAGGGAGGGTCGGGGCCTGGGTAGGAAGAGGTCTTACCTCTAAAACAAGGTCTGAATCTTCATGCCTTCCAATCGTAGTGCTTTTATTCAGGACAAAAAAGCCTTCTGCGCTCTTTAGATAGGCTTTCATACTCTCTGCTTTACCTATAAAAGGTTTTCAGAAAACAATTTTGTTAGAAAAATACAGTCCTCTAATTATTCAATATCATATTTAGAATGAATGAAATACAACATAATGTCCAAAGGAGAAGTCAGCAGAGGCAGGAGTGGATAGCTGGATTTAACAATGATCACAATTATAATTCCGTACATTTTTAAAACTGTCCTTTTAACAGCGATATCCGGCATAGATGAGCTTGGTTCTGATAACAAGAGGACATCCTTTATGTAACTCAGAGCACAAACAAGCAATAGCAAAAAAAAAAAAAACCCCAAACAAATCTGAATTCCACTGATAACTGCTCTCTACCTCCCATTAAGCTTAGTTTGGGGTTAGTTATCTGACAGAATCAAGTACTCAGTGTTACTAACCCACCACTTACTAGCTCTGTGACTCTGGGTGAGTTACTTATTCTCTCTCTATGCCTCTGTTTCCTCATCTGTAAAATGGGGCTAATAATACTCTGTATCCTAAAGAGTTTTGTGAGGATTAAATGTGAAGCATCTAGAATGGTGATTGCTACACTAAACACCCATTTGTCCTACTGTGATTATGACTGTTATTAATCTTGGGCTTCTGAACTTTGACTCAAGGAACCCCAACTTCTACAGAGCTTCTTAAAGTGTGGAAGAGTCAGTCATCAAGGAAATGGGCAGTAGAAGATACTATCTTTTTAAGTCACAGCATTCCTTCATATATTTAGGTTGAAAAAAAAAATGATTTCCAAAGACAAAATATCAAGATTATAGCTTGGCTGTACGGTCAAGACTCTGTACATCTCTTTTCCTGGCATTTTATTATGAAAATGTCAAACACACAGAAAAGTTGAAAGAAGTAGATGGTGAACTTCTATATAACCACCACCCAGATTCTACAATCGACATTTTGCTATATTTGCTTTATCACATATCTACCCATCTATCCATTTTATATTTTAATGCATTTCAAAGTAAATCTTATACATGTTTTCTAAAACATAAAAATTTCAGTGACTTCAGTAGGTTCCAAGATGTTGATGATAATTCATATGATATTTGAATTCTGATCCATCTCAATGCCATGTCAAAGAAAGTCTCTTTTCTTTTTTTTCCTTTTTTTTTTTTTGGCTATGTTGGGTCTTCGTTGCTGCATGTGGGCTTTCTCTAGTTGTGGTGAGCGGGGGCTACTCTTCATTGCAGTGTGCAGGCTTCTCATTGTGGTGGCTTCTCCTGTCGCGGAGCATGGGCTCTAGGTGTGCAGGCTTCAGCAGTTGCAGCACGCGGGCTCAGCAGTTGTGGCACGTGGGCCCTAGGGTGCGTGGGCTTCAGTAGTTGTGGCTCGCAGGCTCTAGAGTACAGGCTCAGTAGTTGTGGCTCGCGGGCTCTAGAGCGCAGGCTCAGTAGTTGTGGCACACTGGCTCAGTTGCTCCGAGGCATGTGGGATCTTCCCGGACTAGGGCTCAAACCCGTGTCCCCTGCATTGGCAGGCGGATTCTTAACCACTGAGCCACCAGGGAAGTCCCAAAAGTCTCTTTTCAACTGAAAGGTCACTGAAGTGTGAAGTTGTTAGACTGTGGATAAAAACAAAAATCATCTAGGTGTGACCGTAGAGGATCTCCGGTCTGGCTCTGCTTTCCATCAACACCTCCATCATCATTTCATCACTGAATCCCTACTAAGTGCCAGGCACTGGGCTATCCTTTTACACACATGGCCTCTTTTCATCCTCAGAACAACCCTGCGAGGTAGGTGTCAGTATTATCCTGCTTTACAAATGAGGAAACTGAGACTCAGAGAAGTTAAGGTCACACAATAGTAAGTGTGTGACAACTCTGGGCCTTTGCACGTAACCAGTGTACAAACCTCCATTGTTGCTGGTGGGGCAGAGTAGGGGTGGGGGAATTGCACTGTCTGCTGACACTTGGGACATGTAATAAAAGAAAGTCCTTGAAACCAGCATTCTATCCTCTGAAAGGAAGACGAGACCCTACCTGGGGGTAAGAGAAATAAAAATAAGCAGGATAGTTTATATTTGTAAACTTTGAGGCCTGTGGATGTCCCACAAATATTGATGCTTTCATATAATGAGAAATAAATTTTATTAAGTTCGCTGTCATGCATATAGGGGAAAAGACATTTCTTCTTCCCAAAGAACCATGCTCTGTTGCCTTCAGTTATTAATCTTCAATTGCAGAGGACCATGTTATCAAGCAACACATTCAAGTCTAATTAATCTAAAATGTAAACTTTCAAGAAATGTCTCTTCTGCAGGAAAACCACAGGAAACGCCACTAATCTAAAACTTAAACTTGGATCATGTGCATATTTGTCTTTTAGCTCTCACCCCAGACGTCCCCAAGGCTGGGGTCTTCTCTCTGCTCAGATGTCCCCCCTCAGGGCAACCACCTGACCACTCTGGCTAAAGGCACCCTCAGTCATGTTACTCCCCTGCTAGTTTTCCCCTGCTGTGTTTCCTTCCTTGTACTTATCATTCTCTGACATTTTCTTGTTCCTTTATTTAGTTATGTTTGCTGTTTGTTTCTCTTTCACTGAGATATATGTTCCTGGAAAACCAGAACTGTGTTGATTTTGTTAAGAAGCGATTCTTCATGGGTATTTTGTGTTTGTACCCATCTTCAGAGCAAAGGCATTGAAAGATTTTGTCCTGCACTAACTTTCCAAGGATGCTTGTGTGGCAAACAGCCTGGGAGGATATAGGTAATGTTTATAATAAAGATAACAGCTCCTTCTGGGGCAAAAGTTGGGCAGGTTTGCTAGCAGCCCCTTTCAAAGACTGCGGTTTCCTAAGTTTGGAGTTCCTTACCTGGGACACAGACCCACTGTGGGCACAGCATCCACATTGGCTGTTCTGCACCACCCCGAGGGACTTTCAGGGCAACCGGAACCAATGTGCATATGCAGCTCTGGCTGCCTGGTATGTCGGCTGTGCTGTGAGTAATAAAGTTCTTTGTTTCTGGCCCAGGAGTCTCTTGTCTTCTGCCAGTAACTATAAGCTGGGCAGGCTAACTTACTTTCAAACAGGGTAAAACGTCAGACCCTTTGCAGTTCCTGCCAGTTCTGTGCATTACCCTTTCTCCAGGACAGGGGGCGGGGGGTGGGGGGGGCAGCACCTGACACACAGTAGGTGCTTGGTAAACACTTGCTGAGCGAATGAATATACAAGTGACACCTCAAAGCAAGTCAGTACAGCCAGCTGGCTAGGAAACTTTGATAGTAACTACCTTCCATTTTTCCTGTCAGTATCTATCTTTGATGACTCCTTGGAAAACCTAAATTCTATCTCTTTAGCTTTTGGATTGGACAATATTTCTCCACCTTAATTTTGCCCTGTGCATCACTTCCTTGCCTGAAAACACTGTAAAAGTAATTTGAATGTGTTTAGCTCTGTGAATTCGTTCTTACTCAGTGCCATGGAGCACCAGGCACAGTATCTGCATCCCCCCTGACCACTTTGGATGGCTCAGAATTGGGTTATAGGAGCAAACTTTCTTTTGAGGTTTACAGTGGCCTCAAAGTTCCTTAAAGAAGGAGAGTACAGGTAAGGGGCGGGGTGTGTGTGTGTGTGTGTGTGTGTGTGTCCGACCGTTGGGTGGGTGTTGTCCATAAATCAGGGGAAACAGGGGTTCCTCTCTTAATCCCAGCTATACCCCCAGGACATCCAAGAGCTGGTGCCCAGGAGAGGCCTAAAGCTCCCGTGCCGGCTACCTCGGGGGGCGAGGTAGGGGCTGCACTTAGGAAGGAACGGCTGGTGTTGGGGCACCTTCTCTGGGGTGCTCCTGGCGACCCGAGCCTGGATCAGGGAGTTCGGACTCGGGTGGGGCCGGGTCCCCCGCCTACCCCAAAGCCCTTGACCTCGCAGGGCTGGCCTCCTCCGGCCCAGGTTTCCGCCCGCCGCCTCCTCGCGTGCCGCTCTCACCTGGCCAGAGGAAGAAGCCCACGCCCCGTCCTTCGCCGAGAGCCCTGACCGCTCGGGAGGCGCCGGGCCCGCTCTGGGCGAGGCCGCCAGGCCGCGCTCCCGCGGTGTCTCCAGCCAGCGGCCCGCAGCCCAAGCGCCCGCCCGGCCTGTGTACGCGCGTCGCCACGGCAACGGCGCCCGGCCGGCCGAGCTGGTGAGGGGCGTGGCGTGCGCGGCGCCAGAGGGCGAGGGGCGGTGCGCGGGGAGCACTCGGCCAATTACAGCCCGCTGCAGCGCTGCGAGCCTTCCCCGACCTGCCGCCTAGAGGTCCCCAGCCCCGTTTCAAGGATGGGGAAACAGGCTCGGTGTTCACAGAAGTAGCCTAAAGTTTTACAGCGGGGAAGGAGCAGACTCAAGAATCCTTCCTACTGACCTTTGCTCTAGGCTAGGTGCGTTGAGGAGGGGGTGGTCAGGCGTGGGAGGGTAATGGAGCTGAACCACGAGACGCTTGGAGGTTAGTACCCCCGTCCCACCCGAATCTCTAGTTCTCTCTGTTGCGGAGGAGAAAATAGAGTAAGCTGGAGGGACCATCACTTCTGGGGGTGGGGGTGGAGATGGGAGATGGGTGGGGTGGAAGGAACAATTTTGAAAGAATGAAAGATTCTTCCACGTGCTAGGGAAAGGGTATTTACAAGCCCACAACCTTACTGTTCCTGTCCTTCCCTGTCAAAACTCACGTTTATTCATTCATGTGTTCTTTACTTCTACAAACATCACCTGAGTCCCTACAAGTGTCAGACGGTGGCCCCAGTGTTGAACTGGATCAGATCCTTAAGAAGCCCCCCGACCCCCCACCACGCGCACGGGACTGGGGGGATGGAGCGTGTGGAGAAGACATGCAAATCCCAACTATCTCCCCTCACCCCATGTCACCTTTTTCAGATCAACCCCTTCTGCCTGGGAGCAGAACAGCCCCGCTGACTGCCTACAGAATGCCTCATTTCCCTGGCGGGAAATGACTGACAAGGTGCCCCAAGACAAACTCAAAATATTCATCTAAGAAAGATGAAAGATGGCAGACTCTACTCTAGTCAGTTAGAAGAAGATATAAGAGAGAAAAATCATGGAGATCGATATGGGATGGAATATATGGTAAAGATACTCACAAATGCCTAGAGGCTCTTAGAAATGCACATTCCCTGGCACAGACCTCAGAGATTCTGATTAAGCAGGTCTGGAGCATGGTCCAGGAATGAATTTGTTGCATTCTTGCAAATTCCTTGTGCATTTGTTAAAAGCTTGGCAAAACCCCAGGATTTATTCAACCCTGCAGTTGAATCACAGAGCCCTCCCAGAACCTGTCCCTAGAAATCTCTTCCAGGCCCTCAGTCAGCCTGGAAGGTTCTGCCTGGGTTAGTTCCCTTCGACCAGAAAGACCCTAGGAAAGTATGAGGAGTGACCACAGAGGCCGGGGCCCTGAGTGGTAACTTCAGAGGAACAGAGAGGGTCAGGCTCAACTCTCCAGGCACATTTCTGCCTCAGGGCCTTTGCATTTACTGTTTCTTCTCCCTACCAGGCACTTCCCCCAGGGATCTCCTTCAGCTCCTTTAGATTTTTACTCAAATATCACCCTATTTAAAATGGTCTTGGAATTCCCTGGCGGTCCAGTGGTTAGGACTTGGTGCTTTCACTGCCCGGTTCGATCCCTGGTCGATCCTGCAAGCCCCGTGACGCCACCAAAAAAAACAAAAAACCCCCAAAAAACATGAATAACGAAACAAAATAAACACCTCACTCTATTGCTCGTCCCTTCATCTTACCACCCCTCTAACATGCTATTTATTTAGTTTCCTTATCTTATTTGTTGTCAGTCTCCCCACTCCCAACTCCCCCCTGCCCCCCAACTTAAGCTCCATGAGGGCAGGGATTTTTTTTCTCTTTTGTTCACTGCTGTATCACCAGTACCTAGAACAGTGCCTGAATGAATGAATGAATGAATGAACAGGGGCAGCCCTTGCCACCCGCCCACAGCCTTGCCTCCTACCTCTTGAGCTGCTGAGCTGAACTGTCCTTACCCCAGGACCTAGGCTTCTGTAGCTATGGCCCTCCCTGGCCCCACCCCCATCTCCCTGCTTGTCTTCAGTGTCATCAACATGAGCACAGAACCCTGCTCACTGCCAGCCAGACCCTACGGAGCCGGAGCAGCCCATGGCCCCCTGATAGGCTTGGGAGAGCATATGTTGTCATTAGTCCATCTCTCAATGAGGAAATACTAAACGGAGAACAAAGCTGACATTCAGGCTCACTGGAGCAGAAATTGCCAAATCTTGATTGGATCCCGCCGCTCCCCACAGGATGCCACAGTCATCTCAAAGGGTGTGTGAAAATCTTAAAACCCAGTTCCATGTCATCCACTTAAATTTCAAAAACAGAAAATAAAATACCCCAATAACTCATGGCTTTATAATAGCATGTCCTGGGCTGAGTGAGAGTTGTACTTTGCAGTGATGGGCTGTGAAAAATACTGCGCCTGGGGAAGTCCCTGGTGGTCCAGTGGTTAGGACTTGGTGCTTTCACTGCCGTGGCCCGGGTTCAATCCCTGGTGGGGGAATTAAGATCCTGCAAGCCCCACAGCATGGCCAAAAAAAAAAAAAAAAAAGAGGTTTCTAGATTATATGGGCTCCTTGGTGATGCCTGTAATCAACCAATCTTATTGAGCTCTGGGTGGCTACCAAGGCTGTACTGTATCTCCATCAGCATCAGAACGCTGGTGTCTGAAAGGCCTGGGTTCAGGTCCCAGCTTCGTCATTCCCAGCTGTCCTCATAATGCTGGAGCGAGTGATGTTAACTCAGGGCTTTCCACCTGCGGGGCACTGTCTCAGTCCTTCCCGTGGATCATCTCATTTAATCCTCACCATAACCTGGGGCAGTAGGTGTGTGTGAAACACCTGGAACGGTGAGCTCTGCAGAGAAGCACTCAAAAATGTCGTGATGGGTATTATTTCTATCAAATCACTCCCCCCTGAACAGGAAAATAAGGCTCAAGAGACATGGAGGTATGTGCCCAAGGTGGCGCAGCCAGAAAAGGATTTGAATCTAGATGACTGTGACGGGAAGGTATTTTCCCCGGGGACTACAGGTGACAGGTGTCACAACCACGAGACACCCATGCTCACCACCTGCTTTCCCCCAGCCCTGAACAATCTGGGCTTCCGCCTGTCCTGAAGTTTCGGCAGTGCCTGCAGCAAGAGGGGAAGGGGGCTGAGGCCAGGAGGGGGTAGCTGGGGCTTGCCACGGACCTCTCCTGTCACCCACTGGGCTTCTTTCCTGAAGGACCTCTGCCCCATAAAATCTCATTCGGCCGCAGTTACCTTCCCTGGGCTGTCCTTGACTGGGAGAGCCCATCCACTGTGCCCCCTCCCCAGACCTGCCTGTTGCCCCCTGCATTCCAACAAGAAATGAATGCTGGCCTCCCGCCCGGAAGAGGTAGGGAGCTTGCCCAGCCTTTAAGGGGTAAGAGAGAGCCAGGGAAAGAGCTGGAACAGGAGAAAGGGAGAGTAAAAGAGAGAGAGAGTGCTTGAAGAGCAGGAAGTAGCTAAGCTGTTGAGTAGGGTGACAGATGGGAGAGCAAAGGGCCACTAGAGGCTCCACAGTCCATTAATAACCTGACCCTATGGACTAAGGAAATGCAGGTTTTTATACACACACACAGGCTCACAAAAATAAATTCAAACCACAAAATAACAGCTGGTAACTGAGGCCTTCTGCAGCTGTGCTCACCCCCTTCCCCTGTCAGAAAATGAGAAGACACCCAGTTTTTTTTCTCAGATAGAGACAAGGCTGGTTGGGACATTCATCTCTTGCAAATCAAAGCTTTGCCAGGGAGGTCAGTCTGTATGTTCTGTTTGAAAACTGCAGATGAAGGGTGCCTATGCCACCTCTGATGGGCCTGGTTTTGTTTGTTTGTTTGTTTTATTCTGTCTGTACCTCACTTCTCTCACCTGTAAAATGGAGGTAATAACAGCATTGACTGTAAAGATCAAATGGGTGAATATGTGTGAAGTACTAAACTGTGCCCGATACCACAGACTCCTTCTGTGAATGTTCGCATTGCTGTCTGTTTTTGTTTGTTTGTTTTTGTTGTCTTCTTGATGATATGGGAGGACAGCACCATCTCAACCCGATCACAAACATCCTGGGGAGGACTTTGATTTGCATCGTCTCAGTCCCAACCCAGAGCAAACTTGACCTCTGAACACTCCCATATCATCTTGCTTGTTGCCCAGGGAGCTTTCTGGGTGTGGGTGTCAGAGGCAGGCTGAGCTCCTCCCCTGATCACTGCTAGAGGGATTCTGAGGATCCAGCTGGTCTCTGTGGGGTGGTGCCTGCAGGACAACTCCATAAATTCGACTTCCAGGTATCCAAGCAAATCAACCTCCACTACTTATGTTTTTTGAGATTAACAATGAACCATTATGAATGAGGTTAACCAAACTAGCTAATATTTATTGAGGCTTGTTAGGTACCAGCCGCTATGCCATGCACTGTTTTATTTAATTCTTAGCCCAACCCATTTTACAGAAGCGGGCTCAGAAAAGTCAAGTAACTTGCCCAGTTACAAATCTTGTAAGTGATAGGTCCAAGATTCGAACCCTAGCTGTTTGACTCCAGCATACTGTCTTTTTTTTCCAAAACATAATATACATCTCGAAAAGAGCACAAATGATAAGTGTACACTTGAAGAATTTTCACAAAGTGTATGCACCCACCCTAACCAGAACCCAGATCAAGAAGCAGAACACCACCCGCCCCCGCCCCTCCGAGAAGTCTCCCTGTGCTCCCTTCTGGTTACCCCACTCCAGCTAGTCTGACTTCCAATCATAGATTAGTTCTGCTTGTTTTTGAACTTCATGTAAATGGAATCTTACAGATTCCATTTGCTGCCTGGTTTCTTTCACTCAACTATGTGAGATTCGACCACGTTGTCTGATGTAGCTGTGGTTCATTCATTCTCACTGCTGCATTGCATTACACTCTGTTATCTATTCCTGCAGAACAAATTATGGCAAACTTAACGGCTCCAAAAAACACACACTTATGTCCCAGTTTCTGTGGGTCAGGAATCCTGGCACTGCTTAGCTGGGTTCTCTGTTCAGGGTCTCTCCCAGGCTGCAATCAGGGAGGCGGCCAGGGCTGGGGTCTCATCTGAGGCTCAGCTGGGGAAGGATCCACTTTCCAGTTCATGTGGTGGTTGGCAGGATACAGTTCCCTGAGGGTTGTTAGTTAGTCTGAGGGCCTCACCTCCTTGCTGGCTGTTAGCCAGAGATCCTGCACTGTTTCTTGCCATGTGGGCCTCTCCGTAAGGTGGCTTGCTTCATCAAAGCCAGTGAGAGTCCAAAGAGAGAGTCTCCAGGCAAGATGGAAGTTACAATCTTCTGTAACATAATCACAGAAGTGACATCCCCATCGCCTTTGCGGCATCTACTGATTAGAAATAAGGTACAGTCCTGCCTACTCTCAAGGGGAGAGGACACAGACGTGTGAACACCAGGGATAATTGGGAGCCGTTGTGTATGCCTTTTGGTATGCACATGTGCACATATCTCTTGGGTATATATCTAGGAGTAGAATTTCTGCGTCACACATACGTCCGGCTTTACGAGATTCTGCCAAACATTTTTCCAAAGCGCAGGTACCCTCTACACTCCCTCAGCAGGCTATGAGCTTCCCAGCTAGAGCACATGCTTTAAATACACTCCTCCCCTCTCTCCTTACAGAAGGGGTGTTTGAGCTGGGGCTCCTTGGGAAGACAGGTCCTAATTCTGGCCCCATGTCAGAATCACTGAATTCCCGGGCTGCTTTGCCAGACATTCTGATCATCTGAGGGCTCAAATACAAACTGGAAGGTCCACTCCATGAGGCGAGGATCCCTGTATCCTTGGTGCCCGGAGCAGTACCTGGCAGGTAGCTGGCACTCAATAAATGTTTTTTTGATTAAGTGAATGAGTTTAGGAACTCTTGTTCAAGAGATGGGCCCCAGGGCGGGTATAAGCTGCTTAAACGGGAAGGAAACTTTATTGTGTCTGAGGCTGTGTGCATTTTTCTGGGAAGAGGGCCCAGAGCCTCAACCAGATATGTCCCCAACAAAAGTTAAGGGCCGCTGTGATTGGATACTGTCCGGTTTAGGTATTTTATCACATGAAGAAAGCATTGGTCCCGGGGTAGGAGGCATGGGAACTGTGGACAAGGTCCCATGGTCCTTAGAAGTAAAAAGCGAGACAGTGCTTGCCTGGGGTGGCTCAGAAACTGACACTTTACTTGTTTTGACCTTTGACCCATGGTAGCTCTTTTGGTACATCTAGCAACTGCCTGGTCTCCTGGGACCCTCCCTGTGTCTGTCTGTTGAACAGAAAATTCCAGAAGGCCTCGGTGCCCTGAGTTTCCATCAGTGGCAAGCCAACATGAGCCCTAGCTTTTGAAAAACCCCATTCAATCAATAGAAAGCCTCCCAGTTTATCTGGTTTGAGATGACCTCATCCTTTGTCACCTTCTCTCTTGTTTTCTGGAGGTTTCTCAGTGTCTTGCTGCTGTCTGCATTCTTTTCTCATGTGAACAGTGCACCTATTTTGGGCGTTTTGTCGTTGCTGTTTTGGGTCATTCCCGTCACACATTTTTTATATTCCTTTCCAGTCAGATCAACCTCATGCCTCTCTAGACATTTCTTCTCGGGTTTCCTCTGAATCATTTCGTTTGGTCTAAATATGTCCAATTTTTCCTCCTTCCTCACTGCACTCCACATAGACCCTCTCTTTTCCCCGGAACAACTGTTCTTTTCTTTCTAATCCCTTACCCAAATCCTCATCTTTCACCATGTTTTCTGACTTCTCCTAAGAACTGATTGTTTTTTGAAACTTAAGCCTCAAATATCATCCCTTCTAATCTGGGTCTGAATTTGGATCACGGTCAAGAAGCAGGGGAGACAGGAATGTTGCTGGGTAATTAGAATCCTCAGCAGAAGGGCTGAGTGTTCATCGGGGGGGTCAGAGGGACCTGGGGATGGAGGGAGAGGTATCTTCTGCCTGGGGTAGGGCTTAGGGTGGGGTTGTCAGGAAAGGCGCTGAGAAAAAAGGAACCATTTGACTTGAGTTTTGAAGGATGAGTAGGATTTCAGGAGGTAGAGCAGGGAGAGAAGAGTATGGTACAAGGAAGGAGCAGTGGGAATGGAGGCTAGAAGATGAGTAATAAGAGAAGCTAGGTACAGTACTACAGAAGGAGAGGGGTGGCCAGGTGCTGAGATTGCAAACTGAAGGTCCATGGTCGGCCCTCAGATATATTTGTCTGGCTTTCCCAGTGTGTTAAAAGACTTTTAATTAGTTGCTGAAGGGATAGGCCTCTTTCTGTGGAGTGACAGAGAAACCTATTCAAATTGTCTTCAGCATGAATGCAAATTCACTGGTTACCAAAAATGAAAAGTCTAGAGGGAACCTCTGGGTTCAGGCTCAGATGATTTCATGAGGCCTTGGCCTCTCTCCAGCTCTCAGGGATTCTTTTAACCATGTGGATCCAACCTTAAACAGAATCTCTGTATAATGGTCACAAAAAGGCTGCCAAAGCTCCAGCCCTTACATCTTCTCAGCTTTGAATTCCATAGGGAAGGATAAGAGTCTTTTTCCTAAGCTTCCCCCAATGGCCTCACTGCTTCTCATTTTCTCTGGGTGGGTCACAAGCCCATTCCTGAGCCAATTATTGTGGCCCAGGAGACTGCTCTGCTCTGATTGGCTGAGCTTGAGCCACATGCCCATCCCTGCAGCCAGAGGTGGAATCAATACCATCTCTAAGAAACTGGACTGAGACTAGGAGAAAGGTGTTGTCCCCAAAGGGGGATCATAACACCATAATATTTTAGAAGAGAGGTGAATTGTTATTGGGTGACAAAACCCAGATGTCTACCAGAGTAGCCAACATGTACAGATCATTAACATCTGGATTTATGCCTTTTTTTGGGAAAATGGGAATATCTGGCAATACCTGGACTCTCTTCTTGTATATAGATCAACAATCTGCTGGGGCTGAGAAGAGGCTCCCTCTTTAGATACAGCCTATGTTCTGCCTGCCCAATGCACTGCTCACATTTCCTCTCTGGCTCCTGGAAGCACTTGAATTTTTATTGCCAGCATAATTTGGTTCTGTAAATAAATCTGTTTTTCCCACCAGAATGGAAGAGCCAAAAGTACAGGGGTCAAATAGCTCTCCTGTGCTCCCACAAACTCCTGAGGACAAATGCCTGGCCATTTTTGATAGTCTCATTCCTTGCTCATTTTAAAAGCCTTCTTTAAAAAAAATATTGAATACATAGTGATTTTAGAATCTGTTTTCTGATAATTCCAACATCTGAAGTCCTTGGGTGGGAGTGGCGGGGGGTTATCTGAATGTCTTGTTTGTTGTTTCTGCTTACTCTGGCTCATACTGACTTATTGCTTGGATGTTTAGTAATTTGACTGTGATCTCATTCTTGATTGAACTTAATCTGTGGGAATCCTGAGGGGTCTGATTCCTGGCTGCATTTCTCTCGGAAGTCTTTTTTGTTTGTTTCAGCTGGATGCCGGGGATGCTAATAACCTCTGAACACTGACATTTATTTCCTCAACTTGGAGTTTTCCCACTGAATACATGGAGTATAAACTCGAGCCCCAGACCCACGTGGTTACAAACCCTCAGGGTGATAATCATCATCATCATGATTGTGGCCATTATTAGTTTTCCCCTCCAGAGCCACATTGAAAACTACAGGTTTTCATAGGCTCCCCTTTCTGAAAGTCCAGAAAAAAAATTTTTTTAAGCCCTCCTCTTGCCAGGGTGTAGAGCATCTTTGAGGGTGCCGGCTTAATACAGGCATCTTAGACTTGGTTAGCTCACTTTGCAAAGGCCCAAGGCTTAATCTCCCGTTTCCTGCACTTATTAAACGCAAATGGCTTCCTCATTTGCTTACGCTTTGGTTGTAGCTCACTCTGTTTGTGTTGTGTGTCTGTATGTTCCTTTGAGATTGCCTATATAAAAATTGTTTTTTATTATGGGATTTTGGAAACACACACAAAACTAGAGAAGAGTGCGATTAACTCCATGTATTCGTCATCCAGCTTCAACATTTTCCCAATGTTCTTTCATTCTTTTTTCTTCCTTTTTGAGTTTTTTTCTAGGTTAATTTAAAGCAAGTTGTGTCATTTCACCCATAAAGACATCCAAACTGAAAGGACTTTTTTTTCCCTTTACATTATCCCCGCCTCGACATTATCACAGCTAAAAATACTTATAATCATTCCTGAATATCATCTAATATTCAGTCCATGCTCACCTTTCCTTGATTCTCTCAGAGATATCTTTTTTACTGTTGGTTTGTTAGAATCAGGACCCAGACAAGGTCCACACATTACATTTGGTTGTTATGTCTCTGAAATGTCTTTAATTCTGTAACAGCAACTCCCCGCCCCTGACCTTTTTTATCCCCCAGCCACTGATCTGTTGGAGAAACTGGGTCTTTTGTCCTGTAGAACATTCACATCCTGGATTTGGCTGATCACTTCTTCTTGGTTTCAATTAACTTGTTCCTCTTTTCCCCATGTTTCCTGTAAACTAATAGTTAGATCTAGAGGTCTGAGGAGATCAAAGTCTTTTTGCTGTCCAGACGCCTTCATAGGCGGTGCTGTGTGATCCGTCCTGCATCACACAGTGAGCACATAATGTCTGGTCATCCCGTTTTTAACGATATTGAGATTGAACAGTAGGTCCCGTGCTAACAGACTGAGCCATCCATTACAAAGTCCCCAACAGCTTTTTTTCCCCCAATAATTAACATTTTTAATTTTTAATTATGGTAAAATATACATAACATAACATTTACCATCTTAACCATTTAAAAATATACAGCTCACTAATGTTAAGGATATTCACATTGTTGTGTAACCAACCTCCAAAAACTTTTCATCATGTAAAACCGAAACTCTGTACCCCTTAAACAACTACTCTCCATTTTCCCCTTACCCCAGCCCCTGGCAACCACCCATCTATTTTCTACTTCTATGAATCTGGCTATGCTAGGGACCTCATATAAGTGGAATCATACAGTATTTGTCTTTTTTGTGACTGGCTTATTTCACTTAGCATAATATCCTCAAGGTTCATCCATGTTGTAGCATGTGTCAGAATTTCCTTCCTTTTTAAGGCTGAGTAATATTCCATTGTGTGTATATACCTTGTTTTATCCATTCATTTGTAAATGGGCACTCGAGCTCATCCATCAACTTTTTACCTAATAGTTTTAGCATCCTTTGAGGATCATTCCCTGGATCCGTATGTCTTGTGGGGTCACAGAGTTGTGATTTTTTTCTGATTGCTGTTCCTTTGGTAATTATTAGCTAGAATCCTTCGTCAACCATTTGTTTATTTGTCTATCATAAAATACAGTTGGTTCAGGAAAGGCAGAATAAAAGATTGGTTCTTTCCTTTTATGTGTCAGCATTCAAAGAAGCAACTGCCAAAGTGACCAGTGAGTTTTAAAAAATATCATTAGGAATCTTTGATTTAAACAGTGTAGATGTGTTTCAGTCCACTGAAGTCATTATTTGGTTTGAGGCTCATACTGTGCCACCTCAGGGGTTCATGCAGTTTGGCTCCTGTGTTTTTGTTTTTCTAGGTGGAAACTACACAGTATTTAATTGTAACCACCTATGTTTGTATTGCATTGGTGTGGTCTTTAGACAAACAACTCTGCCTCTCAGTTTTCCTTCTCTGTACAAGGAAGTTGGACGGAATGAGCTCTAGCACCATTCCTGTTCAAAACTCTCCCTTTTGTAGCGTTTTCATTACATATAACGTTATATAGTTTAGTCATTTGATTCTTCCAGTCCTGTGACTGAATGCAGTTACCAACATCTTCCTTTTACAAACATGAAAATTGCCACCCAGCTGATACTGGTTTTTTTTCTACTTCTCCATACTGCATTTTCCCCCAGTAGACTTAAAGCTGTAGCTCTCAGTTAGGGATATTTTGCCTCCCAGGGGACTTTTGACAATGTCTAGAGACATTTTTGATGGTCACACCTGGGAGGGGCTACTGGTATCCAGTAGGTAGAGGCCAGGGATGTTGCTAGATATCCTGCAGTGCACAGGACGGCCGCCCCCCCTCACATAAATGCGCTCCGGCACCAAACGCCATTAGTGCCAAAGCTGAGAAACCCTGACTTGAAGAAATCCATAGAGATAAAATCATATTCCTCTTACTTCTATGCTTCAGTGAAAGGAAGTACATATAAAAATGTACACATCTGAGAATTCAGCTATACATGAAGTAGGACAATGAGCTAGTCTGTTTTTAACCTACCCATAGAATTTAGTCATTTGATGTGCATCTCCTTACTGTTTCCCCTTCAATCTTATTTCTGGCTCCTATTCTGCCCCTTGAGACCTTTCTATTATTGGCCTGAGGGAAGATTAATGGACAATTTTTACTGCTTTCAGGCCAATGGAAAAATCTTAGGTCTTAAAATTTTTTTTTTTTTTAAACTCGGGAAATAAACATCAAAATCAACTTTTATCGTAAATAGCAGTTAGATTTTTTTGGTCCCAGTTCCTCCTTGCCATTTTAATTGATTGAGTGGATATTTTCAATAAACTTAGCATTACCTTTCAAATTATTGCTCTCTTCTGCTCACAGCATCTCCTGTGAGATGTGTACTCCTGAATCTTTCTCTCTGATGCTTTTGTGCTGATTTAAAAGAGCCCATTTGGTGCTAAAATGAATTTATCATTGGCAACTGCTAGAATGGTGTGTTCCTTCCTAATCAAAAAGTCAATTTGTGGACTCATACTTTGATTTTTAAAATGGACAACTAATTTGTCAGAAAGAAAAAAAATGCAGCTTTTATCTTTTTTGTGGTTGTTGTTCAGCTTTGAAAGAGGCAGCATTTAGATAAGGCAGGTACATTTATTTTTATTTTTGGCTGCGTTGGGTCTTTGTTGCCGCGCACTGGCTTTCTCTAGTTGCGGCGAGCAGGGGCTACTCTTCATTGCGGTGCTCGGGCTTCTCATTGCGGTGGCTTCTTTTGTTGCGACGCACGGGCTCTAGGCCCGTGGGCTTCAGTAGTTGTGGCTCACGGGCTCTAGAGCACAGGTTCGGTAGTTGTGGCGCATGGGCTTAGTTGCTCCGCGGCATGTGAGATCTTCCCAGACCAGGGCTCGAACCCATGTCCCCTGCATTGGCAGGCAGATTCTTAACCACTGCACCACCAGGGAAGCCCAGGCAGGTACATTTATTCACTTGTTTATATCAAGTATTCACACAATTTCTCTTACCAACACATATATTCACAGCTTGTCAAGTTTTACCCAAAAAGTGAAGGAAAAAGCTTGCGATCACGTTATTATATGATTTTTCTCTCTTTTGTGTTTTGTTAAAGTAGATGCTGATGATTTTTCTTGACTGGACATAATCATCAAGGATGCATTCTGAAATAAGTCATCTTGAGGATAAACATTAAGGACATTTTCTTGCGTTTAAAGTTCCCCCGCACCTCCCAAATGTTATACAGCATTGAGCTTAGATTATCTCTGAGATGCATGCTGTATTGTTTGACATTGGTTCTTTTTTCTGATAAGGAAGACCTATAACCCAGAAGGGTTTTTGCCATAACTTTTGCTTCCCAAACTGTATTCTAGTTGGTTTTTTTTGCTGTTGTTGTTACTCACCCTCCATTAGTTCCAAGTATGCTTTTAAATAATCTAAAATTTCTCAAAATCAATTTGAGTTTGTAACTACTACTGACTCTTTTCTTTCCCACATTTTTTATATTACAATTAATAAATTCCAGGTTTTAATGCACAGAGTTGGGACTGGAGATAGAGAAAAGGAGAAAGGGAGGAGAAGTCTGTTTATGTCATGCCATGGAGAATTTGATTTATAGTTCTGGATTGGGGAGGGATAGGAAAACAGTCTTTGTAAAAGACTGTTTCTTTAAAGGAAAATGGTAAGTACCACACTCAGACTGGTCTCCAAGGATGATTGTTTCCTGCTTCTTTCTTATGGAACTGACACCGGGTGGCCAGGCTCTATGACGGGAATCCTCACTGCCCAAGAGAATGGATTTTCCTTTGTCCAGGGCAGCGTTTTTCAAACTCGGCCCCATTGACTGTGGGGTAGAACAGTTCTTTGTTGTGGGGACTGTCCTATGCATTGGTGGATGTTTAGCAGAATCCCTGCTCTCCTAGATGCCAGCAGCAGTTCCCCCTCTGGCCACTGTGACTTTGCCAAATGTCCCCTGGGGGGCAAAACCAATCCTGGTTGAGAACCACTGATCTGAGGTGAAAACATTCAGTTCTGGCGTTGGCTTGAATCCTTAACAGTGTCACTGCGAGTTGAGAACGTTTTGTCACATGTTGCATCTGGGAGCTGGTCGGCTTGTATCAGCATGTCATCCACCTAACTGCCTTCCTGGAAAGTGCAGAGTTCCAGGGGTCTGATGAGACACATGGCAGTCAGGCGGGTTGGCCCCGAGGAAACTCCTGTTGCCAGGGCTATGTTTTAAAGGTGTCTGGTGCACGTGTATACATGTTCTCTCTAGTGGCTTTTCTGGAGAAATTTGCATCTATGTACTGTGCGCTCATATTTCCCTATCTTTCCCTCCCTCTCTGGGTCAGCTTGCTTCGCAATGTCCAAGGAGAGCCGGTTTCCTGACCACTACTCTCCTTCAGTTATTGGAGAATCTGAGCCTGATGTGCTGTGGCTCGCTGTCACGCACCATCCCATCTTCAGGCACTCTCGGACATCGCTTCCTAGGCCAGCTGCATTGCTACAGAGAAACCGGGGAGTGGCTTTCTCCTGTCGGCTCCGCGTGAAAGGTGCTTCTGAATGGTCTGACGGTGCCTCTAGAACCACCACCCACACAGGTGGCAAGAACTTTTGAAAGCATCCACCCCTCTGCCGTGAGGCTGTCATGAGGGGTTGCAGGCTTCCCATCAGAGGCACACGCTTCCCTGTCGGGGAGTGGACACAGGGAGGTCTGAGCTGGAGGTTCCAGGCGCCTGTGCTTGGCTCATCCTGGACCCATGAACTTGGTTCGACCCCGCTGCCCACCGCCACCACTGTCAGGTGCTGGGCCATCTTAGTGGCTTGCCCTCACTGGTGATCTGCGATCTGAATGCCACACAGCGAGAAAGCTAATGGACAACTTCATCAATGAGCTGTAGGGCTTTGGACAACCCTTGTCTGCTCTGGGCCCGCTTCTCCCCCTGCAGAATATCAGATTTGGCTGCATCACCATTCCCTGCAGGGTGTTCTGTGAAAGCTGACCCTGGAAGATGCTCTGTGAGGAAGAAGAGTTTCTGTGGCCAAATGGGTTTGGGAAATGCTATGTCATACAGCATCTGTTTGGAGATTCATAATGCGCACAAGCATTTGAGAGATTTTCTGGAATTCTCTGCACCCAGACATCCATGTGGCTCACTCGCCACTTTTCTGCAATGTTATTTCCCTCGGAGACTTTTCCTGGTCACCCAGATCTGTGATCCCTTCTCATCTATCCTTTACCCTGCCTCATTTTTCTTCACAGCACTTCTCATTTTCTGACATTGCATCATATTTTTATTTATTGGTTTATTTTATGTCCCCCCCCTCCACCCAAGATGTGCCCTCTGTGTCAGCAGGGACTTGATCCATTTGTTTGCAGATTATCCCTAGCATGTGGCACATAGTAGGTGCTCAATAAAAATGTGTTGAATGAACAGATTTTGTTTAACTTGGAGATTCCCAAATGTAGCTAATCAGGGATGTTTTCCCATTAAAATCCAGGGAAATGTGCCTGGGGACTCCCCAGGAAGAGGGTGGCTAAAATCCTGATGGCCGTGGTTCCTAGTACCAGCCACGTAGTCCTGAACACACAGACAACTCGGCGTTAGACTAAAAACAAACAAAACGGACGCCATGAGAGTTGCCATCACGTGCCTTGAGGAACCAAGCCTTGTGCAAGGCTCACCCCAGGACTGCCTCAGCTGGTCTTACCTACGTGGCCCTGCTGCCGTTTTCCTGGAGATGGCTTCATGTGAAGATTCCTTGCAAACTATTGGTGGCGCCTGGTGAATTTTCTCCAAAACACATTTTCAGAAATGCGTGTGAGGCTCACACTTGGAGAAGTGCTTGAATCTTCAAGTTCTCCATCAGGAGACTGTGGTCTAGTCACGGCCACCACGTGGCAACCCCACCCCCACCCCCCGCCTCCACTCTTTGTCAGGTGTAGCTTTGGTGCTTTGCCTGTGGTTTCCTCAGGTGCTCAAAATTAGGAAACTCCATTTTGCTGGTGTAGAGAGCAAGGCTCAGAGGGATCAAATTATTTGCCCACGATCATCCTTCTAGGAAGCAGCAGTGCTTGGATTAAAACAAAGTCCTCCCCAATCGAAAGCCCATCTCTCGCCCTCTGCGCTTGCAGACAGAACAGGGGCTGTCCTTTTGTACTGCCACACTTAAATACTCAGCACAATTTGTCCTAGGAGCTAAATGGGCCTGGTCAGGGCCCTTAAGGCCACAAATGAGACCATGAGTCCTCAGAAGGGCTCTTCGTGTACTGCCCTTTGTGGCCTGTGGTTTGATTGATCCATCCATTTCCAGGGATAAAGCTGTGTCCCATTTTCAGTTTTGGTCCACCATTGCGGGTTTATTTTAGCTTTCCCATCTCACACGTGTTCATCCAGAACCAAGGCGTCTCAGGACATTTGGCATCAAGCAACAGAAACCCACTGCAACTCGTTTAAGCATAAGATAGGGCTTTATTGAAAGTAGCCTGGGGCATCCTATAGGACAGTGAGTGAGGCCAGGCTAAGGAGAACCCAGAACTCTCTCTTTCTATGAAGGACTGTTCTCTCCGTGAACCTCTGCTTCATGAGTCTCCTCTTGCAGACCAGCTTTCTCTGTGCACGTGGCTCCCTGGTGGCTTTCAAGTTTATTATATCCAGTGCAAGTAGCCAGTCCAAAATGACCATGGTCATTGTCACCCGAGGCCATGGGACCCACTTTGGGAAACACTGTCCAAGCAAGGACCCTTCCCACGGAGAGCAGGGCTTCCTGCTTTATCCCCAGAACCCAGAACAGTACCCTGGCGCCTATCTGTGGAGCTCAATACTTCTCTGTGGGTGGAGGCAGCTGACGTAGCTGCACACACACCCCCCCACCAGGCCGCGCTCTGCATTGCAGGCACAGCTGAGCTCCAGCACGGTCTTTTACCTCAATCATCTGCTTGTGGCTCCCCTTTTCAGAACTGTAACTGCTCTGAGAAAAGTGAAAATCAAAACTGAGACCAGGTGGAGTATCCACTGTGGGCCCAGCGCCGCCTACGACATGATGCAAAGGCAGGGCCCGCCTTCAAGGACATGGGCTAAACTTAGGATCCGGGGAATTTATTGGGAGGACACAGCATCTCTTGTGGAACCCAGGGGCAGAAGTACAGCTGGGCTTTCCAAGGGATCAGGACCAAAGACCAGAAAGTCATCAGGAGACAGCTACGTCTGAGGTCTCATCTTCATGTCTGCCTCTTTCAGCAGTCAGCTACTCTCTGTGCTGAGGAACGTCCCCTGCTTCACTCACCTGTGGGCCCCTAATCCCTGATACCACATTGCCCAACCCAGGACCTGGGAGAGGTGAGCCTAGCCCAGCCCAGCTTCTGATTGGTTCTCCTGGGTCAGGTGAACACATACCTATCAGCTGTGGCTTGAGAGGGTGGAGGTCACATGACACCAACATGGCTGCTGAGATTCCTCCTTTTAGGTGGGGTGGGAGTGCTGGGAGGGAATTTTCTTTGCTCTTTCATAGCCCTGGGGCCAGTTAGGGCCCAAGAACAGGTGGGTGGCTTGTGATTTTTCTCCCCTGTCTCTGCCTTTCTTATATTTACCCTAAGAACAAAAACACGGTGGAGAGGAAAGGAAGGGCCAGGGTCTTTCTTCTGGTTTTTACCTTTTTAGCTTTTTTTTGTAGTCAAAAGATAGAGAGCTCTGATAAGTCTGAACCAGTGAGCAAGCAGGATGAGTGTGCCTTGGGGAATTTTGAGGTGAAAGTGACCTCCTGCTTTGGTTTTAATTTACTCTTGCAGATAAGTTCCTTGTCTTCCTAGGCACTATTCAGGGCTCCAGCCTACTGCTACCATTCCCAGCTCACATTCTCCCTGCCTTCCTTTTAGACGGAGGTGGATCCGTGCTCCATATTTTACGTACTGAACATCCATGAGCTATTCTCTGAACAGCGTGAATAATTTTCTACTTGGTTGTTTCCACACGTACAAAACAACTAAGGTCCTTCGTGCAATTTCCACAGCACTCCTGCCTTATAGGAAGAGTCCAGAAGTGTTCAGATCAAATGGGGGCTGGTCTCTAATGAGTTGAAGATTGAGCCCCGTGTTGGTTTGCTAAACATAGTAATGAATTCCCACAAGCTTAGTGGCCTAAAACAACAAACGTATTCTCTCATGGGTCTGGGGGCCGGAAGCCCCAAATCAGCATCAGCTGGGCTGCAATCAAGGTTTTTTTCAGAAGGACCAAACTCCCTTGGATGCTCTAGGGAGGAGTCCATCCTTTGCCTCTTCCAGCTCTAGTGGCTGCTGGCATCCTTTTTTTTTTTCCTCGCTATGTAGGATTTCCATGTAGGGAAATACAATAATTTATATGTGCATTTTCCTGTTGATGGACGTTTAAATTGTTTCCAATTTTCAATATGATTTTTTTAAAAAAATTTTTGTATACTTTTTAAAGGTTACTTTACATTTACAGTTATTACAAAATGTTGGCTATATTCCCTGTGTTGTACAATACATCCTTGAGCCTACTGTAGACCCAGTAGTTTATATCTCTCACTTCCCCACCCCTGTATTGTCCCCTCCTCCCCCTCCGTGCTGGCAACCATTAGTTTGTTCTCTATATCTGTGACTCTCCTTTTTTGTTATATTCAGTAGTTTGTTGTATTTTTTAGATTCCATATATAGGTGATATTCTACAGTATTTGTTTTTGTTTGACTTATTTCACTTACCACAATGCCCTCCATGTCCATCCATGTTGCTGCAAATGGCAAAATTTCGTTCTTTTTTAAGGCTGAGTAGTATGCCATTGGTTATATGTACCACATCTTCTTTATCCATTCATCTCTTGATGACACTTAGGTTGCTTCCATATCTTGGTAATTGTAAATAATGATCCTCCGAACACTGGGGTGCATGTATCTTTTCAAATACATGTGTTTGAAAACACGTGTTTTTGTTTTTTTCGGATTTATACCCAGGAGTGGAGTTGCGAGGTCATACGGTAGTTCTATTTTTAGTTTTTTGAGAACCCTCCATACTGTCTTCCACAGTGGCTGCACCAGTTTACATTCCTACCAACAGTGTGCCAGGGTTCCCTTTTCTCTAAAAATTGTAAATTTTCTTCCTAGGGGTAACTGAGATGATAGTTCAATAATAACATAAGATCAGGTGAAGTCTAAAGAAATTTTAGAAAACCTGGATAAAGTAAGAAGACATCTGTTCGCTGGCATCTGAATGTTAGAGAGACACCAAGACATGTGAGCCAAGTTCTGGAGAGAAGGGAAACACACACGCAAGCTTGACGTTTGGTGCAGCTTTTCTCCTTGGGGCATTTGCTGATTCAAATGTTACAGCCTAGGAGCTGAAAAGCCAAGGAGTTCAAAAGACTAACCACAGAAGCTGCTGGCATCCCTTGACTTGTAGGTGCATCACTCTGGTCCTGCCTCTGTGGTCACTGCCTCTGCCTCTTCTATGTATATAATCGCCTCCTGTCTCTCACTTATAAGTACACTTACAGATGGCATTTAGGGCCAGGATAGTCTCAACTCAAAATCCTTACTCATATCCGCAAAACTTTACCTTGTAAGGTAACATTCTCAGGTCCCAGGGATTAGAGCCTGAGATCTTTGGGGCCACCAGTCAGCCCACTGCAAGCCCTAAACTTCTTTCTATCCTGAGGAAGGTCTAGGCTGGGCAGATACCCCGACAGACATCTACCAGAGGCCAGATGGAGAGCCCTTTTAGAAGGTCATTTCTCAGCTCATTTGGAACCTTGCTATTGCCCTTTCTTTTTTCCTCCTGTTTGTCCTCGCATCAGGGGGAAGCATTAAGAGTAAATGAGGGGCTTCCCTGGTGGCGCAGTGGTTAAGAATCTGCCTGCCAATGCAGGGGACACGGGTTCAAGCCCTGGTCTGGGAAGATCCCACGTGCCGTGGAGCAACCAAGCCCGTGTGCCACAACTACTGAGCCCCTGTGCCACAACTACTGAAGCCCACGCACCTAGAGCCCGTGCTCCTCAGCAAGAGGAGCCACTGCAATGAGAAGCCTGTGCACCGCAACGAAGAGTAGCTCGCGCTCGCTACAGCTAGAGAAAGTCCGTGTGCAGCAACGAAGACCCAACGCAGTCAAAAATAAATAAGTAAATAAAATAAATTTTTAAAAACTTATTAAAAAAAGGAGCAAATGAATAGTAAGTCCAGTCCAGAGATACATGGAGAGGCATAGGCTGGCTCAGGGGTGGGCTAGGACCAGACCAGGCCTCTGGGTATCCCAGGCCACCGATCAGTTACCCGCTGCTCCGGTATTGCAGCTCCCTTTTTATAGATGGATTTACATAAGGAGATGAAAGGTTGGAATTTAGGCACGGTTGCCAATTCTGATATAAGGTGCTTGACTTCCTAATTGCCGCTCCTCCTCTCCCACGGGAGCTTTTAGGAAACATCAGGGCCTGAGAATGTGCTCTTCTAACCACCCTCCTAGCTACACAGACCCCCAGCAGCCCGCTCCACGCTTGCCAGGACCAGGAAGGGAACTTTTTTTTTTTTTTCTGGGCTGCGCCACGTGGCATGTGGAACTTCCCTGACCAGGGACTGAACCCGAGCCCCCCCGGCATTGGAAGCGCAGGGTCTTAACCACTGGACCACCAGGGAAGTCCCAGGAAGGGAACTTTGGACTCAGATTTGTCTTGCCAGACTCCCACTCCACAGTCAAGACCGTGACCCCAGACGTCCCTGGTCCTCTCATTCAGCCCAGCCTCGGCAGTCTGCCATCCCCTGCATGTTCTCGTTTGTTGAATTTCTCTCCTGGGCTCCGCAGGTAGGCACTCTGCCCTCTCCACGAGGACACGCTCACTCTGCATGATCATACAGCCCATCTGGGCCAGTTCTTAGGAGAAGAGCTGTCACAGGATGTTTAGCTGCTGTCTAAATACCCAGAACCTTCTGTTGGGCATGTGGGTTGACAGGGGCAGTCTCAGCTCTTGGGAAGCACAGGTCCTCATTCAAAGTCTGAAAAAGCCCTTTCCACTGAGTGGCACACTAGAGTGTTTAAGAACTCAGGCCCTGGAGGCCTAGGTTCAAATCCCAGCTCTGTCATTTCCTAGCGGTGTGACATGGGGCCCTTTAATTAACCTGATTCTTCGTGAACTAACCCACAGGAAGGAATACCTGGCTTGGGTACAGTTGAAAATGGGATAAATATGTGAGGTGCTTAGCACAGCACCTGGCATATACTAAGTGTTCAGGATATATTAGCTAGTATTATTCTCATCAGTGAGATTTCTCCCTAAGCAAGTCAGTACTGGAAGAACTGCTAAAGTAATTCAGCACCAAATGTGTGACATATAAAATATTTTATTACAAAAAGCTCAGTTGCAAGGCATTTTAGAAGGAACAGAGCATCCCAGACGGCTTTCCTTTTTCTGCCATTACACAGGAGAGACTAGTAAAGTCTACCAATTAAAACTAGGATCTTATGCATCCCCAGGCTTTGGGCCCTCAAAAGGACTGACGGCATCAGGGGCTCTGAGAACCCCACCTGGGTCTCACCCCAGGGTAATCATCCAGCCTCTCATTCGGCTTAATTCACAAAACGGGCCCGTGTCCTTTCTATAAAGCGGGTCATCTTTCCTACCCACAGTTCAGGATACCAGGGAAAAAGCGAAGGTATAACTTGTTTTCTTTTGGAAACAAAACAGTCCTAGTGGAAGCAAAACAAAACCACAATCTAAACCAGTTGCTAGGTATCCTTTCCTAATTGGAACGAGGAGTGTCGTCACTGGCGATTCAGAGTCGCGGAAGGACAAGGGGGAAGATGCCGGCGCCATCCCTTGATGGGGTCACAGCATCACGAGATCCGAAGCAGCAGCTCTTTCCGATGCACCTACTATGTGAGGTCCTGGGGGCTGCAGAGTCGCTCCTGAATCCCAGAACCCCCTCACCCCCCGGCCCCGTCCAAACTGCTAAGTACACACCTGGCCCCTCCGCTTCTCAACCGTGGCTGAGTGGCTTCATTCGGGATCTGTTGGCGTGGAGGTTGAGTGACAGGAGGGAACACGCCCGGGAGGGGTCGTCAGTCCGGGGGCCGGGAGTCGGGGGCCTTCTCTTGGACCTCATCATACTGTGGCGGGGGAGTCAGAGGCTCGATGGACGGAGGAGGCATATTTTTGTCTGGCAGGTTGATCCTAAAGTCTTTGAGGTGCAGCTTTTCGGATTTTATCCTTCGAACTTTCAGCGGCTTCAGGCGTTTGGCCAACTTGGAGTTCTGCCTGTCGGGGGGGTTCCCCGGGCTGGTCTCCACGTCAGCCCTGGTTGTGGTGGGGCTTGTCTCATCCAGCCCCGTCAAGGACTCGTAGGAGGGGAGAGAGATGCTCATCCTGGGGTTCTGGTCCAGTTCCCTCGCTTCCGAGTAGTTTGTGCTCATCACTTCCTCGTAGCTGGGGACGTAGTACCTTGAGGAGGCCTCCTCCTCCTCTTGGCTGCAACACACCAAGCACAGACACGGGAGTGTTAGCCTGCGTCCAAGTCATTTCAAATCACAAACAGATGGACTCCAGATCCCGTGTTGCCACTGGGACCATGTAGGCCAGCCTTGTAAACAACAAATGTGTCCAAGAAGTAATAAGAGCTAACACTCCAACTGTTGGCTATGAGCCAGGCACTGTCCCAAGTACATATGAACCAATGTCACCTTCCTAATGACACCATGGGTTAGGTTCTATTAGTATACCCATTTTACAGATGGGGAAATGGATACATTGAGGTTAAGTGACTTGGTCATACCTTTAAGAAGTGGCAGGGCAGGAAATGAATGCCACATTCTCAACTACTACACCATATCATCTGGGAGTTAACCACCCTTGCCTTTTAGCCTCACACTTAATAGCATGCTGGGTGGGCTATTCCGATGCCCAGCTGGGCATCCTTTGACCAAAGACAACATAAACATGCATGAAACAGCTGCAAATCTGAAGCAAAATGGTTGTCCCTGGGTAGAGAAGGAATATCTGGAATGTAAAATTTACATGTATCTCAAATTATTCTGTGATTTTGTCTTCCACGTTCACCATTAGACTCAAAGGATAGGTCAGGTCCTCAGCCTTACTCTCATTTGACTGTTGAAAGAGAAAACCAAAAGGTCAGGGCAGTTTTTACACATTTATAGGGAGTAATGCCAATAGCCACTTTCCAGCACGCTACACTTGAACCTGTATAGGGGATAATGGCCAACATCAGAAACCTCATTGTTTGCCTGGGCTTTCCTCTCATCTCCTTTAGGAACAAACTTGTGAGCTCATAGCCAGGGTGGGTAATGATGGGTGACTTATTTCCTTCTTTGTTCTTTTCTCTATTTCCCAAGTTTTCTAGAATGGGCCTGATTATCTTTTACTCTCAGAAAATCGGTTTAATTTTTCCAAAATAAAAACAACTCCCATCCCACTATAAAGATAAGACATTCTTACTGAAAATTCAAACGACACAGAAAAATCTAATGAAGAAGATAAAAACATCCGAAATTGTTCCACCCAGAGATAATCACTGTTAACATTCAGTCGTATACCTTTCCGGATCTTTCTCTAATCCCATAGCCGCAACATTTGATGTGATGAAAAGCTTTCCTAACATGCTGTGTTATATAGAACCTCCTTTTCTCAGTGTGGTAGATACGGACCCACGTTAGCAAATATAGATCAGTGATGGCTGTGTAGAACTCCACTGAATGGGCATGTCATACTTTAGCTCGACTGATGGATAATTAGGTTGTCACCTGTCTTTGCTATTCTCAGCAATGCTCTGATAAACATATGAGCACAAAACCCTTTGCACTTGTGTGACTGTCTCCCAAAGATAAGCTCTTAGGAAGAGAACTGATAGGTGCACACATCTTTAATATGGCCTCTTTCTGTGAATGCCCCTTCTGTAAGGTTATGTCAATCAACACTCTGATCAGCGACCTACTTCCCTACAAATCTCCAACCCCGGGGGCAGTCCATCTGGGCCAATATGAAAGCCAAGGAATTATGATGCCTTATTTTGGTTGTTTGCATTTCCTGGCTAATGAGGTTGAACATCTACAGTGTGAATATCTATGAAATGCTTGTTTGTGTCCTTTGTCCATTTTCCTACTGATGTGTTCCTCTTTCATATTCATTTGTAAGGGCTCTTTTTATACTAGGGATATCAACCTTTATCATAGGTTCCCCAATTTACCACTTATCTTTTAAATGTGTTCGTGGCATTTTGGGTCAAAGAGAACACTACTTCCCAACCTTTTCAACTTAAAAGCATAAACACACAGGACACTGGGGTAAATGGACAAGCTTCCAAGTGCGCAGGCTCTGGCCGCCCCGGGAGCCATGCAGATCCCCTGGACGTGTCAAAATCTCGACACACCTGTAATCCATTCAAGCCACATTATCTGGGAAACTTTGGGATCGAAGGACAGAGTTATCTGGAAAATGATAAACTGTTTTGCAAGAAGCGTGAATGGGAGAAAGCCTCCTAGACTAAAACGCTCTCGTCGTTGTTGAGCCCCCGCGCGTGTGGGTGTGCACGTCATCTCCCACCCGGGGCGGGTGGCCAGGCCTCACCTGTCTTCCTCGTGGGCGTGAGGCTCGACCCCCGGGTGCTGGATGTGTGCCAGCTCCTCACCGTGCCGCTGCTTCCTCTTGTCACGGACACTCAGGCAGATGGACAGGAGAAGCAGCACTACCCCGGCCCCGACCAGCACATACGCCACGGAGAAGGTCTTGCTCTTGAGAATGCCGCTCCCTGTCTCCGTCTTGTTCCCCTGAGCGGTTGGCTTTTCGGTGGCGCTGAACCCGGGGACCAGGTTCCACATGGCCATGATGACCCCGAGGACCAGCATCCCCAGGCCAATGGCGGTCAGCGCGTAGTGCGAGCCGTTGGCCTTGGACTGGGCCATCATGCCAGCGCGAGCGGGGCGAGGCCCGGGTTCAAAGAAAGAAAATAAATAAATAAATAAAACAGCTGCAGCAGCAGCAGCCACAAAAACCCCTTAAACGTCTTGCACTAAATCCCTAGCGCCACGCTAAAAAAACAGCAGCCAGACTCTCAAGGGATGGTTTCAAGCAAAGGTGAGGCATCCCGTGTGGACAGCTGCGGCTGGGAGGTCTGGAAGGAAAGCGGAGAGAGGAGAGAGGAAAATCAGTTCTGATCCCAAGTGCTCTGGCGAACACAGCGGCTGTGCTCCTGAAGGTGGGGAGAAGCGGGACTGAGTCACAGGCCCTTGCTGGGCTCGCCTCTGATGCATTCCAGAGGTCCTACGTGCTCCTGTTCCTTCTGTGATCCGCCTACCCCCACCCGAAAAGGAAAAGCGAGACCTTTCCCTGCAGGAGGCCGGAAAGGTCAGAGCTGCAGGGCGTTCAAACATTTTGTGGGATTTAATGAAGTGCAATAAAATCTCACCTCTTCCCGGGTATGGCGAGGAGAGTGAATGATGGCATGCCTGAGCCATGATCAATAGTTGTGACAGAATCACCTGGCTGGCCGGCATCGGCCAGTGATATGACCCGGTCCGACAGCCGACCGCGGACCCTCACCACCCTCAATGGCTCCCTGTTTCCTGCAGCACAAAATCCAGGCTCCTCAGAATCACGCTCACGGCCGGCTCAGCCTGGCCCTGCCTCTCCCACTCATGGCGCTCCTCGCCCTCCTTCGCAAACCCCCTCCAGCGTTTCTGCCCTCCTCTGATCGCCGGGGCTCAGCTGCCCTTCCGTGTGTCCCGCAAGCCACCAGCAACTACCGTGGCAAGTCTCTCTCTTGCCGTGACCACATCTTCTTCACTCTGCTCCTGGGACATAGCAGGGCCCCCCAAAAATGTCTGCTGAATCAAACGAAGGAAATGAACAGAGGCCAGATGAAGCTGTCCTGCAAGACACGCTTCTTTTCAGCCACACGGAGCTTTGCTTTTCTTAAAGGGGCAGAAGCCTGCACATCTTTCATCTTAGCTGCTGTGCCCAGCTGGATGAGAAACCCTGTCCCGTGAAGCAGCTCAGAGACCTTGTGCTAAAGGCAGCGGTCAGCCGTCCTGGGAGTCCGTAACCATTTGCTGGCTGGGAGAGGGAGCCAGATAAGCCAGTGACTTGAAGAGTTGAGTGTAGAACACTTTCAGGGGGCGGGGGGACCAGCGAGCAAGGCTCCTGGCTAATTACTCCTCAAATACGTTATTCCTGCCTAAGCAACTTTTGCAGAACAGTAAAACTTTACAGCTGTTTTGATGGGCAAGGTCCTGTTTGCCATTCTGCATTCTTTCCGCTCCTTGCGAAAGGACGGCTAACCAGGCCACGTGAAAGCTGATGCTGCCGAGGTATTTTCTCATCAAGCACTGGGCTCCATCTGAAACTGGCCACTTTGTTCAAAAATACTCTAAAAATAATTGGGATAACATCCTCTATCGGCTTGAAGTCAGTTCCTTCTCTCTTTTTTTTTTTTTTTTTTTTTTTCCACTCAACAAATATTTCTTGTGCGTCTGCTAAGCAGTGTTAGGTGCTGGAGAAACACTGGTGACCAAGTTAAGGATTAGGGGGGCTTCCAGGCCAGCAGGAAAACAGTCTACAGGGAACAACAAAGTGGGAAGAAAGTGCAGGAACTGTGGCACTAGGCAGCTGGGTGTCTTAAGTTAGGCTGGAGGGCATATGGAAAAGTCTCTGTGAGAGAAGCCCCACTTCACATAATAGTATCTGCATCTGCCCCTGAATGCATTGGGCACATGTGTGTACATACATGCACACCCATGCATGCATGCTGGTATATGACCATGCACATGTACGCATACAGAGCACTGAACAGGGAGCGCTGACTCCATCCTTACTGATTTTCCCCCAGGGCTGGCTGGGGCCGCAGATGGTGAGAGGGGCAGCTCTGGCCTTTGTAGGTGCCTCTGCCCTTCATCCTGGGATTTCCTTGCCCAGATCTTGTTAAGCAACTGTCCATTCCTGCTGGAGACATTTGCAATGAGACCAGCTGGGAACAGTCTACAGTATACACAAGGCTGTGTGTTTCTCACATCACTCACAGCCAGCGAAGGGAAGGAGGAGGGGTTTGGCAGCCCTAGGAATGCACCGGTCCTGCCAAATGTATTGGAGACAAGGCCAGACTTGGAGGGCTCCGTGGTGGAGAGGTGCAGCCCAAGCCTCGTGCTGGAAGCAGGAGAGATGAAGAAACCATTTCCTGAGCACCTGCTCAGGGCCGGACAGGCAGGCTTCGTACCCAGGAGGCTGACAGCCTGTTTATTAAACCAGGGGCCGTGTTATCTCCCCCTGCCTCCTCTTCTCATTAATTCTCAATTCAAGCTTTGCCTTATGCTGTCACGTGAGTAAAACAGGTCCCCGATGAGAGACACGGGCAGAGATGAACATGTCAGAATTAACACATTTTTGGCCTGTTAAATTGTCAATGACTGAAAACAGGTACTAATACTCAGTGTGGGTGAGGGTGTCGGGATGGGCAATTTCATACAATTTTTCTGGATGGCAAGTTTTGGCATTCGTGGATCAAAAGTTTCAAAAACGTTTATACCCTTAGGCTCCATTTAATTCCCACTTCTAAGAGTTATGCACAGGGCAAGGATATTCATGATAGCATTATAGTAGCGAGGAACTAGAAACTACTTAAATAGCCAATAATCTGGATTTGGTTAAATAAAATATGGTACATGTGCTTATTCAATTATGGTCTCAAAGCAGCTAATGATACATTTTAAAGTCAAACAAGAGTATGTTCAGTGTGATTCTAATTTTAATAAAACTCCATACATGGGTCTGTAGATAGGAATATACAGGGGAAAGGGCTGAACGATCCTACTTATGTTAAAATAAAAAAGACACAATATATTTTCATGTATGCAAACATGTATGTAAAATCCCAGAAAAGGGGCACATTCCAAACTTGTGCCAAAGATTGCTTCTGGGGATGGAGGGGGCTTGGGAAGTGTAACTTTTACTCTATGTCTGTATTTTGAATTTCCTACAATCAGAATGTGTTGTCACAAGGCAACACAGTTTGGTAGTTAAGTGTGAGCTTTGGAACGAGGCTGCCTGGACCTGAGTGACCTTGGACAAGTTACTTAACCTCTCTGTGCCTCAGTTTCCACAACTGTAAGAATGGAGATAAAAGCTCTCTAGGACGCACCTCATAGGGGAGTTATGATAAATAAAAAATTAAGTGGACCTAAAGTACCTAGAATAGTATGTGACCAGCACACAGTAAATTCTTACAGAAAGGTTTGTTATTTAATATTATTTAAAGCCCTGCATTCTCAATGGGGTGAGATCACCCACAAGGGGGAAACAATTGGCTCTTGGGGATGGTGCAAAATAATCTTACCTGTTAGAATAGTTTGTGGTCCTCCAGATACCCAGCATGTCGGCGGCATTAAAATTTCATGGGGCAGGGGTTGGGGGAGCATTACAAAAAAGAAGGTCTAAAAAGACTCCTCGGGGAAGGAATGATAGTCGGGGAAGATAAGGTTGAGAGACACCAATGAATGTATTATATTAAATTTCAAAACACTCAAATTATACAAACCATGATGTTTACAGTTATTTTCTCTGTGTGCTGGGATTAGAACGATTTTTATTTTCTTTTTCTTTCTGGGAGGATAAGAATTGGAAAACACAGAAATGTGTTGCTTTTCAAATAAGAAAATGAAATAAAGGTGTTTTTGGCGGGGGTTCATGGCAGGGTTATGCGTCCAATGGTAGCTTAAAACTGTTGGTCGTTTCCACCCTCCCTCTGGAGACCAGGATCTCGACGGTTCACTGCGGGTGTGGAGACACAGTTCCCCGAGGTGCAGCTGGCAGCTATTTATCTTGTTTCTGGCTTGTTGACCCACGTTATATTTAGCATGGTGTTCTTTCCCTTCCAAAAATAATGGAAAGAAGCTAATTTTGTGCTTAGAGAATTTGGACCACATAGTTTCCAAGATGTCCCTAAAACAGAGGAGTCTTGGTGAACAGCCTGGGGTCCCAGCTCAGCCGGACTCACCTCTGGACCCAGGAGTTGGATCCATCATGGCTCAGGTTCAAGGCAGCCCTAAGGGATAAGGGAGTGATCCTGTATCTGGGTTTTCAAGAAAACGGTGAACCAGTTAAGAGAGGCACCTACCTGTTGTTACCTAGGGAGCCTCCAGGCAGGCCTGACAACAACTCTTCATGCTAAAATCTTGAGTTAAGGATCCACCTGTAAAAAACCAGAAATGCAGCTTTCTAAGTAAGCTGTGAGCATGTCAATTTGAGGTACTCCTGGGGGAGGCACGTGTTTGCTTTTTGAAGGGAAGGTACATGCAAAAAAAATTCAAGATTCTGTACCAAGAGTGGGGCTGCAGAAGGATGACGATATGGCGGCTACACTGACAAAATCCTTCCATGGTTTTCTCCATCTTACACAAGTGCTCCCGAGAGTAAAAGGAGGAGAAGCACTCCCCAGGTCATTTTATGAGGAATCTGTAATCTTGACCCCAAAAGCGACAAGGCAGGAGAGGAAAATGACAGGTCAATTTGATCTGCTAGCACAGAAACAAAAATCCTAAACAAAATATCAGCTAATGGAATCCAACATTTTTAAAAAAGGTTTATCCCAAGAAGGTAGAGTTGATTCAACATTAGAAAATCGAATAACGTCATGTCCCAGGAGAAAGGATAAACCACGACGGCAGCTGACTATGCAGTTATAGGCCAGCAGAGTACTACGCAGCTGAGAAAATGAATAAACTGCAGCTACATGCACCAGCGTGGTCCATTCTGACACATGTGAGGTTGAACAGGAAAGCAAATTGCAGAAGAACACACACAGCATGATTCTATAATATTTATATGAAGTTCAAAACCAGGCAATGTATTGCTTTATCTTTGTAATTATTAGGAAGAAAGGCAAAATTATAAACTAAAATTTAGGATAACAGTTATCTCCCTGGAGGAGTGAGAAATGGTGTTGGGGAGGAATAGTGAAGGGTACAAGGATGTTTATTAAATTATTTCTTAAATGTCACATATATCTTATATATACTCTTCTGACTGGCTGGAGTATTTTGCAATAGGAGATTCTGAAAGTCCATCAATGTCTTTCCATAACTCTTAGCATAAAATCTGAACTCCTCTGCTGTGGCCTTCAAATCCCACCAGACTAGACTGAGCTCCTGCCTCTCTCATATCTTATCTCTTGGCTCACCAACCCTCTGTGGCTTCCTGTCTGTTTCTAGTCACACTAAGCATATCCTGCCCCAGGGCCTTTGCACTTACTGTTCCTGATACCTGAAACTCTTCCACCTGTCTCTTTTGTTTGTCCACTTCTTTACTACTTCTGTCTCTCAGCTCAAATGCCACGTCCTCAGCAAGGATTTCCTCGACCACACTATAAATAATGTCCCCTCCCTCACCCAGCTACTCTCAAGCCCCATGCTTCGGTCCCTATGACATTCCTTCTCATGGATGGATGACATTAACTCAGTCTATGATCGTCTTGTTTTGCTTTCCTGTTGCTTCCTTGTCTCCCCCACTGGAGTGTAAACTCCCTGAAAGTAAGTTCTCGTCTGCCTTGTTCACCTCTGTATGCCCAGCACCCAGCATAGTGTGCCAAGACCACACCAAGTGCTTAATAACTATTTGTAGAATGAATGAATGACTATCTAGCAAGTTAAAAAGTTTAACTGATGTCCCATACCAATTAGGGGAAATGCCTAGTCCAAGGTTGGCACCGAGGAGGAGAGGATTAGATAGAGCTAATTTTCAGGATACCCAAATCTTGTGTCTGTATGCAAATGATTTGCCAGCAGCATAGGAAAGGCACCCAGGTTAAATGTGACTTCCATTCTGACCCGAGATGGTGACTCTATCAATACTCCCTGGTGGGGTTTGACGTTTCAGCTGGTCCCTGGTCTTCCCAGCACATAGGTAAGCACCCAGAGCTTTGTTCCTCCAACCTGGGCAGCTGCTGTCTTTATTCCCGTACATCTTTGACCAAGTAGAGCCAGAGCCAGGGATTTCCCTGGGGGCAGGGGAGGGGCTGTGCCCTGGGGACAGTAGTCACAGCTCTGACATCTGAGTGCTCACCAGGCTGAGCTGGGGGTGGGGTGTTGGGTGTGGTCATTATCACCAGTCCACACTTGGATTAGAGTCTCTCTATATAGACATAGAGACAATATGAAGACAGTGATTAAAATAAAATCAAACGATAGAAAACAGCACTGCTCTGGCTGAAACAGCACAGGGTTCCAAGTGTTGATGGGCAAGCCTTCCCTTGCCCTGCTTCTCGCTGAATCCCAGCAATTCTCTGGGACACAGTTTAGAAACCTGGGCTCTGATCTAGACCCTCACGTGGCCTTTGAACTCTGCCCTGTGGCCCCGGAAGGCAGAGTTCCAGAAGCTTCCAGCCCGGCCAGCTTTAGGGGGAGGAGATCTCGGCAGTCGGAGGTGTCTGGCAGCACAACCGCCCCCGTGACAAAGAGGCTCCTTGACCATTCTCCCCGAGCCCCAAACTCTTCCTGCCAAGCTGCATAATTGGGAAAGGGATCCCCAGCTCCATTCGCAGGAACCAGGCTGTGCTACATTCCCATCACAAAGGAAGAATTCAGTGGGGCCCTTTGGCCAGGTTTCAGCCCACAATCACTTTTGTCACCAAGTTCCAGTCCCATGCCACAGGGAAGGGGTGGGAGCGAGAGGAAAGGCTCTGAGCCACCGCTGCCGCTGCCCCTGTCCTGCCTGGGAGTTTCAGGCTACCTCCCCAAGAGCCAAGGTGAAAGGGTGTCGGGTTCCTATTCTTTTAGAACAGGTTCTTGTAGACTGTGCACTCAGGAAAAAATGAAAAGCACTGTGCAAATGAGTCCTAAAGGTAGAGGAGAGAGGAGGGCTGCCTGAGCCAGAGAGCGCTGATGGGAAAAAGAAAAAGAAAGGATATTGAGTAAACTGCGAGGCAGAGTAACGATAATAATAGGAACAGATCAAGAAGGAATCAGGCACCCTTTCTAAAGGCATCCAATCCTCACAGACGCCCTTCAAAGATGATTAGCCCCACTATATCTGAGTCTCCGAGAGGTTAAGTAATTTGCCCTGGGTCACACAGCTGTAAGCTGCAGATTCAAGTTTCACAATCAAATCTAGCTGACTTGGAAGCCCACCTCCTTTCCCTTGCACCACACCAGCCCCTGCAAGGCCGAGTCCCTGTGGGCCACTCCCTGGGTGGGGCACGTGGGCCACTCCCTGGGTGGGGCACGTGGGCCAGAAATGGGCAACGCACAGTTCACCCCTGGAGATACTTCATCACCGAAGCATGAGGGGTAACGTATGTGCATTTCTTTTAAAATGACTTTTTAAAGAATTTGTTTCCAACAATTCCTGGGTCCCTACTGTGTGCCAGGGGCTTTGGGGGATACACAGATGTGTGAGACTACCTTTAGTAAGTCCAGCAGGAAGACAGGTGATTCTTTCTTATAGAAGGGAAGTCAACATCAGGTAAGAGGGAACGTGCGTTGGATGCCGACTCTGTGCCAGGCCCTCTGTTGAGCTCTTTCCATGCATAATCATTTAATAGTTATTAGTTCTACCTAGGACACTGAGGTTCAGAGAGGCGAAGTAACTGGTCCAAGGTCACACAGCTAGGCAGGGGTGAGGTATGTCTGATTCTAAAGCCCATGCTTTGCACCACTAAGCACTAAAACGGGGTATGTAAAATGAGGCTACAGAGAGAGCGACCAATTCACTTTGTAGGGGGCAGGAAGGAGGAGGATAAAGCAGCAGTTTTGTAGGACCTGGAGGCATCTGTAACCTTTCCTTGGGCAGAGTTTGGGGGCAGGAGGAGATAAGGTGTCCCGTGGGAAGGGTTCAGCCTGGGAAAGTGCACAGAGATGGGAGAGCAGACACCTCCCAGGATGCAACACTTCTTGCAGAGAAAAGAGGCAGCTTCCCCTCCGCAGTATAAGACATCAGTGAATTTTATAAGACCTGACGTCTCCAGTCTCCTTGCTAATCCATTAAGTGCTGGTGAAATTAAGGAAGGCAAATTCAAGTCTGAAGACTCCAGGAGCCATAAACAGAAGGAGCAAGTTAACAAACCAGGTATCTTTTCTTCGGGAGCTTGACACGGTATCTTTCTCTAAGCAAGTGGCCGGCGTGTGATCCTACTTCCAGGGCTGGCGCTGGGCACCCAATGTCGAGGGCTCCAGCCACACTCAATATTTCTCGGGAAATGTGACATCTCCGTGTGTTCCCTGCCAGGATGGAGTCTGAGAGCTCCTGTCACCATCAAAGCGAGTCTGACACCTTGATCCTTCTCCAGGCTCTAGGGATGAGCCACCAACGGCCTCCCGCTCTGGTAAGCAGGGCCGAGTACAGGCTCTGACCACCCAACCCGGCCGCCCCGACCCCAGCCCCAGTCCGCCGTCAGCACCTGTGAAATATCTGCTCCTGCTTCCTGGACCCTGACCGTGTGCCGGGCTCACGCTAAGCGCTCTGCACGGGTTAGCTCATTTTTTCTGCCCAACAACCATATGAGGAGGTCCCCATCTTCGTCCACGTTATCACTTAATACACTGAGGCCCAGAGAGGTTGAGAAACTTGCCCAGGTCTCACAGCTTAGAGGTGGTGGCCCTGAGCACAGTCTCCCCGTTCAGAACTTCCTCATCCTCGGAACAACAAAAAACCAGCCTTTCAGCCAAGCTTGATTAACTCCGATCAAGGCAGGGCAACATCCCTGTTACTAAGGGCTGGCTCCACGGTCCCGCCACTGAGGCTACCCTCTGGGCACGAGGATGAAGTTAAGCGAGATGTCACGGCTGACCTGTGACCAGGAACACAGACGTCTGAGGCTCAGCTCCGAGTCTGGGGAGGCGGGAGGACTGGGGACCTGGTGCGGAGAGACCGGAGTGCGGAGCACATCTTACCTCGCTGCCCCCGGTCAGGGCACTGGCTGCCGGCCAGGCTCGTGTGAACCTGGGCACCGTCTGGACACACCATTTGTCCTTGTGCAGCGGGCCGTTTTGGACACCAACTTGATTCGTTTGGTTTTTCCTTCTCAAGAGGCATTTTGCAGCACAAAGTACAGGAGGGCAGAGGAGAAAACTTCTAAAATCGGGGACTACGGAGGTTGACTGCAAGGGTCAACTCCACTCACCATGTGGTGGGCTCCGGACCAGAGGCTGCGTCCGTATCTCAGCTCTGCTACTTAACTGTTACCTAGAAGGGTGAATTCTTACCTCTCTCAGCCTGTCACCTCATCTGTAAGAGGGGAATGATACTGGGATCTACCTCACTGGGCTGTTATGCGTTACGAGCTCCAAGTTTTGAGTTCCAGGTACTTATTCATGCACTCAACAAACTATTCACTGAGCACCTACCACGTGCCAGGGCCCGTTCAAGGGCTGGGGACAGAGGAATGAATAAAACAGGCAGAAGCTTTGTCTCATAGAGCCCACAGACCACCAGCCTAACAGAGAAAAGGCTATAGAGTGTTGGCTGGTGATCTAAGCTAGAGGAAAGCTGTGATGCTGCGCTGGGCGGGAGGGAGAGCTGGCGGTGCCAATTTCAAATCTGGTGGTCAGGGGGACTTCTCTGGCAGTCCAGTGGTTAGGACTCTGAGCTTCCACTGCAGGGGGCGTGGGTTCGATCCCTGGTTGGGGAACTAAGATCCCTCATGCTGCATGGGTGGCCAAAACATAAAAAAAATAGTAAATCAAATCAAATCTGGTGGTCAGGGAACACAGTCACTGGGTAAGGGATATCTGAGCAAAGACTGGAAGGAGGTGAGGGCTCCAAGGACGCATGTGGAGATCTGGGAGAAGGGCACTTCCCACAGAGGGACCCACAGAACGAAGGCCCTGAGGCAGGAGCCTGCCTGACAGTTTCCAGGGACAGTAAAGATGATGTATCAATGAGTGAAGGCATTAAGGGCCTTCTCCCAGTGCCCAGCAGAGAACGACGGCTCTAATGACACGTCAGCTGTCATTTACACACCCGTGGAGGCGGGTGAGAGGCCATCCACATTTAAAGAGGCCCAGAACGGGTGGGTCGCTAATTCAAGGCCATTTAAGTTGGGGACAGAGAAGAATCCGGGGTCCACTTCAGGACTATTTGCGACTCACCACCCTGTGTTTCTCAGAATTTGGGAAAAGGCATGTGGGAGGCTTAATAATAGCCCCCAAAGATATGCAGATCTTAATCCCCAGAATTTGTGACTGTTACTTTATATGGCAAAAGGCACTTTGCAGATGTGATGACCTCAAGGATCTTGAGATTAGCTGGGATTATCCAGGTGGATCCAGTGTCCTTATAAGGGGGAGGCAAAAGTCAAAGGAGGAAGTAGGAAATGTGATGATGGTAGGAAGAGGCTGGCGTGATGAGAGGTCACGAGCCAAGGAAAGCAGGCGGCCTCGAGAGCTGGGAAAGGCAAGCACTCGGATTCTCCCCTAGAGCCTCCAGAAGGAGCCAGCCCCTCCGACACTGTGACTTTAGCCCACGAAACTGACTGCAGGAGAATAAATCTGTGTTGTTTTCAGACCCCAAGTTCGGGGTAATTCCTTATAGTGGCCACAGGAAATGAATATCGGCAGCATTCGTGTTTATACCTTTCTATGGGCACCTGCCAACACTTGGACTGTTTGGTTACCCAATAGTTGGTTTAATCAGGCACAGTTCCTTAGTCTTGATAAAACCAATCTCTTGGTGAATTTTGCACCCATTCCTTGTGGGACCAGGTTGAAGGGAAGCTGGGCAACCCAGCGTTCCTTGACCTGGTTTACAGGTTAATCCGAGATTCCACTCTCGAGCCAAGTCTGCACCTGTTCTAACTCTGCTGGAATAGCAACTGTGATAAAGGCTAGCCCTCTCAGGCTTGTATCAGCAGGCTCTTCTAGTGGCTCAAAGCTACAGTTCCTAAACCCTGGGGACGAAACAAGGCGGATGTCTATTTTATGTGGTCTTTATATGAGGGGCTTAAACCAAAACCAGAGTTGTGTAGAGGAGAGACAGACTTTGCAGAACCAAAGCCCTCCCCGTTCCCAGGCCTTTATCAGACTGGCCCTGATTCTGGAGACTAGGACACAGCCTGAGAAAGTTTATCCTGCCCATATCTGGACATTTTCTTTTTTAGCTACAGCAAACGCTGCCTCCATAGAAGTGGTTCCCAAACCTTCTGCCAAGAGCCCTTTGGGAACACAGCTGAGCTGTCCAACACTTTCCCCACCCTTTCTTCTCCACTTTCCACCTGCAATTCCTACTTGAAGCATTTTAGCCAGAGCTGCTTTCTCCAGCCCCCTGGCCTCCGCCTGCTTCTGATTTTTAGGAAGTCACTTGTCACACTCAATTCTTTTTCCAGCGGTTACATTTTGGAATTGTAGCAACACCCATGAACATTTCCTAAGCACTCACCAAGTGCCAGGCACTGTGCTGGGTGCTTTCCATGCATTTTTTATTATTATTAATAATTCTGTTTATTATTTATAAAATTTAGTATATTTCATATAAATATTCATTAATGAGTTATTATTACTATTTATTTAATATAATTATATTTTGATTTACTCTTTACTATCCTGTTTAAATTTCCCCAAAACCCTAATGAGGAAGTTTCTATAATGATCCCTGTTTCGCAGATGAGGAAACTGAAGTTCAGAGAAGTTAAGTTACCTACTCAAAGTCACACAGCGAATGGTACAGCAAAGGTTCAAACTGGATATGTCTGATTCCAGAGCTAGCATGCCCCACCACCCACTGCCTCCCGTCGCAATCCCCACACTCAGATGGAGAGGCCCCTCCCCACGCCCCGGCTGCTGGAAGCCCTCCCTAGGCCGACCTCAGCCTCTGTGGTCAGGAGGTAGAATTCCTTGTTTTCCTTCCCCTCATTTCCCCTCCATAAGAACCAGCTTCCCCCGTGTGAGTTACTCAGTCCCCTGTAACCCTGATACTCATCTGGACAGACCTGTAAATAATTGACACTGATGTTTAATCATAAAACCAGAATAGAGGTTAAACTCGGGCAGCCTGCAGGAGAGGACGAGAAAAACAGCTGAGGGAGGGGGGCTTGCTTTAGGGGGCTTGGGACCTCTTTCACATTGGGAGATAAAACCAGAACTACCCCTGGCCGAGAGCTTACTACCTCCATGGCATAGCCCATGCTTTCCAACATCTTCTCCCTTGTTGCTCCCTGTGAGGGAAGTGCTACCGTAACCCTCACTTTACAGAGAGGTCAAGGCACAGTCAATGCAAGGGCTGGAGTTAAATCCCTCTCTGTCCAGAGGTGATTAGAACATACAGAATCGACCTCACAGGGCTGAGGAGTGAATGTTTTATCCACTTTAAGTGTACAGTGCTGGGTAGTGCCAAGACATGGTGCAGCAAGGGAAGGATGACATTTGGATTCCCCCAGCCTGTTACTGGCCCACACTCACCACCACCCACTCACTCCCCCAGGTTTTAAAGTCCCCTAGGAACTGAAAAAGACTCATTCTACTTTCTTTGCAACCAACAGGTGATACTGCAGTGGCCTCTTCATCTACAGATAAGCCCCGACGAAACTGCTGCGGCACAAAACGATTTCTCAGGGGCCTCAGAGCACACAGCTCGGCTGCCTTTCCTCTCTGCCATCTGATCTGTAAGTGCCAACCAAGACCCAGCTAAGTGCTGGGAAAAGGGTGACCTTTTCAGGGATGTGCCAGACATAGCTGGCTAAGGTGAGATGTCACCTGTAGGGCACAGCTCACCTCCAAGCATAGGTCACCTCCTGAGAGAAGATTACAACTCACTAGCCTGATACTCAGTAGGATGGTTTTGTTTTGCCTGCACGTGGTTCCCAATATCCACTCTTCCCTTCCTCCATTGTTAAGAAAACTCCTGATGCTCAGTTTCCCGTGGCTTATCCAGCTTCTTGGGCAGCATTATCCAGCTTCTTGGGCAGCTGGCCGTGCCATATGACTAAATTCTGGCTGACGGGATATAAACAGAAGTGAGTATCAGGGGAGAGGGTCATTCAGGAAGGGTTCTTAAATGGAAGGGACATGTCTTCCCCCCCCCCAACCCCTTTCCGACTGGCTGTAATGCAGATATGATGGCTGGATCTCAGCAGCTATGCTGGAACATGAGGTAGATGATGGCAAAACAACAAGACAGAAGGGGTATGGGTTCTTGGTAATCACAGAGCTAGCCTCCCAGCCCTGGACTGCTGACCTCTGGACTCTGTTTACATGGGAGAAAAACAAAGATTTATTTTATTGAATTTACAGTTACTTAGGGCTTTTTACCACCTAAACCAGCCAAGACCTGGTGAATAGTAACAGTGAATTTATTTGTAAGACTCAGTATGGTCTTTCCGAGACAGCCAGAGCCAGAGGTGGGGAAAGAGGGGAGCCTGGGCAAAGAAGCCAAGAAGGGCTCCTCAGGCAGAGGAAAAGGTCCCCAGAAGGTACAGGGTCCAGAATTTCCAGGAGGACGTGTCAAACAAGGAGGGGCAGCAGTTAGTCTCAAGCACCCTAGAGAAGTTCAGAGGATGCTGTTGTCCCTGCCCAGTGACCGCTCCTAATCCTAGTTCAACAGCACTCTAACTTTCCTTTGCCAGGGCCTCTCCACTCTCAGCCCAGGTGTCTGACCCAAACTCTGGCTCCACAGGTGGGCATATGCCCCAGGCCTGGCCAATCAGGGCATTGTATGAACCATCCCCGGGGATGGTTGCCCCGGGGAGGAAAGATAAAATGGAATGGGGGAGGGGAGAAAAAAGAAAACGAAATAATAACAACAATAATAAAACACGAGAGTGGCCCAGCAAGGGCCACAGACGATGATGTGGCACAAAGTAAGGGCTGGATTAACCCAACCTTCTGAGCTGAGGCCCAGCACCTCTGCCCACCACCCCACAAAGAAATGCTGGTTCCCCAATTCCACAACAACCCAGCCGTGAGAAGACACGGAGTTGAGTGTGGGCAGTGTAATCCCGAGCTGATTGTGGTAGGAATGGACTGAGGGCTGCTCAGCTCCACTGGGCGGTGCAAGTGACACCAGTCACACCCAGGTGGCTGTTGGGATGGCCAGTGGGAATTCGCTGTATGCAAGGGCTGCACTGTCCAATACAATGACCACTAGCCACGGGTGGCAAAGGAGCTCTTCAAATGTGGCTCGTCTGCAGTGAGATGTGCTGTAGAAGTGTAAGATACGCCCCAGATTTCAAAGACTTAGTAGGACAAAAAGAATATCTCATTAACATTTTAAATTAATTCCATGCTGAAATGATCTATTTCAGATATACTGAGTTAAATAAAATATATTATTAAAATTAACTTAGCCTGCTTCTTTGTATCTTTTAAAAAAATATGGTCCCCATTTAAAAGTTAAATTTAAAATTACATGTGGGGCTCACATTCTATTTCTATTGGACAGAGCTGTTCTGAAATGTTAGCTCTCGAGGCTGGGAATTTCTGTCTGCTTTGTTTGCTGCTTTCTCTCAGTCCTGGAACGGGCCTGGTCCATGCAGGAGGAGCTGAATAAATGTTCACGAATGCAAAGCGAATGCAAAGCATGATGGGGAACTCCCTGGGGATCCAGTGGTTAGGACTTGGCACTTTCCCTGCCATGGGCCTGGATTCGATCCCTGGTCGAAGAACTAAGATCCTGCAAGCCACGCGGTGAGGCCAAGAAAAAAAAAAAAAACTTAAAAAAAAAAAAAAAGCATGACATAGTGGTATCATGGAATTTAATAAAAGAAAGAGTAGGAGACTTCCCTGGTGGTCCAGTGGTAAAGAATCCACTTTCCAGTGCAGGGGACGCAGGTTCGATCCCTGGTCGGGAACTAAGATCCCACATGCCGCGGGACAACGAAGCCCATGCACCACAACTAGAGAGCCCACATGCTGCAAACTACAGAGCCCACGTGCTCTGGAGCTCGCACACCACAACTACAGAGCCCACACACCCTGGAGCCCTTGCACCACAACTTAGGGAGAAGCCCGCATGCCACAATGAAGGTCCTGCGTGCCGCAACAAAGACCCGACGCAGCCAAAAAAGTTTTAAAAATAAATAAAAAAATAAATAAAATTAAAAAAAAATTAAATGAAAGAATGAGTAGCTGACCTAGTGTTGTCATGAAAAATATAGAGTCCGTTGGACCTTTGTTCAGTTCGGTACACCCATCCGTGGCAATGCACTTCACCTCCGCAAGCCTCAGTTTCCACATCTGTAAAAGGGAGATGCTGCTTCCGAGGACCCAGTGATGTAACCAAGGCCAGATGTGGCCCAGAACTGGAGACTGCTCGCTGCCGCCGCCCTGTGTGTGGGAAACCTGGGAAGGTGAGAGGCTGGAGGGCTCTGCCGAGGCGCGGTTGCTATTTTGGGTGAGTGAATGATAAACACAAGTGACGTGCCAGGTTGTGGCCTCCGGCAGCTGCTAAGAGGTGCCTCTACCGCTCCCGCGGCTGGAACCGCAGCCCGTTTCCCCGTCCAGATGGGCAGCAGCAGCTTGGAGACAGGCCCAGAGCTGGTGTCAGCAGTGACTGAGGACCAGGGGAGGCACCCTCCGTGGGCACCTGTCATGGTCCTGATTGGCGAATCCCCAGGGTGACAGGACAGGCTGTTTTCAGAGGCCTTTCCAGAGAAGAAATTAGTGGTGAAACATGCATCTGCATTTCAGATGGGCTCCTTGAGAACATGGGGGGGGCCCGAGGAGGTGGGGAAAGTGGCTGCAGCAACACCCGGCAAGGGCTCCCAGGGCCAGGTGAGATGCTGAGGACCGGTGACTGCTCGCCCTCTGACCGTCAACACAGATGAAAATCTGATAAACACCTATGGACACCCCCCGCCCCCGCCAAGAAGGGCTGTTAGTTTCCTGTTGCTGCTGTAATGCTGCAAGAAATTACCATAAACTTAGTGGCTTAAAGCAACACAAATTCATTCTCTTACAGTTCTGGAGGTCAGAAGTCTAAAATCAAGGTATCAGCAGGGCTGCATTGCTTCTGGAGGGTTTAGGAGAGAATCCGTTTCCTCGCCTGCTTCAGCTTCTAGAGGCCGCCTGCAGTCCTCGGCTCCTGGCCCCTCCTCTCCATCTTCCAACCTCCGCTTCTGTCGTCACATTTCCTCCTCTGACTCTGACCCTCCTGCTTCCTACTTACAAGGATTCTTGTGACTACATCATGCCCATCTGGATAATGTGAATCTGCAGAGGCCCTTTAACCATACAAAGCAACATATTCACAGGTTTTGGGATTAGGATGTGAACATCTTTTGGGAGGGGAGGGTCATTATTCATTCCTAATTTCATTATTCAGCATACCCTAAGGGCCCCCAGGCACAGTCCTGTACATCAGGGGTTCACTGGCATTTCACTGACTGTCTGCCAGGGAAAGCATCCCCACTCAGGTATCAGGAGCACCTGGATATAGACAAGGTGTGTCATTACAAATGGGGGGGAGGATTACATATTTTACAAGAGGGCCTTTTGTTTTCAGAAACCTGCATAGGTCAGTCATGATAAGAATAGCTAACATGCATTGAATGCTTACTCCGAGCCTGGATTATCTCATTTAATCTTTACAAACACGCTGCCACCATCCCTGTGTTACAGATGCCCAGAGAGGTTACGTGACTTGCCCAGAGCCTCACATTAATAAGTAGCAGAACGAGGCTGTGAAGCAGGCAGTCTGAGTCCAGAGTCCCCCTAAAATCCTGCCTCTCGCCTATCCCCAAGCCATGATTTAAAGAAGGAGTTTTTAAACATCTACACACTGCTTCCATGAACATGGCAGTCCTTTGTCTAATATCAGAATCAGAGATTTGCTGATGACAGAGATGGAACGGGTGTGTCCAGGACCACTCAGTGACAAAGATGCAAGTCAGTGTCTTCAGTAACCTGCTTAGAGCTAAGGGTCCAGGCTGAGTACTGACCCTGTGCCTCTCCTGGCCTCGCTCAGCCCCTGGGACCGGGGGCTCATGGGGCTGCTGAAGCCCCATCTCATGTGCAAGGACTCTGCCCCTCTCTGAGCTGCCACAGCACAGTGTTAGGGGTTGTGACCCAACACCCACACTCAGAGCCCTTCCTGGGCCCGAGCACCGAGCTGGACACTCTCACACATCATCTTTGTGGCCCGAATCATCAGAGCTCTCTCTGGCTGCCCCCTCCTCCCCACTGTAAGAGGAGGGAAGGGGGTCGAGGGTGGGGAACCTGGATCATCCACCCGGAAGCCCCACAGTGGGTGTCACGGTCTCCGGTGCATCTGTGGGTGTTCCGGTCATGTCCCTTGTCCCCCTCAGGCCAGGAGCTACGCCACATCATCTCTGCCCCACAAGGGGCCTGGACAGCACAGGAGTTTATTAAATATATGCAAGGTCTGGCCCTTAATCTACCTTGCAGGGTGTTTAGCTCTGAAGGTCAGCTGAGGAATCGTTAACTCCATGCGTTTTGGCACAGAACGTTATCACTGAAGCAAAGGTAGCCAGAGCAGGTGAGGGTGATCAACGGTCAAGACTGCTCCCTGAGCCGGGAGAAACTGCTAGGCTCAACAATAATAACAGCCATGAAATTACAAGGGTAACAACTACCACCACGACCAATACTTATAATGATGATAAAGTAGCTGCTATTTCCTCAGTGGTCCCGACAAGCTGGGCAGGGATGGATGGATGGTGCTGTGCGGTGAGGGTGGGCCCTGAGGGGCAGGAGCAAGGCTTGCTGTCCCCCTCCAGTCACCGATTCCACAAACATTCACTGCACACCCGCAACAGGCCAGGCAGTAGTCCAGGTGTGCGGGGAAGTGGCAACAGGCACCTCACAGAAACCAGCCAGTGACAGGCGTCCCACAGGTATGCCCTCTCTTTACAGAACTCCGATATCAAGTAGGAAAGTCCCAAACGGGTAACCAGAGGGATGCTTGTTGTTACTTCAGAATTCTCTACAGGGGCCCTTGGAATAGTGATCCGGAGCCTGTTGCACTGCTCACTCCCAGTGAGGGTCACTGGACGCCCACGGGAAGGACCACGCTGGGCTGGGGGAGCCAGGCTGCCCAGGGTTACCCGGATGAGTGCATCTGTGCTGAGTGCCGGTTCCCCTTCTCCTGGCTCTGAGACTGGGCGTGGCCAGGCCCGGCCAATCAGATCTTCCTATTTGCCAATGGGTTGGGCCTTGGCCCAGCTAGGACCAGGAAGGCCTGATTCTCCGCTGTTCAGGAAATACTGGTGGGGGAGTCCCGTCCTCTCCTGCAGGGCCCTCCCCCTGCTGGCTTTGCTGGAAGGACAAGGTGTAGCTACCATGCTGGTAGCCATCTGGCCCTCGCAAGGGGAGAAACGAGAGCTGAGACAGAGAGTGAGCAAGACTTGAACCCATGAATCCCGCTGGAACGACCGGTGTTTCTGCTACGTGAACCAACACATACCCTCTTTGCTTGATACAAAAATTAAAATAAATAACGACTAAAAGCCAAAACCAAAACCAAACCAGCCAGTTGCCCCCAGTCTTCCCTTTTCCGAAGCGAGCTGGGGCCGACGGAGCCGCCACCTTCCCCTGGGCACCCTCCTCCCACATCCCCTCACTGCAGGGTCAGGCCACAAGCGGGAGTTCTGGAACAAGGGGGGGAGCGGGGAGTCAAGGCCTGATTCCAGGGTTACTGGGTCTGTCTCCTTGGCTGGAATGTTTTGAGGATGACTGTCAGGGTCATTCACTGACAGAGGCATGGCCGTGGCCATGACCGAGGAAGGACACTGTCACAGTGCTGAAAGTTGGCAAATCTGTCCTCGGGGCAGTGCCCTAGAACTCGCCACCCAATAGCTATTGTCATAAATCACTGGGCTGGGAATGCCTCTAGGTGGTTAGCGGGAAACACAGGGCGGGAGAACCAGGCCTGTCCTTGAAAACGTTATTGCCAGGGTTATAATGTACATCTAGCAAACGGATACACACAGAGCAAAAAAGGAAGCAGGAAGGGAATGCACTGGATGGGCATGTGGCGTCGGGGACAGGCAGACACGCCCGAGGGGACGCCGCCTGTGCCCTGTGGGCCAGGCACTGTGCCGGGCACCGAGATGGCCAGCAGCAGCAAAACGTCCTCAGCCTTGTGCACCCAAGAGGGGCAAAAGAGAAGAAAAACCAGAAGAGCTGATGAATCGGGGAGGGGGACAGGAAGGAAAAAAGAGGCACAAACAACCCAAAGAAGGAGAGAAAAGTGAACAAAAATGGAGTGGACACCGTGGAAGCACGGCAGGAGGAAGAAAGGAGAGGAGAGGCAGGAGTAATGAAGATCTAGTCCCTGATGAGGCAGGGGAGTTGCCGGGAGACTGCTGGGGGCTGAGGGGCGGATTGGGGGGCTGGGCGGTGGCGGGCGCGGGGGGAGGGGGAGGGGGGATTCCTGGAAAGGAAAGGTGGACCTGGTGCTGGGCCTCCCGCGCCCACTCCGCGGCGGCTGCCTCTGCTGTCCTGGCAGCTGTCGCAGGGGCCGGCCCAGCGCACGGTTTGTGTGTACAGACACGGTCACGGAGAGCCCTAGAGTGGCATCCCTGGGACCCACACTGGCCACCCTGCGTTCGTCGCAGCGGTTGCCCGAGCACAAAGGGGACAAGCACGCTGGGCCCTGGGGAGAGGCCATGCTCCAGGAGGGCCACCACCTCCTGCCTGGCCCAGGCTGACCTCACACCTCGCCCGCATACTGCCCACAGAGGCTTCCTCCACGGCCTCCCTGCCTCCCGGCCTCCCGGCCTCCCGGCCTGCCGTCTCCCCACTGCTCTCAGGGGGCTCTTCCCCAAAGGCAAATGTGATCACACCACCGGCGTCAAGACCCTTCCATGGCTCCCCAGGGCCCTCAGGATAAAGCCCTGCTCACAGGCCCCGGGCCCCTGCCTGCCGCCCCCCTGGGGCCCGCTGATTTCCATGCAGCTCCCATGCACGCTCTCACGGCGTCCTCCCCACGACCCGACCTCTGCAGATAACGTAACTGAGGCTGGGGGAAGGCTCCGTGACCTCTGCCGTCTCCCATGTCGGCGGAGGCGCCATCCTCCTCATCAGGGCTGGAAACCCTGCTTATCCATGACTCCTGGCTCTCCCTCATCCCGGCCCGAGTCCCACCCACTCATCCTCCTCTTCCTCCTTTTCTGTTTCCACTGCTGCCGCTCCGGGGTGCGCCCTCCCACCTCCCTGTGCCCACCTGGCTTCCTGCCCCAGCCTCGCCTTCCTGCCCAATTCCTCCAGCGTGCTGTTGCCGTTCTGAGCTCCAGGAAACAGCCTTTTTCATTCTGTCTCTCGCCTGCTCAGAAGCTTTCAGGGGTCCCCCAGTGCCAAAGAGTCTAAGGCCAAACCCCTTAGCTCGGTGTTCAGGGTCTGCTCCAGCTGGGATCTGGGAAAACAGGTACAGAGGAGTCCCGGGGGAGCCTTCCTAATGCACCCCTCCTCGCTAAGGTTCCCACCCCTCTCACTGGCCAGGCAGGAGGCCAAATCCCTCGGGGGGGTTGGGGAGAGGGCTGGCCGATGGAGACCACAGCTGGATTCCAGGTGTGGGCGCCCTCACTGCTGCCAGAACTGACCTCCCAGACCTGCCGGTCCTCCCTTGGGGTCCTACAGAGGCGGGACCTCATTCTTTCCACTTGGGGGGCTCCTTGAGGCCTCGTAAAGGACAGGAGCATGGTGACAGAAGGAGGGCCACACCATGGCAGCACTGCATACCTGAGGCTGCATTGAAACCGGACCTCCCCAAAGCTGTGAAAATGACGCCAAATCCTGCCCTCGGTTCGGCCAGTGAGAACAGAGGAAACCAGTACTTCCCACACCTCGGAGTTCACAGACCAGTAAAATCCCTCCTGCTCTGTTGAGAAGACTGCCATTGGGTTGCTACCTTTCTCTTCCACTTAGTAAGGGCACCGAAGCCAAACAAACCCTGAACAGAAAGCGTCCTCCCCTCTGCTACTGCCATCCTTTCCGAGCAGAAAGACCAATGGAACAGTAAAAATAGTAAGAGAGAATCTTGGAGTATAGGACACACTCTCAAAATGAAATTAATTCTGATTTCAGGGAAATTTAATACATTGTCTTTAGCTTTCTAAGTTTGTTAAACTACGTCCCCTTTGTCAGCCACTGTAACCAACCTCACATACGGACGCGTCCAAGAAAAAAAACAAATCAGGAACATAAGCTGTCACTGTGCATTACATTGGAGATCTGAAATTAAAATCCCAGTAATTTAAGAAGAGACTATTATAAAAGGATTTTTTCCATTTACAAAAAGCCTTGGGCCTCAGTTTTCCCATCTGTGAAATAAGAGGTTGGGTGGAACTAGATTATCCCAATGTGTCCTCTGGCACTGAAATCCTGGATTCCTTGAGTTAGCCCCAGTTAGAGAGGCTGCCTGCATCACAATGTGCAGTTTTCAGAGTGCTCTTTGGAGAAAAGAAAGACTATCACAGTTTATAGAGGAATAAGGTTTTAGGACACTTGCCAGCCCTCCCTCCTCTCCCCCTTCCCCCCTCCCTCTGGGTGTGACCTTCAGTGAGTGGGAACAGATTTGGCAAAACAAACATATGCCCTCCTCCGTGCCCGGCTCAGCGCTCCCAGGTTCTGAGCATTTCCCTAGCACCCCTTCCGGGGTGAGACAGGATACAGGAAATCTGCGTACTGTATATGCACAGTGTACCGCCTGGAGAGTTGTGCGGCAAATTGGTAACACTGGTTCTCTTTGGGTTGGAGGGCTGGGGTGAGAGGGGGGGGCTCTGCATGTCTGACTTTCTATGCCTCTGCACCAGGGTTTCCCCACCTCGGCACCATCGACAGGTTGGGTCCAATAATTCTTTGCTGGGGGCTGTCCTGTTCATCATAGGCTATCTAGCAGCATCTCTGGTCTCCACCCACTAGATGCCAATAGCATCTGGATCCCAGCTGGGACCTTGCCAAATGTCCCTTGGACTGGGGTGGGGTGGCAGAACACCCTGGGCTGAGAACCACTGCTCTAGACTATTGGTTTAAAATAATATAAAATGAAGCATATACAAGAATAGTTATTAAGAATAGTAAGGAAAAAAAGGATTATTAAGGATATCTATATTCAACACTTCAGCAAGTGTTGTCAGTCTACTTGCCCACGGTTCTCAAACCTACTTCCTGCCTCTTCCATTGCTGCCACTGTCACCTGTGCGATTGCATCGCCTCCTACCTGGCCTCCCTGCTGCCACCCTGGCCCCAGCAAAGTCTTCTCCACACAGCAGCCAAAATGAGCTTCTGGAAGCGTCCTTTAGTCATGTCACTCTCCTGCCTGCCTTCCTACTGCCTTCGAGAATAAACTCCAAACCCCCCACCTGCCTTCCAGGCCCTCTGCCTCCTGGACCCTGGCTCCCTCCGTCTTCCGGTACTGGCCACTCACAGTGTGGTCCATAGACCAGCAGCCTCGGTGGCCCTGGAGCTAGTTAGAAAAGCAGAACCTCAGATCCGCCTGGACCTGCTGGTGCGGCACCTGCATTTCCACAGGTGAGGTGCAGGTGCATCTCAAGTCTCTGAAGAGCTGCTCCAGTCTGCCCCTCACCCCCACCCCATGCTCCAAGCACTCTGCCCCTCATCACTGGCTCCCTCTCATCTGTCACTTAAATGTCACTATCACAGTTCCAAGCCAGACGTTTGCAAGCATTTCCCCACGTGATCCTACATCTTAGCTCCCTGTTGCTTTGGGACACAGCTATGACGGCAGACTGAATTCATCTTGTTTGTTTATGTTATGTTTTGTCTGCCTCTACCCCTCCCCTCCATATCCCACACCCCAGAGTAAGCTCCACGAGGGCAGGTACAGGGCAGACAGCACCAGGCCCATAGAAGATGCTCTGCAAATATTTTTGGAATTAATAACAGCCACAAGTATTATGCCCTTATTATGTGGCATTAATTTTCTTTACATGGATTATCTCGCTTATTTTTCATGAAACCTATGAGGTAAGATAGGTACTATTTATGATAATCCCCATTTTGCAGATGAGGAAAGAGAGGCACATTAGACACATGGTCTCATAGATGGTAACAGGCAGAGCAGGGGTTCTACCAGGAGTGGAGTGGGGAGCGACCTAGCCCCTGTAACTACACCTGCTACCACTGCACAATCCTGCCCTCTTATTCATAAATCAAACAGCATTCTACATGTACGAGGGGTGCTTGACATCGAGAAGAATTTCCTAGTGAATACTTCTATAAAATAAAGAATTCTGCTGTTGGGGAATCATAATCCCTTCATGTACTTTTTGAGTAAATTGCATCTTTGTATTCGGAATCTATGTAAGCAAGGTCTGTCTATCCATATGTTCCCAAAGACTGTTGCTATGAAACATTTTACTTCCAGACATGAGTCCAGAAACAAGCCCAACACGGAAGACCCAGGGGCCACTCAAGCTAGGAACAGTTGTTATTTCTGTGCCCTCTGTCAGCTGGCACACCTTCACCCCTCACCACCACTTGGTAAGTAACCGGTGTCTGGCCTCTCCCTCACTCCAAGAAGCATCAACTACATTCCCTGGCACTAGGGGCTGTACCAGGTACCCCCAGCATCGCAGCCCCGGGACACTTTGCGGGATGCTTACGACCTTGTTCAGCCTCCCTGAGAGTCAAGGCCATGTGCCCCTAGTGTCACGTTGTCAGCACAATCACTTGAATATCCTAAGGACGGTGCCAGGCTGCCTTTAGGAGTTATCTTCCTTAATTTAATCCTCAGGACAAGCCTTTACATAGGGAACACAGGGTCTCAATTTTGCAAATGAAGAAGCTGAAGCTCAGAGAGGTGAACTAATTAGCCCAAGGTCACACAGCCAGTCGGTGAGAGACCCAGAGCTTGAACAGTTCAACTCAGAGTCGGGCTGGTAAACCGATAATCCCATTAGCTCATGCTTGTTGAATCTGTACTGTGTACCAGGCACCGGACTAAGACCTTCACTGCCTCATCTCACAACAGCCTCATGAGGTGGGTGCCACAATTGTGCCCATTTCATAGACGAGGAAACCGAGGCTCAGAGAGGCAGACTGGCACCTCCTCAGGCCAAGAAGAGCACAGGGGTTGGACTCCAGAAGAGACACGCTGTGCTGTGTGGCCCCTCTGCTTTCAGCCTAGTGCGGTCACACATTCTTCATTTATAAACCAGCCTTCACGGAGTCTCATGCAGGCAGCTGGATGTCACGGTTTGATGGTCTGCCTTTTATTTTTGTTTTCAACCCAAACGAAAGAGAGCAGCTTGAGAAACCCACACTGTGGTTCCCAAGATGCAGGCAAAAAAACAAAAACCAACAACAAAAAAAACCAACAACAAAAACAGAAATCCAAAAAATCAACAAACAAAAGGGTTGTCTGTCCACCTTGAGCTCAGTCTTGCCCAGCACCTGCTGCCACCCCACCCCCCAACCTGAGAGCCAGCTCAGTGCGGCGAGAAGCCTGCCGTCCATTTAGACATGACAGGGGCTGCCAGCCCCGAATCGCTTCCAATGGAGTAAACATGATGGTTAGGAAACACGGGACAAGGCTGGGAACCAGGCTTTGAGTTTTTAAAATGAGAGAATCCACGAGAGGGTTTAATCCCAGAACTTCAGATTCCCTGCACATGGTTCGAAAGGCTCTTTTCTCTGCCTGTTGCCACAGGCCGCCCTGCAGACTGTCCTGTCACTTCCTCGAAGGCATGAAGGACAACCTCCCATCCTCTCGCAGCTGGGGTCCCACCCGGCTCAGTCATCTCAGAACCGAGAGGTGTGCAACCTTGCAGTGACGGTAAATAAAGCTCACCAGGCTTATGGGCTTACCGTGTGCTGGATGCCATTCTGTGTGCCACATACATACCGACTCATTTCATCCTCACAACAGCCTTTTAAGGTCGGGATTAGCACTCCCATTTTACAGATGAGGAAACTGAGGTGGTTAAGCAGCTTGCCCAGGGCTCCACAGCTGGTAGAGCCAGGATGTGAACCCACTTTCAGAACCAGTACACACGGCCTTCCTGAAGAAGGGCACATCTCTTGTTCAACTAGCGATGGATTCTCATTCCAGTGCCTGGGGGGTCTTCTGTAATGATCCCCATCCCACAAAGCTGATGGCAGTGTGGTGCAGTGAAAAGCCTCAGGAGTCAGGCAGACCCCAGTTTCGGTTCCAGCTCCACACAGTCCTGGCTATGTGACTTTGGACCAGGGACTTGACCCTTCTGAGCCTCAGTTTTTGCTCTGTAAAATGAGGATAAGAATAGCACCTATGCCCATAGGGTTATTATAAGCATTAAATTAGGTAATAGTAATTGTAACAGCCAACATTTACTAAATGCTTCCCCTGCTCAAGGCACTGTGAAGAAGTATTGCCATCTTCTTCAGTTCACAGATAAGGAGCACAGAGAGGTTAAGTCACTTGCACAAAGACACACAGCTAATTCTGGAGATGTGGGACTTGAGCCTAGGCTGACTCTGAGCTGAGGTGCCTAAGAACATCCTCTTATAAAATTCAACGTATACACGAAACAGTATAACGCAGCAGCTCCTCAACACACAGCCAAGGTCATGATTTTCTGGAGGGCAGGGAGACAGAACCCAGAGAGGGCCTGTCTAGCTTTGCCTGATGCTCAGTGCCTGGCAGGCGTCCGCAGCCCTGTGCAGGAGTCCTGCCCTCTGTCCCCAGCACAGCAGACCCTGTGATGCCCGGCACACGGCCAGGATCAGCCCGGTAACTGAGGGTGCTTTGTGCACGGCTTAGAGCTGCTCTTGCCGATTATCAGGAGTCAGTCCCGGGACCAGACTTTGACCCCAGTTAGGTTTATGCTTAAAAACAGACTAACAGTAAATGCTCAACATCTTCAAAGACTCAACTGTCCTGGCCAGAAGAGACTTTAGCGATTAGAGTCTGGGGTGCCCAACCACAGGCTGAAGGTCGATGCTGTCTGTGGTACTTGTTGAAAATGCAGATGCCCCTGGGCCCCACCCAAGACTGCTGACTCTGAGTTGCCAGGGCTGGGGTAGAGGCATCTGCTCATTTACTTGTTTACTTAAAGTATAATTTATATCTAGTAGATTGCATAGATCTTAGTGTACAGTTTGATAAGTTTTAACAACATATATCCATGTAACCACTGCTGAGATCAAGATACAAGCCACTCCCAGAAAGTTCCCCGTGTGCGCCTTCCTCCCATCATCCCCCACCCCAGGCAATCACAGATATGCTTTCTGTCACTATAGGTTAGTTTTGCCTGTACTAGAAATTTATATAAATGGACCAATACAGCGTGTGTTCTGTCTGCCTTCTTTTGTTCATCCATGGTGTTGCCTGTGTCTGTAGTTCGCTTGGTTCCTTTCTCTTGCTCGGAAGTCCATTGTGTGGCTACACCACAGTTTGTTTATCTGGTCACCTGCTGGTGGACACCTGGGCTGCTTTCTCGTTTGGGCTGCTGGGTATAAGCTGCTATGAACATACGTGTAAGAGTTTTGGTGGGTTGCTGTTGGCCTTTCTCTCCATAAATACCCAGCAGTGGAATTGCTGGGGCACAGGGAGAAGCATTTACTTTCACCCTCTCTCTGGGTGCTGCAGCCCAGTTGGGGTGGGATTCCCTAGTCTATCTAGGGGAGAAGCCCTCTATCTATCTAGGGGAGAAGCCCCCAGAGGTTACTGGACCTGCTCTGGGTCACAGAGGAATCCGTCCTCCTACCCAATGATCTTTGAGTCATTCCACATTTTGATTCACATGTAGCTTTGAAAGCTGAACCCGTTGAGTTCTGACTAATGACTTCAGCTGTTCACACCAGGCTGAAAAGCCCATGGAGATAAAGCAAGGAGTATTCTGGTTGCCGAGGCTTTGACTAAGGTTCTTGCCTCCTTCCCCAGCGTCTACAGATTGCATGTGATGAAAATGCATCATTCACAGCCCTTCCTCTAAACCCCACCGGGGACCCCCAGGGACCCCCAATGCCAATTTAGCAGAGGCAGTAAAGCAACGTGGGTAGAGTCAGTGGTGATTAAAATCCAGGTCTGCCTGGGTGGCCTTAGGCAAACCGCTTCACCTTTCTGAGCCTTGCTCTCCTCATCTGTAAAATGGGGGCAACCGCAGTACTAATCGTGGCACTGGAGTAAGGACTAAGCAACCGGAGGTGTATAAAAGGAGGTGGCCGTGGCTGACTGAGCAGCAGGTGGGGGTCAGGGAGTGGAACTTGGGCCCCGCTATTATCTGAGAACCTTGCATCCCCTACCTGACAGAGGTGGGGGGGGGGTTTGCTAAATATGCAGATTTGAGGGCCCCATTGTGGACTTACAGAAGCAGAATCTGGGGTGGGGCCCGGGACGTGCTGTTGGCAAGCTCCCTGAGTGATTCTGATGCTCGCGGAAGCCTTAGAACCCTCATCCTGAGTGTGGACCAAGGCGGAGCCTGGGAAGTCAGCTGGGCATGAGGACGCAGAGACAGGCAGGGTGGAAGGACCCAGTGCGGGAGCTGAGGCTTGCAAGAGCTACAGCTAAGAGCTGGGCCAGGGAGGACCAGGGACTGATTTATTCCTCCACCAAGACTGCCTCTCAGCTCTGCCCCAGGGATTCTAGCCACACATGCCTCACGTGGCCTGTGGGTCCACTCAGCAAAGTCCTACCTCCTTCGCAAGGGTTAAAAGTTCTGGCTCTGGAGCTAAGAGGTTCTAGGTTCGACTCCCAGCTGCACAGCTTCCTGGTTATGAACTTGAGCAAGTTATTTCAGCTGAGCTGTAAAAGGGGCATAATAAAAAGTGTGTCCCTCTAATGGAGCTGCCAGAGGAAGCCACGAGCTCGAGCGGGTAGGGCATGTACCACCACGCCAGGCAGCTTTCACCCGGTTGGTACTGACGCAGCACTAGCAGCTTATTTCACTTCCACTTTAGGTTTGGAGGATGCAGTTGGTGACTGTGGACAACTGAGAAATACTCCCTGACGCACGGGGCCTGGGCACAGAGGACGTGGCCCTCTCGTGCACACGGCTGTTCCTTCCAGCTGCGTTCTCCCTCCTTTCGGTTTCAGCTTGAATCCACCTTGTCCGTGATGCTCCTAATACACCCATTTGCTTGGCTCTCTACAGCTAAATGGTGGGGTCTCCTGAGAGCCAGGGAGGCCCAGCTCTGCAACCTAGGGAGGGAGGGGAGCAAGTGACTTCGCTGAGTCTCAGTTTCCTCATCTGTAAAGTGGGCGTCATAATAGAACGACCCTTAGTGCAATGCTGTGGGACTTAAGTAAAACAACCCAGAGAAGCCAGGTAACCCAGGGCCTGGCCCGTAGTAAGTACTCAGTAAATGTTACCACAAGCACTGTGGTCTGGTGTTGAGTAGCCTGTGTCACCTTCCCTCCTGCCAGAGACTAGAAGCTCCATGAGGACAGGGCCCATGTCGCACAAAACTACCCCTGAACTGGCGTCCAGGGCCGCAGGATGTTCTCCAGCTGCCCTGACCAGGGAGGGGGCCACTCACTGTCCTTCAGGATCCCTCCCCGGGGGGTTGAGAGTCCCCCGCAGTGAAGGGAGGTTCTTCTGGATGTGGAGGGTGTGCCGTGGCTCTAGGTGGCCGATGGGAGCAGCCACGCTGGGGGAGGTAGGATTCACGATGCCCAGGCGGGTTGAGGGGAACCAGGAAGGACCCCGTATGCATCCCATCCGAGGCCCTGGATCCAGGAGAGGAGGCCGGGGTCGTGCGGGGTGAGGGTTACTGTAAGACAAGTATTTTAGCGCCCGGTGTGGGGCACGGGGACCTGGGGAGGGGCTGGGGACACCTCCTCCTAACCCGTCAAGGCCAACATTCTCATCTACGCGGGACAGAGACCCAGAAAAGGGGGGCCCCAGAGAGACTTGGCCCAAGGTCCCGGACAGCAAGGGGCCGACCCAGGATTCAAACCCGTGTCTCTAAGGCTCTAACACTGCGTTCTTACGTTTGCCTCCTAGCAGGGTGCAAATCTTAAACGAACCCTCTGCCAAATCCAAAACAGAATGAACCCCTTACAGGAGGTCCCAGGGAGACCACTTCCAGACCCATCACCAAAGAACCACACTCACAGGCCCTCCCTCCAGTCTCTAACCAACGGCCTTTGCAATCCAGCTGTTTCCGCAGAAAAGCTGCTTTTGCTGGTCCGTGCCCTCCTTCATCATACATCACAGACATCCTCCTTTGTCCACATCATTCCAACATCATCCTTCCCCGCCCCCTCCTCCAGACTTCCTAATTACAGTGTGAGAGACCACCATTCTCCCGGTGACCTGGGCTTGAAATCTCAGTGTCCTTGAGCACTCTTTCTCCTCCCTACCCCATCCCCAACCCAGACGCACCCCCAGGTCTCAAACTGGCAGCCTAAGGGCTGTATCTGGCCCACGGACGTGTCTTATTTAGTCCGTGAAGTGTTATTTATTTTATATGCTATAGAGTAGTTGCCAATATTGAGAACATGGTGATCTCATACACAAAACTTGAAAACCTGGTAGCCCTGGCCCCAGTTATCACCTGTAACAGGCAGCCGGTGCTGTGTCACAGCTGTCTCCTGTGGAAGGGGCCTGCCTTCTACTCTGCCACAATCCCCACCACTCCCTGCTGCCTCATATCTGGCCAGACTCTCTCCTTAACACCCCCTGCTGCATCCTTTTAGACATGGGCATTTGCAGCCCCTGCTCACTTCCACATTCCCTTGGTCCCCAAACTTGTTTCTTCTTCCTTCTCAAAGCCTTTCTTTGCAGTGATTCTTCCTGCCCTAACCATCTCCCTCCTATTCCTCAGGCCTGGTTGATTGTGAGAATTACTAAAACCTGCTTCTCGAAGGCTTTCTCAGCCTGTAAGTGCAGCCACGCCAACACTCCAGCCACTGTGTCTGTCAAAACGTCAAAGGAGTCCCTCAGAGCCTACAGGACAAAGTCCCATCTCCCGGGAGGGTGTGGACTGCCCCGCTCAACCTTACTTCCCATGTTTCTTGAGTGACCACTGTGTGCAGGGCCCTGTACCAGGCACCAACGATTCCAGCATGGATAAAAACGTGCTCTCTCCCAGAAGGAAGATCAGTGCAACGTCAGGGACACGTCCGAGGGAGGGAAACAGTCCTGAAGTCACCCCTGAGGTCACGTAGGTCTGCCTCCCCATCTCTGCACACTGTGAGTCTCTCTGCCTTGGCTTCCTCCCCTCCCCCAGCTAACCAGGAAGGCCTCGCATCCTGGTTGGTTCCACATCCAACTGATTCCTCTTCCCCCACAGCCAGCAGGAAGCAGCTCTCCTTTGAGCTGTCAATGCAGGACCTCTGTCTTAGCCAACTGTCACCAGCAGCTCTCGGATGTCTTGAGGGAGTCTTTTTCCTTCCTACTTTCTCTTTTTAACTGAATTTAAAGTTAAGCAGGCAGGGCACTGCCCTGGTGGTCCAGTGGTAAAGAATCCGCCTTACAATGCAGGGGACGCAGGTTCGATGCCTGGTCAGGGAACTAAGATCCCATATGACGTGTGACAACTAAGCCTGCGCGCCACAACTACTGAGCTCGCGCGCCTCAACTAGAGAGGCTGCATGCCGCAAACTACAGAGCCCGCACGCCACAACTACAGAAGAGAAAACCCGCACGCTACAACTAGAGAGAAGCCCACACACCGCAACGAAAGATCCCGCGTGCCGCAACTAAGACCTGACGCAGCCAAATAATAAATAAATCTTAAAACAAACAAAAAAAAAGTTAAGCAGGCAGGACTTAATACCTGTGTTCTTCTGATCGCCGCCTCAGGGCATTTTTACATTTCTCTGGGACTCCTCAAACCCTGAACGCGGAACTATGCCCATCATAAAGTCTCAACAAATCTCTGCTTACGTCATTCATTCATTCATTCAACAAACGCTCACTGACCAACTACTGGGGGCCCGGCACGATGAACACAGGCATGAACAAGACAAAGCCTGTTCTCATGAAGCTTCTCTTCTACTGAAAGAGACAAACATGTGGAGGGATGGATTAACAAGAGATGTTCTGAAAAGGAAACAGAATAGGAAAGAGTAAAGGGGGAAGATGGTCTTTTGGACAAGGTGATCAAGGAAGGTCTCTCAGAGACGGGGACATTTCAGCTGAGACCCACAAGGCGGCAGCATGGCCGGATGAGGAGGTAGGGGGGGTCCCCAGCAGCCCTGAATGATGGCGGGGGGCGGGGGGAACAAAGATCTTACCTCCCCTACCCAACAGATTAGGCTGTGACCTACTAAGTCTCTGAAGCTGGGGAGATGTTTGCATGGTAGCTGGCATATTCCGACCTCAGTTTCCCCATGTGGTAGAACTGTTATGAGGATCAATGAGTTAGGGGTTAATACATGTAAATACATTTGCTACGAATATTTAACATTTCTAACATTAGAAATACCTTGTAAGGTCAGACCCTCTGGCCAGCCAGCCAGCCCAAAACAGGGGTGATGGGAAGGCTGGGGTTGCCCCCCTGCACCTCCCCCTGCCCCACAACTCCATCAAGAATATTGACCCCATGAAGGATATTTCCCCAAACATCCCTGACTTTCATGACCAACCGGATATGGCCCTGCCTGCCAGGAATTACCATAAACTCTTTTTGAGTATTTTTCAGCCTGAAACTCTCTTGTAGGAAGCAAGTTCGTCTGCTCTTCTCGGTGAGGATCTCCCAGTAACTGGGCAACTTCATCCCAGTTGCCAGTAATTGGGCAAGAGCATACAAATGCTCTCAGGACACCGACATACTTCCCCACATGCGATGAGTCAGCACAAACACCCAGGGCTTGAAGAACTCCACGAATTTCATCCTTGGTGGCTCAGCCAGGCACACTCCCCTGTTCAACCTATGGCTCCATCAACTTCCAACCACAAAATTAAGCACCAACAATCTGTAAATTCAGAACTTGTATCCCCCAGCTAATTACCCATTTATCTACTGTTTATCTGTAAAAGTTTGCTTCTTTTATAGCACTGGCCATGCTTCTTCCTTTCTTTTAAAGCTTTTTTTTTTTTAATTAATTTATTTATTTTTGGCTGCTTTGGGTCTTCATTGCTGCCTGCAGGCTTTCTCTAGTTGTGGCGAGCGGGGGCTACTCTTCGTTGCGGTGCAGGGGCTTCTCATTGCAGTGGCTTCTCTTGTTGTGGAGCACGGGGCTCTAGGCACGCGGGCTCAGTAGTTGCGGCACACGGGCTTAGTTGCTCCGTGGCACGTGGGATCTTCCCGGACCAGGGATCGAACCCATGTCCCCTGCATTGGCAGGCGGATTCCTAACCACTGCGCCACCAGGGAAGCCCCTTCCTTTTTTTTGTTTGTTTGTTTTTGGGTGCATAGACCCCTTTAAAAATCTGATGAACGCTACGGACCTTCCACAGAAAAAAGCAGAGATGGAAGGTCAGACAGAAAATCTCAGGTGGTTAGTGGGTCCTTAACCCACTTGTGAGGATCCTAATATGAGTTATTACAAGTCTAAAATTACCCAACGATTTCATAATGATCCAGACAACTATACTTTATTGTTCTGATTTCCAGGAGAAATTCTAAAAGCAGTGTTCACAGCATCATTCTATGCACAGAACATTTCTGGACGCATATACAAGAAATTAGGAACCACGGCTCTCTCTGGGAAAAGGGACTAGGGGTCTGGGATGAGAGGGAGATTTACATTTTTCATTGGATGTCCTTTTATACTGTTTGATTTTTTTTTTTTAACCATGTATAAAAATATTTTCCAATTAAATTAATTTCTAGTTAAACAAAAAGTTAATAAAAAGTTACTTAAGTTAAGAACTATACATAACCCATTGTTACTTCCTCTCCTGTGACATGGGGAAGGGGGAGGTCACCAATGGGAAAAAGTCAACTTACTTCCTGGCAGAGCTGAACCCACATCAGTTGGGAAAAGGCAAAATATCACTCAAGGAGAGATGACAAATGGTTTCTACCGGGTGTTCAACACAGGTCATTAAAGTTCCACATTGGAGGGGAGGGTGTTATTAATATTTTATTAGGTCCCTATACAGCTGTGGTCCTGGAAGTAGGAGCTGGGAAAAACCTTCTTACGGAAGTTTAGGGGTGCACACTCAAGCAAACGGACTCTGAGTGAGGCTGGAGGTGGTAAAGATGTATAAATGCTAGAACAATGCGGGGGTGGGCAGAAGTAAAGGACATACCATGGAGGCTAGACGGTCTCCTATCATGGCCACCCCTTTGGCTGTCCCCAGAGTCAAAGAGAGTAGTTCTGCATTTATTAGGTCAGATCATGTGAAATGGCCTTTTCTGCGGGTCACCTGTAAAGGGCGGCCAGAGCCCATTACTTCCTAGGCTGTGCTGAGGATTGCCTGAGGCTATGTGTGTAAAACTCCTGGCTCTGTGCGGGGCACACAGTAGGTGCTCAATAAGAGTCCATTCTCTTCCCCCCTCCCTGCCTTGGATCATCAGCATGAAACTTTCTAAGTTTGGCCACTTCATATAAAGATAAATATACACTCACCATACATACCCAGCAATCCCACTCCTAGGTATTTGCCCAAGAAAAATGAGAAAGTTACGTTCATCCTGAAATCTGCATGTGAATGTCTACAGCAGCTTTAGTCATAATCACCCCAAACCAGAAACAATCTAAATAACCTTCAACAGGTGAAAGAATAAATAAATCATGGTACATCCACACAACGGAACAAATGCAACACGGAGGAATCTCATGTGCATTACGCTGAGTAAGAGAAGCCAGACTTAAAAGGCTTCATACTGTATGATTCCACTTCCATGACATCCTGGAAAAAAGGCAAAACTACAAGGACAGCAAACATGATTGGCTGCTAAGGGCCAGGGGTGGCAGAGGGGTTGACTACAAAGGGGCAGCATGAGGGAATCTGGGGGGGTGGTTAATGAAATTTTTCTATATCTTCATTATGGTGGTGGTTACACAATTGTTTGTGTTTGCCAAAACTCACAGAACTATACATGAAAAAGGGTACATTTTACTGTTTGTAAAGCACACACACACTTCAAGTTTTATATATACATACCTATATATATCTGTGTATCATAACGCTGGGAGGTCGTATCTTAGCTCAGGCTGCTATAACAAGATGCCATAGACTCGGGGGGAGCTTAAACAACAGACATTTATTTCCTATAGTTATGGAGGCGGGAAGTCCAAGAACAAGGTGTCGGCAGATTTGGTGTCGGGTGAGGCCCCACTTCCTGGCTTGTAGATGGCAGCCTTCACGTTGTCTTCTTATGGCCTTTCCTTGGTGATCTCTCTCTCTCTTCCTCTTCATGTAAGGGCACTAATCCCATGAGGATAGTCTCACTCTCATGACCTAATCATCTCGCAAAGACTCTGCTTCCTACTACCATCACATTGGGGGTTAGGGCTTCAACATATGAATTTTGGGGGGACACAAACATTCAACCTATAACAGACAGATCAGCGAGCTGCTGTGGTTCCCGCCTTGCTCCTATCTCAGCTTCCTAAGGCTAGGAAGGCAGACCCAGATGCTCAAAGTTAAAAATGGGAAAAGAATTACCTGGAATAGAGGCTAATAATTGCAAAGCCCTCTACAGCTCACAGAGCACCTTACCTAGTAGTAACCCTAAGGGGATCCACAAAAAACCTATGAGATTTTTTTTTTTTAACATCTTTATTGAAGTATAATTGCTTTACAATGGTGTGTTAGTTTCTGCTTTAAAACAAAGTGAATCAGTTATACATATACATATGTTCCCATATCTCTTCCCTCTTGCATCTCCCTCCCTCCCACCCTCCCTATCCCACCCCTCTAGGTGGTCACAAAGCACCAAGCTGATCTCCCTGTGCTATGCGGCTGCTTCCCACTAGCTATTTTACATTTGGTAGTGTATATATGTCCATGACACTCTCTCACCCTGTCACATCTCACCCCTCCCCCTCCCCATATCCTCAAGTCCATTCTTTAGTAGGTCTGTGTCTTTATTCCCATCTTGCCACTAGGTTCTTCATGACCTTTTTTTTTTTTCCCTTAGATTCCATATATATGTGTTAGCATACTGTATTTGTTTTTCTCTTTCTGACTTACTTCACTCTGTATGACAGACTCTAACTCCATCCACCTCATTGCAAATACCTCCATTTCATTTCTTTTTATGGCTGAGTAATATTCCATTGTATATATGTGCCACATCTTCTTTATCCATTCATCTGATGATGGACACTTTGGTTGCTTCCATGTCCTGGCTATTGTAAATAGAGCTGCAATGAACATTTTGGTACATGACTCTTTTTGAATGATGGTTTTCTCAGGGTATATGCCCAGTACTGGGATTGCTGGGTCGTATGGTAGTTCTATTTTTAGTTTTTAAAGGAACCTCCATACTGTTCTCCATAGTGGCTGTATCAATTTACATTCCCACCAACAGTGCAAGAGTGTTCCCTTTTCTCCACACCCTCTCCAGCATTTATTGTTTCTAGATTTTTTGATGATGGCCATTCTGACCGGTGTGAGATCATACCTCATTGTAGTTTTGATTTGCATTTCTCTAATGATTAAGGATGTTGAGCATTCTTTCATGTGTCTGTTGGCCATCTGTATATCTTCTTTGGAGAAATGTCTATTTAGGTCTTCTGCCCATTTTTGGATTGGGTTGTTTTTTTTTTTGTTATTGAGCTGCATGAGCTGCTTGTAAATCTTGGAGATTAATCCTTTGTCAGTTGCTTCATTTGCAAATATTTTCTCCCATTCTGAGGGTTGTCTTTTGGTCTTGTTTATGGTTTCCTTTGCTGTGCAAAAGCTTTTAAGTTTCATTAGGTCCCATTTGTTTATTTGTGTTTTTATTTCCATTTCTCTAGGAGCTGGGTCAAAAAGGATCTTGCTGCGATTTATGTCATAGAGTGTTCTATGTTTTCCTCTAAGAGTTTGATAGTGTCTGGCTTTACACTTAGGTCTTTAATCCATTTTGAGTTTATTTTTGTGTATGGTGTCAGGGAGTGTTCTAATTTCATACTTTTACATGTACCTGTCCAATTTTCCCAGCACCACTTATTGAAGAGACTGTCTTTTCTCCACTGTATATGCTTGCCTCCTTTATCAAAGATAAGGTGACCATATGTGCGTGGGTTTATCTCTGGGCTTTCTATCCTGTTCCATTGATCTATATTTCTGTTTTTGTGCCAGTACCAAACTGTCTTGATTCCTGTAGCTTTGTAATATAGTCTGAAGTCAGGGAGCCTGATTCCTACAGCTCCATTTTTCATTCTCAAGATTGCTTTGGCTATTCGGGGTCTTTTGTGTCTCCATACAAATTGTGAAATTTTTTGTTCTAGTTCTGTGAAAAATGCCTGTGGTAGTTTGATAGGGATTGCATTGAATCTGTAGATTGCTTTGGGTAGTAGAGTCATTTTCACAACGTTGATTCTTCCAATCCAAGAACATGGTATATCTCTCCATCTATTTGTATCATCTTTAATTTCTTTCATCAGTGTCCTATAATTTTCTGCATACAGGTCTTTTGTCTCCTTAGGTAGGTTTATTCCTAGATATTTTACCTATGAGATTTTTAACAGTAAAACATTTTCTCTTGTTATAAAAATACTGCCTGTTTATTAAACAAAAATTAATAAATCTAGATTAGCAGAAAGAAAATTAAAATCATCCATTACCCCACCGTCCGTAGCTACTGATAATATCTATGATGGTGTTCAGACTTTGAGTGTTTTGTAAACAAACACACTTTTTTATTTTTTACAAAAATGAGATCTTACTGCAGTATGTTTTTGTGACCTTTGAAATTTTTGATACATAATGAACAATTCTGCACATCACCAGTATTCATCTAAACTATAATTTTTAGTGGCTGAGGAATATTCCAGTACATGGAGGACCCATCATTTATACAACCAATCCTCTACTGCCAGACACACAGTTGGTTTCTAATTTTATTGCTATTATAAAAAAAATAACTGTTGAAACTAACTCCTTATACAATCATGTTTCCTCTGGATAAACTCCTAGTATTGAAACTGGTACCTTTCTTTTTTTTAATTAATTAATTAATTTATTTATTTTTGGCTGTGTTGGGTCTTCGTTTCTGTGCGAGGGCTTTCTCCAGTTGTGGCGAGCGGGGGCCACTCTTCATGGTGATGCGCGGGCCTCTCACTATCGCGGCCTCTCCCGTTGCGGAGCACAGGCTCCAGACGCGCAGGCTCAGTAATTGTGGCTCACGGGCCTAGTTGCTCCGCGGCATGTGGGATCTTCCCAGACCAGGGCTCGAACCCGTGTCCCCTGCATTGGCAGGCAGATTCTCAACCACTGCGTCACCAGGGAAGGGAAGCCCCCAGCTACCTTTCTTAAAGCTTTGACATGCATTTTCAGAATGTCCTCCAATTTGCATTCCCTCCCTGAGGTTGTGAAATCACCATCTCCCCATATCAGCATTCCTTTTTTTTAAAATAAATTTATTTATTTTATTTATTTATTTTTGGCTGCGTTGGGTCTTTGTTGCTGCGCGGGGGCTTTCTCTAGTTGCGACGAGCAGGGGCTACTCCTCGTTGCGGTGCACAGACTTCTCATTGCAGTGGCTTCTCTTGTTGCGGAGTACAGGCTCTAGGCGTGCGGGCTTCAGTAGCTGTGGCTCGCAGGCTCTAGAGCACAGGCTCAGTAGTTGTGGCACACAGGCTTAGTTGCTCTGCGGCATGTGGGATCTTCCTGGACCAGGGCTCAAACCTGTGTCCCCAGCATTGGCAGGTGGATTTTTAACCACTGCGCCACCAGGGAAGCCCAGCATTCCTTTTTTTAGCTTAAAATTTTTAAACTTTTCAAAACATTTAAAATTTTATATGTGAAAGATGGCATTGTTTTAATTAGCATTTTCTTTAATATGATGAGGTTGAATGTTGGGTTTTTTTTTTCCTATGTGCTTATGGGTCAATGGCATTTGTTGTTTTTTTTAAAATTTTTATTGGAGTATAGCTGCTTTACAATATTGTGTTAGTTTATACTGTACAGCAAAGTGAATCGGCTACACATATACATATATCTCCTCTTTTTTGGATTCCCTTCTCATTTAGGTCACCACAGAGCACTGAGTAGAGTTCCCTGTGCTATACAGTAGGTTCTCATTAGTTATCTATTTTAAACATAGTATCAATAGTGTATATATGTCAATCCCAATCTGCCAATTCATCCCACCTTCCCCCTTGGTATCCATATATTTGTTCTCTACGTCTGTGTCTCTATTTCTGCTTTGTAAATAAGATGGTCTATACCAATTTTTTCAGACTCCACATATATGTGTTAATATACGATATTTGTTCTTCTCTTTCTGACTTACTTCACTCTGTATGACAGTCTCTAAGTCCATCCATGTCTCTACAAATGACCCAATTTCGTTCCTTTTTATGGCTGAGTAATATTCCATTGTATATATGTACCACATCTTCTTTATCTATTCCTTTATCCCATTTCTTAACTAGGGCATTTAGCCTTTCCTTACTGACTGGAAGAGATCCTGTATGTGTCCAGAAAACAGCCCCTTGTCTGGATGTGTTGCAAATATTGCTCCAGTTTAATATTTACTATATCAAAGTTTTTTTAACTTTAGAAGTCCAATCTATCAATCACTTTCAAGAATTTATTTTATAATTTGACCTTTTACTACCATGCTTTAAAAGCCTCTTCCAAAAAGGGGCTTGAGTAACTTTATAGTGGAGAAATCTTGCAGACATTACTTTGACCAAAGGATCAAAGTTAACACCCCCAATAAGTCATGCTGACATCGTGGAAATCCTGACATGATGTCATGAGAACACTTCACCTCTGCAGTATTCTTTCCCCAAACCTCAAACCTCAGTCTAATCATGAGAAGATACCAGACAAACCCAAAGTGAGGGACGTCCTACAAAACACTGACCAGTACTCGTCAAAGCTCTCGAGGTCACGGAATTCAAGGAAAGACTGAGAAACGGTCACAGATCAGTAGAGACGAGGGGATGGAGAACTAAACGCAAGGTGGTGTCTTGGACCAGATCCCGGAGCAGAAACATGACAGTGGGAACGCTGGTGAGATTCCAGTAAAGTCTGTCGTTTAGCCAGCAGTAATGTGAATTTCTTAGTTTTGATACGTACACTAGGGTCATGCACAACGCCCTTCACCTCTCCAAGTTTTGCTTTTAGTTTTGATTGCGACAGAGAACAGTCTAGAGAGAAAAGTCATCAAAGTTCGTGGCTATGGGTGGGGGAGGAAAGTGAGGTGGGAAGCGGTTCCTGGTTCCTTCTGACCAAAGCACCGGGGTGCGGAGATAGATCGGGGCAGCCGGAATGGGTCTGGAAAGGTAAACTGAGTCTAAACTCTAAAGAATCCAGTCTTTAGAGCTTTGAAAGTGAAGGGGCTTAGCCCAGACTTGCTCCTGCAGGCAGTGGGGAAGCGGCAAAGATTTCAGTCCAGTGCCTGATATGGTTATTGGTTTAGTGCCCTTGTTCGTTTCCTAATGTACTGACCCCTCCCCCAACCCAGTAAGGTGTAAGCTCCAGGAGAGCAGGGACTGAGTCTCCCTTATGGAACATTTCCCCCCAAAACCCTGAACACCTGACCTGTAGAGTGAACTCAGTGAATACTGGTTGAATGAAAGAAATCAAGTAAATGGTTTTTCCCACCCCTGCCCTTCACATCTAGTATCAGCCCGTGTGAATTAAGCTCTCTTAGGCTGCTGGGCCTTTGCACAGGCTGCACCTCTGCCAGGCACAGCTGCTGACCTTCTGCCCGCCTTTCGGATTTCAGCTGAGACTTCGCCCTTTCTGAAAATCCTTCCTTGCGACTTCCCTGGTGGCTCAGTGGTTAAGAATCCGCCTGCCAATGTAGGGGACACGGGTTCGAGCCCTGGTCCGGGAAGATCCCACATGCCGCGGAGCAACTAAGCCTGTGCACCACAACTACTGAGCCTGTGCTCTAGAGCCCGCGAGCCACAACTACTGAGCCCGCGTGCTGCAACTACTGAAGCCTGTGCTTTACAACAAGAGAAGCCACCGCAAGGAGAAGCCCGTGCACTGCAATGAAGAGTAGCCCCAGCTCGCCGCAACTAGAGAAAGCCTGCGTGCAGCCAAAAAAAAAAAAAAAAAAAAAAAAAAAATCCTTCCTTCACTCTCCAAGTCTGGGTTAAACCAACTCCTCCAAGCTCCTGGGTTTCCTTGCCACTGGTCAGCTGTACTGTAACGGTGGCTCCCGGGACCACTGGCCCATCTAGGGGGGCAGAGCTGGCCTCTCAGGTCCCCACCAGCTCCGTGACCAGCACACAACACTATCAGCACATTCGTTTAAAATGGCAGCTCTTGGCAGCCAAAGACAACTTCCTCCCCACTCCCCATGGTCTAATTTGCATCTGTCAGTGTTTGAAAACAATTACCCAAAGGCAACTCCAATATATAATCCCTACCCACCACACTAATGAAGCTAATGAAGCTGTAATATATGGAGTCTGAAAGTGTGAATGTTTTGTTTTTTATCATAGTCCCCCCATGCCCAAGTTTCGGGAAACCATGTCCACACCCTAACCAACACAAGCCCGGCCAGTGAAGGTGGGGAAAATGTGGAACAAGGGTAAAGAAATTCTGTCTCTCCTTTTCTCTCCCAGACCAGCTGTGAAGAGGAAAAAGTGGCAAAGACAAAAAATTCACCAAGCATTAGAGTCACGTGGTTCTACATCTTGAATAGAAAAAATAGCAGAACCTCCTGGAGGCATCCAGAATTATACATCCTATGAGACCACGATCTTAAAAAAGGACCTCTCTCACCATGGTGAATTCTCATCCTGGTTCTGCCAAGATTTGCTGAGTGACCTTGGGCCCATCGCCTGTAGGATGTTTCCATTAGGGAAGCTCTGGGGACATTAAAAAAAAGGAGAAATGCCAAAACAGGCTTAACCAACCCTGTGATGTGTTTTAAATGCTGGCATTGAACAAATGACTGTTTTGTGCATTGTGCAATTTAAGCTGGACCACTGGCACGACAGTTACAGGCTTGATGATAAACATGAATTCCTAGCGCACATACCAGTGTGGCCCAGAGGAGACGCAGGCTTCAGGGCCAACGTGTGTCTCCAGCCAGGAGCTCTGTCTGATACTGACTTTAGTGCCTCATCTGAAGACCCTCATCAATGTGAGGCCTGAGAGCCCTCACCTGCCCCGCACAGGCCACAGTCACTCTGTTTTCTGGCCTCAGTTTCTTCTTCTAAGAATCGAGGTGGCTAGACCAGCAGCGGTTTCGTTTTCTTTTTAAAGTCGCAGAATCTCTTTAAAGGGATCCTTCGCACCATGACATCTTTAATATTTGTAAGCAGAGTTTCTTCCCAGCTGGCCCTGCTTCCCACCACTCAGCCCTGTTCCCACAAACCCCTGAGTTGCTTCTGGGACCCATCCAAGGAATCCCAAGTTTCCCAGGATCACCATATAAAAACCAGTGAGGGACTTCCCTGGCGGTCCAGTGGTTAAGACTTCGCCTCCCAGTGCAGGGGGTGCAGCTTTGATCCCTGGTCAGGGAGCTAAGATCCCACATGCCTTGCAGCCAAAAAACCAAAACATAAAACAAAAGCAATATTGTAACAAATTCAGTAAAGACTTTAAAAATGGTCCACATCAAAAAAAAAAAAAAAAAAATCTTAAAAAAATAAAACAAGAAAAAAACCCCAGTGAACCGGGGCCGGGTTTTTAGTTGCGACACCCGGGATCTTCGTTGCAGCATGCGGGATCTAGTTCCCTGACCAGGGATTGAACCCGGGCCCCCTGCATTGGGAGCATGGAGTCTTAACCACTGGACCACCAGGGAAGTCCCCAAGATCACATCTAGTATTGACAATTTACATGGCATTCGCAAGGCTTCAATCCTGTTAGAGGATGAGAGACGCCAGGAAATCCTGTCCCCAGGGTGGGGTGACCGACCTTATCACCTGAGTCGGTAACAAATTCTCTGCACATGTTTGCCATCTTTGCCTCTCCAAGAGGTAGGGCTTGGAGACAAGCAAACCAAATTCTGATTTTTCGAGGGACCTGCACTTGCCACCCCAGTGCCTAGTCCTGGGGGGATCTGGGGAAAGGGGTGATAACAGCAGGGTGGAAGCACCTGGCTAGGTTAAAACCAACACAGCAAAAGACCAGAAGAAACGAAGCTCTCTCCCTCCCTCCTATAATCCTGGGATTGCACCCACCCCACCCCTGATGGCTGATGTCCTCCATTTCTAAGAAGCTCACTGAGAATCAATGTTTGCATTAGATTTGGTAAACACAGCCCTTTCCCCAACAGCCATGGTGACAGTGGCCCGAGAAGTGGCCCCCTGAAGTCCCACAGTGGTAATCTGCATAGCGTTACAGAATTTGGGCTACTGGAGCATTCTGATTTTGGCCACAAAATTCTGGCCTCCTAAGTACCTTCCAGCCATCAGATGGTAGAAGCACGTGAGACTGGCAGGTTAGAACCGGTGTGAAAAAGCCATCACGTGGGGAAAGTACACGTCATCATGATGAATTGGAAAACTAGGATATGAAATAGCAGAGCAAGCAAGCAAGCAAGCAAGCAAACTAAAAAAGTCTGAATAAGACACCACCGTGTCGACAGTGGTCGTCAGCATATCGTGATGTTTTCCTTCCGAGTTTTCTACAATCAGCATGTACTTCCTTTGTAACCTGGGGGAGAAAATAACTTCAAGAGCCTGTCTATCCAGGGGTACATGATAAAGTAGGGTTCAGGGAGCAGCAAGTAAGTTTAATCACTAGTTTAGTCCCTGGCATGAAAGTCAGTTTGAAGAGACAGGTCCTGAAAATATCAAGATATATATACTCCTTGTCTTCCGGGGGCCCCAGCGTTTACTCCCTCTGGACGTGTGACTGTGGGTACCCCCCAAATTCCTGGCAGTGTGGAGTATAGGGAGAAAGGGGCCCTTGGAGGAGAAGTGTGCTCTGTTTTGTTTTTTCTTCAAGAACCATCCTCAAAATCATTCAAGACAGAATCGGGAAACTTGGGTTCTAGCCCCGGCTCTGATCTCAGGCCTGTCCTTTCCCTTCCCCTTTCCCTGGGCCTCAATTTCCCAATCTGTAAAACAAATGGAGTGGACTTTCGGATGGCTAAGGTCCCTTCTGGCTCCAATATTCTAAGAGCTAAAGGAACCAGCACTCAGGTTTAAGGGCTGCTATGTCTGAGAAATCTAGGGCAAGAGAGAATAAGGAAACTTTCAGCTGCTCAGCCCGAGTAAACAACACAGACTAGATGGCGAGGGCCAGCCCAGCATCTTGACACAGGGCTTGGGGCTGAGGGGAGGGAGGACCTGACGATCAGCCTGAGGCACTTAGCAGAGATCCCCAGAGCACGACCTCAGGCCAGCGTCTCGGGGCTGCCCAGGAGGGGTCGGGCAGTCTGGCCTGGAGCAGGCAAAGCCAAACAAGTGACCTGTTCTCCGTGGAGCCAGAGCTCCCAGCACGGTGGGTGGTGCACCAAAGGCTCAATCCAGAAGAAAGGAGGAAAAAAACCATCACCAGGCTAAACGGGGCCACCTGTCCAAACTGGGGAGGAGCAAGACAGATGTTGAGAAAACCTCCCACCCTGGACTAACCTGGGGCCCATAACAAGTCTCTGACTTGAATGTGGCCAGTCTCCTGGGATAATGCAGAGGAACCTAGATCCGGTTCTGCTGCTGACTTGCTGTGGGCCCTTGGGTGAGTTCCTTCCCTTCTCTGAGTTTTGTTTGTCAAATGAGAGGACATTCTAGGGTCCTCCCGTGGCAGGTGAAAGGCCATGCATGGTTCACCTCCAAGTAAAGGAGATTTATGACCAGGAGAAGGATATTCTTACAGCTGTCAATTGCAAAAAACAAAACAAAACAAACAAACAAATAAAAAACTCCTCTAAACTTCAGAGCAGACACAACAAAAGGGAAAGCAAAAGCCAGCAGCCGGAAGCAGACCCTTCACCACGTCCCCAGTCAGAAGGCATCTGAGATGAGGGAATTTTCCTGGCACTTAGGGAGAAAACTCTTCTCAGTCCCTCGAATGAGAAGCCCAGAGCCAAAGGTCCTGGAGCTCTGGTCTCCTCCAGCCCAAGAGCTCTGAGGGCTTTACTGCCAGCCCTGCAGAGGGAGGGAAGAACATTCACCAGAACCGTGACCCAGGAAAACAGGAGCCCCCCAAAGGGACAGTCTGCCCACTGCAAATGCCAACAGGAGATGGGCTGCTGGCTCTCTCTCCAGCATCGCCACTCCTCGCATAGATGCAGACGCTCCTGCGGCTCGTGACTTCTGGAGCGAGAGAGCTGGAAAGCCGCAGCTGGAGGGGCTTGGGCCCTGCCAAGGTCCCACCACCTTGCTCTGGTAGAGGACAGGCTGGCAGTCTGAGCCTCACACTGAATCCACAGATCTCCCCCTTGACCAGTGGTCACATGACAAGACCACCTGTTAATCTCTGCCTCCTGTGTGGGGTGCCAAGCCAGCTTCTTCATTCCTGATGCCCCCACCAGCCTGCGGGCCAGCCTCCTCTCCCCTAGCAACCTTCTGCAAATTCCCATCCAACTTCCACGCAGCCAGATTTATCTTCCTAACACAGCAACAGGATCAAATAACTCTCCTGCTTAAAGAACTTGAACGGAATTCGTGTCTTTCTTGTCCAGCATTGTATACTGAGCACCTAGAACAGTGCCTGGTCCACTGAAGGCACACAGTCAACATCTGTGGATCGGTTCTAAGATGTCCACTGAATAAAGTCCCACCTGTGATGACCTCGCCCCACCTCTCTGGTCCAGTTCACTCCAGACCCTCCACTCCCTTTACTTCCCTGTATCCTCCCACAAACCCACCTGCCACTACCTGAGCGCCTCCCTTGGTCCAGCACACCTCGTGCACCTTCGTACCTCCATGCCTTTGCCTGGGCTGTTCCATCTGCCCAGACACCCTTCCTACCCCGTCCCCTTGAGAGACGCCACTTCACTGTTTAATATACCAACATTCTTTTCTTAGCAGGACCTGCTGGCATGCCTCACCCTGAGTTACTTTCTTTCTTCTGTTCTTCCCTAACCCTGTACCATAGCTTCCTACAGAGTACTTGCTGTGTGTGAGGCATGAATGTCCCCCCTCACCCTAGGTTATCATTCCCACTGTACAGATGAGGAAACTGAGGCTCAGAGAGGCAAAGTGACACTGTGGGTCACACAGCCAGGGAATGGTGGGGTCTGACTATATTGCCACCTCTTTATGACACTTGCCATTTACTGCTCACTAGGCTGGGAACTCTCTGAGGCCCCTTGGCCCTGTATCCCCGGGGGGCCGGCCTGGGCCTCTGTGATACTCAAGAGGCCCTAATCATTGAACCACTGGCAGCTCAGGACATTGTGAGGAACAGATGCCCAGCCAGTCTCCTCCCCTTTCTCCCTCTTCTGCCTTTTCTCCCAATCTGGGCGATAGCTCTGGCAAGCTGGGGAGGGACACATTTGGAGGGAAAGGGGCCCCCTCCCAATTCCATTTGGCCCTATCAACTTAGGTCAAGATCCCTGTGTGACGTCTCCAAAGTGTGAAAGCCAGTCACAGGTCCCAGAGCCGACCCTTCACTAGGAAGGCCATCCTCGAAGTGACCCCCCCTCAGAACGAAAGCCAGAAGCCAGCCTTAGAGGACAATCCCTCTCCTGCCTCCCGCCAGGCTGGCTCCGGCCCCGCCCATCCCGCTCCGTCTACACCTGGGTTCCCAGCTCCTGGACCACCCGCAGAGTTAACAAGGACCCGTCGCAGCTTCTCGGAGAGCTGCACAAATGCTGGTGGCCGCTACCCACCTGGGAGGATCCGGGAGGGACCCAGAAAACCGTAGGGACGTCCAGGTTTCCTGCACCCTCGTCCTCTGGCTAGGAAAGATTTCGTTCTGAAAGTGCCCATCCCTCTTAATCAGATTTGGCATTCCGGGCCACAGGGCTCCCTTCAGGGCGCAGACTAGAGATCTGATTTGGATCTGAGTAGTATTGATACTTGCTCTGCGGCAGGCACGAACGCCCCACCTCACCCCGGGAGGTTATCACTCCCATTTTACTAGGTGAAGAAACCTGAGTTACACCCCATTGCTCACACCCGATTCCTCACCCTTTGACTCTAGTACCTAACACACACACGCGCGCGCGCGCGCGCGCACACACACACACACACACACACACACACACTAAACTAAATCCCTTAAAAGTCTCCCTTTCCGAAAAGGAATAAGGGATGGGGGAAAGGGCTCTTTCGGGCAGCGCCGGGTGGTTTCCTGGGACCTACTGAGAAGTTCTGCTCTAAGCACGGAGGGAAGGTGCCTCTTTGGCCAAGGGTTCGAAATCCGCCAGGCGGATGGCACCTGTCCCCGCCAACAGGGGGCCCGGAGGCCGGCTGCCTTCCCCCAGGCGAAGCCCGGCGCGGCTCCAGAGGATGCGAGTACGCAGTCCTCCCGCCGAAGACCCCGGGCAGGAAGCTCTCAGACGAACGGACAGACAGACCCAGACAGCCGTCGACTCCCTCCGGGGCCCTGTGGGGAACAATCCCTCCGCGGGGCGCGGCGGGGCGGAAGGCGCAGACTCACCGCGGCGGCGGCGGGTCCAGCTCGGTCTCGGTCGGGCGGCCGGGGGCTGGGGGCTACACGACCCCGGCCCCCACAGGCTGCCTCCTTCGGGCGCCGCGATCCCGGGGCTGGGGGCTCCGGGGAATCTCGGTCGAGGGAGCGCGGGGGCGGAGAGCGCGCAGCCCGCTCTCGGACCGGGATGGGGACGCAGGAAGCGCGGCCGCTGGGCGCCGGCGTGCCGGAGGGAGGGACCGCGAGAGGCGGAGGGCGGTGCCGGCCCCGAGCGGCCTCCGGCCCCGAGAGGCACCGCCCACCAGTCGACCCTCTCCGCCAAGCCCGGCAGTCCGCTCCACCCAGAGGCCCGCGGCGCCGAGCCCCAGCTGCGGAGGGCGGACACCCGCTCCGTCTGGTCGGCTGGGGGAGGAGTGCGGGCCGGGGGCGCTGGGCCGCATGAAGTTGGCTAAACCGGGGTGGTGTGTGTGGGGGGCGGAGGGAACAGGGCCCTGACTCCTTTCCCCCCCGCGGGGGACCGGGAATTGGATGTGTGCGGGTAGGGTGGGGAGGGGCGTCTCGGCCCGGAGTCCGGGTTTTAAGCGTTAAGTAAGAGCAGAGATTCCCTACCAGCCCCGGCGGCTCAGCTCAGCGGGCCCGCCTGCCGCGCCTTTACCTGGTGAGGAGCTCACCTGGCCAGCCGATGCACCGGCCTCCCCCCTCCCCCGCCCCTTCCTGGGGAGGCCGCCGCCTCCCTCTTCACCCTCCGGCAGGTTCAGGGCGCTGAGCCCCGCCTGCACCGCCCAGGGCTGGGGCCCTGCGAGGTAACTGATGGGCGGAGGTAAGAAAGGAGGAAGCGAGTTTTTGAAAAGCGAGTCAGTTCAGGCCCTCGACTCGGCTCCCCACCCCCTCCCGGGTTCCCTGGGCGCCCTCCGGGTCTCACACCTGGGCCTTGGTCGGGGTGGAGCCCATTCCAGGTGCCTGTGCCCGCGCCCGGGATGGGGGCGACCCGGCTCGGGTGCCTCCCCAGCTGGGAGCCCGTTCCCAGCTTTGCGGAGGACTTGCCCAAAGCAGCACCGGTTGGTGTCCTGCTGACCAGGTGGCAGGGGGGTGGTCCGCCTCTGCTTAGAGCCCCAGAGCTGCTGCCCAAGGCCTGGCTCTGGGGAGCGTGAACCACAGCTTGGGAGGGCGCCTCTTACCTGCGATCCTGCGTGGGGCCCCTGCCTGGAGGTTTGCCCTGGAACTGCGCTGCTGGGACTCAGCCCGATTCTAAACACAGAGGGAGAAGGTTGCCCTTCTCCTCTCTCAACCTTAGATTGTTCTGAATTCCAAGACCGGTCAGGCCAGGGTCCCTTTCTCCGGTGAGTGTCCAGCCCTTTGAAGTTCAAGACCTGAGAAAAGCTGATAGGCAGCTGGCCGGGTGTCAGAGAATCTAGCTGAGGACAGAAGGCGCCTCCTACTGGGAATCTGCCCTGTCCAGGATGGAAAATAGACACCCTGGTGGTAATTGCAATCAAGTTCACTTACAAACTGCTGACTTCATGGGTACACATGGTCCCCATGTGTGTATACCTACAGAGTGGTCACATGTGGGTATTTTTTTCCCGTTGTTGCTTCTTAATGGCAACAGTTCAACAGGACCCTGGTGTCTATAAAGAAGCCAATTTGGGGCTGTCTTGTGATTTGGGGGTGGGAAAGGCATTTAGAGAAACAGAGTAATGAGTCTCCATAAGTATATCAATAACTGGTATTCCTCACATCCTTACTGTGGATCAAGCAACCAGATTACCACCTGCTTCCCTTGCACCATCTTATTTAATCCTCATAACAACCCTGGAGATGGTTATCAGTTATGCCCACTTTATAGAACAGAAAGCTGAAACTTAAAGGGGTGAGGTCATTTGCCCAAAGTCATAAAGCTGAGAAGTGTCAGGAGCTTGACCCAAGTTGGTCCCCTCCAGAGCCTGTGCTCTCCCTGCTATAGAAAAATCACTTGTCATGCTCTGGGCCCTGAGACAAGCTTCCCCTGCTTCTCCTGTCTGTCACTCAGGAAGAAGACACCATTGTCGCACTCTGCATAGTGATGTAATTCTTTACAAGTCTGCCTCCTGCTCTCCTGAGGACTGGGACCCCTGCGCCCCCATACTGGTCCCCTGCAGGTGCTTAATAAATATTTGCTGGATGAATGAAAGCCCCAAATAATAACATTATCTTAGCAAATGGGGAGAACCTTCGTGTAAAAGGGACCTGTGATAACAGGCTCCCATTTGAGAGCTGTGTGTATCCACTGCAAAATTTAGACAATGAATTTGGGAACCTTCCAGGCTCTGAAGGAGTGATGGGAAACAGTCACATAGCTCTCAGATAAGACCAGGAATCTGGTTTTCATTTCACTCTGCAAGACCAACTTTGGAGAGGCCTGGACTGCGGCTGATCATTTCAGACAGCTGTTCCAGCTCCTACCCAGAGGCAAAGGGCCTCAGTACTTTTCCATGCCAGGGTCCAACTCCAGATCCGCCCTGCTCTGTTGCACACCCAACTGGGCAGGTCTTGTCTATCTGAGAAAATCATCTTCAGAGTGTTCCTTTTAGGCAGGCTCACCCTGGCTAATCTGGGGAGAGGCTGGAGAAATTCTCAAAGCTGAGCCACAGGCAGAACCCAGAAGCTGGCAAAGGAAACGTATTTTTCTTTGTCATCCTCCCCTTCAAGCTTTCTCCCTCTATGTGGTTAGCTTCTCTGAATCTTCCCAGGTTCTCTATGTCCCATGGAGGAGCCTGACTTAATTTAACTGCCACCTTATCCCACTGTCAGCTGACAAGGGCCTGAGGCATGCCCTTGGGGAAAGAGCCAAAGAAATAAATCTTGAATGGTGGAATTTCTGTTACCTGTTACCATCATAGGCAGTGGGGAAGATGACAGTTACCATTTACTGAGCCCTATGTTTCAAGTGCTCCACAAACATTGTGTTATTCAATCATCACAACAGCCTTAAAAGGAAAATTCTATTATTCCTATTTTTCAGGTGAGGCTAAGATTCAGAGAAGTTACGTACCTGGATCCATTAGCAAGTGATAGAGCCAAGAATTGAACCAAGGTATATACTTGCTCTTAACAGCTATGCTAGGAACCCCGTGTGGTAGGCAGAATGACGACCACCCAAAGATATTCACATCCTGTTCTCCAGAACTTGTGAATATGTTAACTTACATGGCAAAAGAGACCTTGCAGATGTGATTGAGTTAAGGATCTTGAGATGGGGAGATTATCCTGGATTATCCTGGTGGACCTGATGTGATCACAAGGGTTCTCATAAGGGAGGCAAGAGGGTCAGAGTCAGAGATGTGACACTGAAAGCAGAGGTCAGAGTAATGCAGTTGCTGGAGGGGGCCATGAACCAAGGAATGTGGGCAGCCTCTAGAAGCTGGAAAAGGTCAGGAATGGATTCTCCCCTAGACCCTCCAGCAGGAGCACAGCTCTCCTGACACCTAAATTTTAACCTAGCGAGACCGATTTTGGACTTCTGACCTGCAGAACTGTCAGATAATAAATTTGTGTTGTTCATAGCCATAAAGTTTGTGGTAATTTGTTACAGTAGCAATAGGAAACCAATACATCCTGCAAACTCAGCCACGTAGGCAGATGTTTATTTCACCCACCTTTTCAGCTAACTACTCACTGTAAAGCTCTTCTCATATGAGGCACCATGATACAACCTGTATCATAGATTTAGAAAGAAGGCAGGATTTCATCAGATCTCTCTTTGGTTTCTGAATCCTCTGCGACTTATGAGCTGTGTGACCTTGGGCAAATGTCTCATCCTCTCTGAACCTCAGTTTCTTCATCTGTAAAAAGAGTGATGCCAATAATACCTATTTTTCAGGACCAATATGAGGATTAGGTGAACCAGAATGTGAAAAAGTGCCTTACAAATGGTCCAATGACATCTGAACATGAGTCGTTTGGGGCATTAACCTGTCCAGCTCTGAAAGTCTGGATTTGAAGAGGACTGGATGCAGTTCCGAGCATTTCCTGGCATACGTTTTGACTTGCTCTGCCTGAATGAGCAAGTAACTAATTTAAAATATTCGACTGTCTCTGGTCAGTGAGTAGACCACAATCTGTTACAAAGTAAGGCTGAAAAATTCACTTAGAGGAAGAGATCATCTTGCAGAAGAACTCACATGTGTGCTCAAGAAGATGTGTTCAAGGATTTCCATTGCTGATTATCTATAATGGTGAAAAATCATTATCAAGCTAAATGCCACCAAAAAGAGATATGCTAAATTAATTATGGTGCAGGCTCATACTGGAATACTATGTAGTCATGAAGAGAGAAGGAGCTATCTCACAGGGATGAATATCCAAGATGGATCATTAACTGAGAAAAGCAAGAGACCAAGCATTTTGATGCCACACAAATGGTTTTTAAAACAGATGGAGACACATGTATTTGACTACACATAGAAAGTGTTCAGGAGGGACCAAACCAAACCAAACCGTAGTTACCTTTAGAAATTGAGAAGAGGTGTGTGTGTGTGTGTGTGTGTGTGTGTGTGTGTGTGTGTGTGTGAGAGAGAGAGAGAGAGAGGGAGGGAGGGAGGGAGGGAGAGAAAGATGGAGGAGGTAATTATTATTTTTTTCAATAAGAATATATTAAATTTATAATAAAACTTAGAAAAAATAGGGGGGCCAGAAACCACCTGTATGGTCCACCAAGAGCACACACAGTCTGCCCCTGTGTCTTCCCTTTCTTGATGTGATCTTTCCCCATCTGCCACTCTTCCTTTGCTCAGTTCTGAGCAGATGACCCCCTCTTCCCACCTTTACTCATTTCTAAACTCTGAGGATCTGAATGATGTCTCTACCTTGTGACTCTTGCCAAAGTCAGCAGTAAAACACGTACCATACTTGTAACCTGACCTTCACCTGGAGTGGTTCACGTTAGTCACCTACCCGGAAAGGATGTGTCTTGCTTGCAGGCATTACCCATGACATACTGGCCCAACCTCTCTGAAGGTTTAATCAGGTCTGCATGGTGAGGAATTGTGCTCATATAGTGCAAAGTGAAATTGGATAATCGGACCATTTGTTTAAATAAAACAATTTCATCCCATTTCCTGAAATTTTTTTGTTCAAGAAATACATCTCCTCCTGAGTTACCAACTTAATGGGGCCTGTGTAGACAGATCAGATGGCCCAGAATGGAGCTGGTGAGGACATCATGGCTTTGGGGTACAGGTTCTTGGGACACCTGAGCACAGAGAACCAGCAATCCTTCCTCCTTATCGCCCCATATTCCTCTGTGCCCCACCCTGTAGAACCTTCCTCTAGATCTCATAATCATCAGTCAGTTCATCCAGCTAATTCCTAACTGGGGTCCTGCTCCCAAGCTCTCGTCCTGGAATCCATTCTCCCCGTTGTATGGCCAGCGGTGTGAAACACAGATCTGAGCAACGGTTCCCCACTGCCCTCGGCATCCGGTCCAGACTCCTTGACGAGGACACACGGGGACTTCATAATCGGGTGGGCCCTTCTGATGTGCTCAGCCTCCTTACTCACGCTCCCTCAGGCTCCCTGCTCTGTCGCTCTCTCTTCCTGTGGGTCCCTTTTCCATCAACGATGAAACCTTTCCCAGAAGCTCCCAGGAAACTTCCTTGATCGCTCCCTTGCCGGAGCTGGCTCACATGCCTACTCCTAACCCCATCACAGCGAGGACCCTCCAGCCTGGGGTAGACTCTTGGGATTCACCTGGAGTCACTTGGGGTTGGTGCAGACACCTGAGACAAATGGAGGATTTGCCAACAGAATGAAGAAGCCAATGACTGTGGGTAGCCCCCGGCAGACACCTATAGCAGGCACCGTCAGTATAGGAGGGCCTCCGTGTTGGGCTGGCACACGCCAAAGCAGGAAAGCCCTCTGCAGAGAGAGTGGGAGAGAGATGCTTCCGGGGTTCCTGCCGGCCTTCCAGTTCTTCAGGCTGAGCCGTATTCCTGTTCTGCCGAGTTTCCTTTTTGCTTAAACTAGTCTGATGAGTTTCCACTTCTTTTTTTTTTTTTTTTTTTTAATTTTTTATTTATTATTTATTTAATATTTTTATTTTTGGCTGTGTTGGGTCTTCGTTTCTGTGCGAGGGCTTTCTCTAGTTGTGGCAAGCGGGGGCCACTCCTCATCGCGGCGCGCGGGCCTCTCACTATCGCGGCCTCTCTTGTTGCGGGGCACAGGCTCCAGACGCGCAGGCTCAGTAGTTGTGGCTCACGGGCCTAGTTGCTCCGCGGCATGTGGGATCCTCCCAGACCAGGGCTCGAACCCGTGTCCCCTGCGTTGGCAGTCAGATTCTCAACCACTGCGCCACCAGGGAAGCCCCGAGTTTCCATTTCTTGCAACAAAAGGACCCTAAGAGAATCCCTTGGAAGCTTTAGCAAGCAGCCTGGAAGCAGGGCCAGAGATCAAGCACAGGTGCCCTGATCCTCTCCCAGTTAACTAACTGCATTGAAACCAGCAGCAAACACAAGGGCCCTGTGGGACTTGGATTTCAAGGAAAGACATTCACCTCTAGGATAAGTAAATAACAATAGCAGCCACCATTCATATAGCGCTGACTATGTGCCAGGCAGTATTCTACCCACCTTACAATTACTGTCTCATTTAATCATCCTCATAACCACATGAGGAAGGTACTATAGTTCCCCCATTTTACAGATGAGGAAACTGAGACACAGAGAGGTTAAGTGACCTGATCAAGCTCACGCAGCTGGTAAGTGGGGGGGTCTGCCTATGACCTCAATGTGCCTGGAGCCTGTGCTCCCACCTACTTTTCTACCCTGGTTCTCATGTAAGTGGTGTTTATGATACCCTGAGGGACTCCTTGATCCAGGTTCAGAAGATGGAAGATGAACAGGGGGACAGAGATTCAGCTCCCCTGGCTGAGAGGGGCCAACAGGAGGAGCACGGCCGTGTCTTCCACACCTGCTAGGGTCCTGGTGGCCCATTCCTTCCACGCAGGCTGCCACAGTGGGCTAATATTTGGTGATATTGATGAAAGTTGTTTTTCTCCCTTTTGCTCTTTCCAGACCTTGGCGCTTCTTACTTTGGAGGAAGACTCGATTCAGCAGGAAAGCAGAGATAACCCTTTTGAATTTCAAGAACAAGGACTTTGAGTTGCAAGAACGTGGCCTTTGAGTTTCAAAAGAGGAAGGCCTGGAGGCCTCTGGGCATAACGTTTATGTCATTAATAAAATGTTTGGAGACTGAGACCCAAGAGCCATTTCCCTCAAGCCAGTTAAGGTCAAAGTTCCTTGGGCTGGGGGGCCAGGTAGAGGGCAGAGTTATGTTGATGTGGGTCTCCAGAGAGATGAGGCGTGGTCAAAGCAGTGGCCCTGTGCTGTCTGGGGGAGGGAGTGTGGACTGGGGACAAGCCTGGGAGAATGTCTCCCCTCACCCAGCATGGCATGGGAAGGGAAGGGATGGTCACATAGAGTGATTGGCAGAGGGGCTGAGACGGCCTTACAGGGGTTTGCCAGGCCCTGCCAACGTCTCCCGTGTGCCCAAGAGGGCAGAAGAAGCTGAGAGAAGAAAGGGAGAGAAGCTGGGCCTGGAGACGGATTCCAGGAAGCCTAGGAGGGCACATCTGCCTCCTGGAAGACAGAAACGAGGCCACCACAGCAGGTGCCAGAAAAGACTGGATCGCCCCTGCCCCCTGCCCAGGTCTGGCCCTCTGGGAGCACCTCCTCTCCCCATATAAGAAACATAGACACAACCCAGAATAAGAAGTAGGGAGACTCTGATTAACTATCATTTCTTCCACCCAGAAATTGTCTCATTTTGAAAACTGAAGTTATGTTTCTTGCGCACTTTATGGCGTGGATTGAATGTCCCATTGTTTCCCTGCGGCTCCTCAAAGGGCTGTGCATATTCAGCCCTGCCCTCTTGTACATTTCTGCCTGAAGAAGGGGATTAACAAGGTTCTTCAGGAGAAACAGAGGAGGCAGAGCACAGAACAGAGGAATAATACTCCCGCCCTTTCTGCATCACCAGTCTCTGTCTTCGACCATTTCTGCTGTCCCTGCACCCTCGTCTCCTGCAGAAAATCCTCGCAGTACTGATCTAGTGGAGGTGATGGTTCTTTGTACCTATTTCATAAGGGCCCTCCATCAGCCCCCAACCAACAATGTACCTGCTCTAACCATACCTGTCAAGTACATGATTGTGTCTGCTTGGGTGGAAGTTCAACATGACGCTATGTTGTCTGGGTAGCTGTTGTCTTTGTCCGTGACTCCTATGGCTACTTTAAAAAAATTTTTTTTTTAAATAAATTTATTTATTTTATTTTATTTATTTTTGGCTGTGTTGGGTCTTCATTGCTGCGCACGGGCTTTCTCTAGTTGTGGCGAGCGGGGGCTACTCTTCGTTGCGGTGTGTGGGCTTCTCATTGCGGTGGCTTCTCTTGTTGCAGAGCACGGGCTCTAAATGCACGGGCTTCAGTAGTTGCAGCACGGTGGCTCGGTAGTTGTTGCTCGTGGGCTCTAGAGCGCAGGCTCAGTAGCTGTGGCGCACGGGCTTAGTTGCTCCGCGGCACGTGGGATCTTCCTGGACCAGGGCTCGAACCCGTGTCCCCTGCATTGGCAGGTGGATTCTTAACCACTGCGCCACCAGGGAAGCCCCCCATGGCTCTTTAGACCAGAGTTTTGCAACTTCAGCACTGTTGACATTTGGGTGGGATCATTCGTTGTGGTGGGGGTTATCCTGGGCCTTGTAGGATGTTTAGCTGCTTCCCTGAGACTCTATCTACTAGATGCTAGTAGCAACCCCCTCTCAAGTTGTGACAACCAAAAATGACTCCAGACATTGTTAAACATCCCTGGGAGTAGATCACCCCCAGTTAAGAACCTCTGTTTAAAATATCACACACAGGATCCCCAGCATGTGCTTTGTGCTCTGATATTGATGTCATTGAGGGTAGACACAGAAATATAATCAGAAAAGTAGTGGCCTGGAAGTCAGAAGACCTGGGTTCAAGTCCCAGTTCTGTCACTTCTTACCTGTGTGACCATGAGCAAATCACAGTTTTCCCACATGTGTAGTGGGGATAATAAATGAGGAGAGGAGTTTTAACTGGTTTCATTCACTACTGTAACTCCAGTATCTAGTGCATGGCACATAGTAAGTGCTCAAGAAAATTGTGTTGACTGAATGAATGAATCTCTACCTTGCCTCCCTCCTAGGGCTTCTGCAGGGTTCCAATGAAAAAGTCTGTGCAAAATTCCATGACTGAGGGGCCACAGAAAATATTGTACCCCGTCCAAACTCAGAACACAGCTGCCCCTGGCTGACATTTTCTAACTAATTTTAAATACATAAAAATCCATAATAACCCCAAACTGGAAACAACCTGAGTGTCCTTCAATAGGGGAATGGTTAAATTCTGGTACATCCATACCATGGAATACCATGCAGCCATCAAAAGGAACAAATTATCAATATATGCAGCAATTTGTACTGAGCTGAGGGAATCATGCTGAGTAGAAAGAGCCAATCTCAAAAGGTTACATACTCTATGATTTCATTGAGGTAATATTCTTGAAATAACCAAATTATAGAGATGAAGATCATTGGCAGGGGATGGGGGTAGGGATGAGAGGATGGGGATGGGGATGAGGGAATTGTTGTGGCTACACTGGAGTAGCGTGAAGGAGCTTACGGTGATGAAACAGTTCTGGATCTTGATTGATCACGTGTGATCATACTGATTTACACGAGTGATAAAACTGCATAGAAATACACACACACACACAAATACATGTAAAACATGACATCTAAATAAGCTCTGTGAATTGTACCAGTGTCAGTTTCCTGACTGTGCTATTGTACCATAGTTATGCAGGAGGTTACCATTGGGGGAGGCTGGGTGAAGGACACACAAGATTTTCCTGTACATTAAAAATTTCCTGTGAGGGCTTTCCTGGTGGCGCAGTGGTTAAGGATCCGCCTGCCAATGCAGGGGGCACGGGTTCGAGCCCTGGTCCGGGAAGATCCCACATGCTGCAGAGCAACTAAGCCTGTGCGCCACAACTACTGAGCCTGTGCTCCAGAGCCCACGAGCCACAACTCCTGAAACCCGGGTGCCTAGAGCCCGTGCTCTGCAACAAGAGAAGCCACCGCAGTGTGAAGCCCGTGCACCGCAACGAAGAGTAGCCCCCGCTCGCCACAATTAGAGAAAAGCCCGCGCGCAGCAACGAAGACCCAACACAGCCAAAAATAAATAAATAAAATAAATAAATTAAAAAAAAATTTCCTGTGAATCTAATTATTTCGAAATAAAGATTTTAACTCAAATAATATATAAATAAAATAAATGAATACATAGGGACATAAGGAAGAAAAGAATTCTCAAAAATCACATGCAGTATAGAAATAGTTGAATTTCCCAGACCAGAGGAAGTGAGACTCAGACCACAAACTCAAGCTGGCAGGAAAGGTAACTATTTTTCCATGGCTCAGCCTAATTTGTCTCACAAGCCCCTCTTCTGCCAGGCGGCAGAAATGTTCCCTTCCCCCTTTTGCTGGGGTTGCATCTAATTTCTGAGGGCCTTCTGTAGTGCCATCCCACTCCCCCAACCTTAGGAGCACATCGGGAGCCAATGCCATCCACCCAGACTGGCTGCTGGCTGTTAGACCCTGCAAGTCCACACTGAGCCATCCCTCACCCCAACTCCCACACCATGCTGGGCCCAGGGAAAACCTGGCAGGATGATGAGCCCCTACCTGGCATCCTCTGATTCGTGTGTAGTCCACAGGTAGGTTTGATTTGGCCCATATAGTATTTTTTTAAAAGTAATTGCCTTGTATCTATATGAGATGATGGATGCTTTCTAAACTTTTCGTTTTCATCATTTCATGATGTATGTAAGTCAAATCATTATGCTGTACACCTTAAACTTATACAATGCTGTATGTCAATTGTATCTCAATAAAACTGAAAGGAAAAATAAATAGCACATTTTCAAAATTTTATTACAGAAAAAATTAGTTGCCAGTATTTGAAATGGGAATTTTCACATAGGATCTAGCTATCTGGAACAGAGGGCTCTGGGCACACATTCCAGTGGAGTGGCAATCTGCTGGACCTGCGGAGTGGCTGCCCCTTTAAGCCAGGCATGCCCTTTTGTGATTCACCACCGTCCCCAACACCCCCTATTATGCATCCAGCTTGGATTCACTCATTTATAAAACCTGTCTGGCCTGTGTAAACACTTGAGTTGGCAGCCCTCACTCTTCCCTACCTCTGCCGCTTTTGGGTCCCCCGGGGCCATTTTTCTTCTGCTCCTTGCTGGTGCAGAGAAACATTGTGGAGCTGTCTCAGATCCACCAGCCCAGATATACCATTCCATCTAGGGTCCTGCTGCCCTCCCGAGCTCCACACGGAAAGGGACACAATGGGACACAGCCCAGGGGCCCGTTCTCGGTTTCCCTTGCTTCCTTTCAGACTTGCCCTCCTCCTTCCGATGTGGGAAGCTTTATTTTGTCTTAAGAGGCAGGAAGTCTTGCTAGTCCAGCATCTGGGTTGTCCCCCGCCCCCCATCTATTCTGTTGTCCGTACACATCAGTCCTTTCTGTTTCCCTGACTTCCTAGGCTTTCAAAATTCAAAAGTCAGGACTGTTTGGCTCTCTTTTTTCCGCTGTGTCATGCCTTCCAGCAGACATATGATAACAGCTGCCTGAATTTTAGGCGTGGAGAGGATCTTGAAACAATAAGAAAAACTGGGACTGAAGAATACCATCCGTTAAAATGTCACCCTTCATCATCTTTGTACATGCCAGGTGCTGTGCTAAACACTTTACATGCAGCATTTCATTTAGACCTTAAATTGGAAACGGAGTGTTTGTCCAAAATCAACAGCTAGTTGGGGGCAGAGCTGACTTTTGAACCTAGAGCCACTCGGTGCCCACAAAGGTATCGTTTTATTTCACCGCCGCCTTCCCGGCTTCCTGCACCCCCAAGTCCCTGCCCGTCTGCTCAGGGCCGGGGCCAGTCACAAGCTTCACCTGGGCGAAAGTGAAAAGCCATTGGTCGAACTTTTCCTAAGGCCCGCCTATACCCTAGACGATTGGCAGAATGGCTGTGACTGACAGGAGGCCGTTATTGACACAGCGTAATATATTGACTCTCTTCACTCCACTTTAACCTCAGAAAGAGAGTCCAGACAGCGGGGGCGGGTCGACTCCCTGGAGAAGAGCAGGGATAAAAATGGAAGGATGAAACAAGAGGCCGAGTCTGAGAGTTGGCAAATCCAGTTACAGGGAAGAGTAAATGCTGGCTGAGGTCAATTTGTAAATCAGCAGCTTGAAAAGCGGCACAAAGCCAGTTCTTGGAAAATCCAATTATAATGCAGAGCCTAGGGCGCCCTGGGCTTCTGCTCAGCTCCCTGCAGAGCTTCGCCCCGTGTCCCTTGGCTGTCTCTGGTCAAAGGGCCCTGAGCAGTCCAAGAGCTTGCTAGTCCCTGGGGCTCCGGGGAGGGGGGTTTGTTTTCTCTAAGCACTTGGGTGGGAAGGCATTCCTTCCTCACCTCTGGTGGGTAGGAGCACCTGATAAGCCATCTGCCCTGCCAACCCTCTGCCCACCCCGGGCTCTGCTCTGAGGCTTTCTGCAGCCAGTGGGCTGGGAACAATGAGTCAGTGCAGCCCTGGGAAAAGACAGACCCGCCCTGTGCCTTTGGATTTTCCCAGCGGTTCTATTCTGCTTGGACAGCATGTGGACCTAGTTTGGACAGCACCATCAGGCTAACTGGCCCTCTGGCCAAAAAGGGAGAAAGTGGTTTTCTCTACATAATTCAATGTACTTCAACATTTAAAATTTTGTATTAATTGGGATCTTTTCCTTTGAGAAACAGAACCATTTCTTTCACCTTATATTGCCTTTTAGCTAATCCCAGGCAGCATTCACAGTGCCGGCACTTACATTTAGACTTGTACCTGTGTGAGGTAGTCTAGCTTGCTGCTGGGCACATGGCACTGAAGCTGAGCTGCCTGAGTTCAAGTCCTGGCTCTGTGTTTACAGCTCCTTGGGTGAGTCATTTAACCTTGCAGAGCCTCAGCTTCCTCATCTGTAAAATGGGGTCAGTAATAGTCCTGACAAGTTGACATCTGTGAAAGGAAGCAGCAAGCAATGAAAAGTTGCTTTGTACAAGGAGGCTCTTATTGTTATCGGAGAGAAACTCCCAACGTGAATGAAGCCAGGTCAGGAAGGGGGTGGAGTGATGGGGTCTCTGCCCTGAGTCAGGAGTCACTGGTCTCAGCAGACCTATGATTGGAGTGCCAAAGACCTAGTCCTGGTAGTTGAATTCGACCCCCCAGCGTCTTGGTTGGCACTGGACAACCAACTGGACGCTCCGTGGAATTCACCTAGAGAGCCACAAAGGCCCGGAGGCAGGCGCCAGGCTGGGATTTCCTCTCCATCTCATCCAGGATTATGCAACACTGTGTGTGAGGGGGAGGGTGGTTGTGGGGGGAGGAGGCCAGCAAAAGATGGAGAAATTGGAACCCCTCCAAGGCTTTGGCCCTTAGGAGGGGGGTGGGAGACAGGAAGGGGTAGGAGGGTGGTGGGTGAATGATGCAGCCTAGAGCCAGAAGCAGCTGTGCCCTTTGTCCTCTTGGCTTCTGGGGACCAGGTTGCTCAGAAGGAGGAAGCAGTGGCCAGATGTGCTGAGTTCTGAGTTAGTGACCCTGTGGGCTGCCAGGGGAGGTGGGAACTGCCACCCAATTTTGTGGAAATCCGCTATAGGTGGGTGGTCGAGGACCTCCTTGTGTTGGAAACTTCCTTTGTTTCAGGCCTTTTACTTTTTTTTTTTTTTTTTTTTTATGTTTTGATTTTTTGGCCACGAGGCATCTGGGATCTTAGCTCCCCAACCAGGGATCGAACCCTCACCCCTGAATTGGAAGACGAAGTCTTAACCACTGGACCACCAGGGAAGTCCCTACTTTTTTTTTTTTTATAATATTTATTTATTTATTTGGCTGTGCCAGGTCGTAGTTGCGGCACGTGAGATCTTTAGTTGTGGCAGGCAGGATCTTTTTTTTAGTTGCAGCATGCAGACTCTTAGTTGTGGCATGCGGCATCTAGTTTCCTGACCAGGGATTGAACCCGGGCCCCCTGCACTGGGAGCGTGGAGTCTTAACTGCTGGACCACCGGGGATGTCCCCTTTTACTTATTTATTTATTTTTTTAAGCTTTTTTTTTTTTTAATATTTTCAGGTGAAGTTTTATTTATTTATTTTTAAATTTTTATTTAATTAATTAATTTATTTTTGGCTGCATTGGGTTTTCGTTGCTGCGTGCGGGCTTTCTCCAATTGCGGCGAGCGGGAGCTACTCTTCGTTGCGATGCGCGGGCTTCTCATTGCGGTGGCTTCTCTTGTTGCGGAGCACAGGCTCTAGGCGCGTGGGCTTCAGTAGTTGTGGCACGTGGGCTCAGTAGTTGTGGCTCGCGGGCTCTGGAGCACAGGCTCAGTAGTTGTGGCGCACAGGCTTAGTTGCTCCACGGCATGTGGGATCTTCCTGAACCAGGGCTCGAACCTGTGTCCCCTGCATTGGCAGGCGGGTTCTTAACCACTGTGCCACCAGGGAAGTGCCCCACAAGTAATCTTAATTCTAACCTTCATCACCGTAGATAAATGTTGCCTGTTTTTGAACTTCGAATAAACAGAATTATACAGTATATACTCTTTTGTGCCTGACTTCTTTCATTCAATATTGTGTCTGGGAGATCCAGGCGGGGTTTTTGTATGGCTGTACTTTGTTCTTCTTCGTTGCTCTACTGTATTCCATTGTCTGAATATACTGCAATTGATGTTTTCATTCTTCTGTTGATAGACTTCAGGTTGTTTCTAATTTGGGGCTGTTAAGAATAAAGCAACTATGATCGTATTTGCACCAGTTTTTGGTGCACAGAAGCTCCCCATTTCTGTCAGGCATACACCCTGGAGTGGTTCCAGGCCTTTTAGACATTCTATTTGAAAATGCTCCAAAATACGGGAAAAGGGCATTAGTGTGTTTTCCTCCCTCCCCCTTCCCCCCACATAGCCACTCTGGGGTTGCAGGTGTGAGGGTCTGAGAGGCAGAAAGGAGAGAGAGGGCACCGCACTGCAGCACTGAAGGAAGATGTAAAAAGAATTTGGCTACTTAAGAAGATGTAAAAAGAAGTTGGCTACTTGTCAACAGCATTTCCCCTTTCAAAAATGTCATCTGATCTTTCGCTGGTGATGTGCATGAGAGGTTTTCTGAACTTTGGAAGAAAGCTCCCCCCTTCCCCTCCTGATGGTGCCTGTTGAAATGTTGAATGTCTGGTAGACCTTAGAGGTGATCAAGTCCGTCCTTCCCATTTTACAGATAGGGAAACTGATGCCCAGAAAAGTGACTTGACGAAAGCCTCAGAGCTGGTAAATGACGGGGCTCAGAGCACGAGTCCTGGTCTCTAGGGGCCTCATCGGGAAATCAGGAGGAAGGGATTATATTCATTTATCTTCCCCAGTGCTATTGGGCTAAACTGGAACACTTATCCCAAAAGTTTATAGTCTACTAGTAGTCATCCTATGATTATTGAGTGTCAAATTCTAGATTTACTCTGTTCATCCTTTAGTAAACCTTATTGATCACCTACTATGTGCCAGGTACTGTTTTAGTCTCTGGGCATAGAGCAGGGGATAAAACAGAGTAGCATTCCAACCCTCATATAACTTGCATTCTGTCAGGGGAGAAGACCAATAAACATATAAAGAAGGAAAGTGAAGTAAGTTGGATAAAGATAAAAGAATAAAACAAAGCAGGAAGGAGGATGGAAACTGTTAGAGGCTTGGGGGATGGGGAGAGTTGGATTTTTGAACAGAGTGATCAGAGAAAGTGACACTCAGAAACCCTGAAGGAGGTGAGAGGTGCTGTGGAGTGGGATGGGGGCTGTAGGATGGGGAGAGTGTTCTAGGTAGGAGGCGCAGCAAGTGCAAAGGCCCTGAGGCTTGAGTCTGCTGAGGTATCTGGGGAACATTGAGAAGGACCATTTGGCTGGAGTGAGTCGAGCAATTGGGAGGGTGGTGGGAGATGGGGTCAGAGAAGTGAGGGGCAGAGGGGATCTGTAGGACCACGTGCGTTACCAGAAGGACTCTGGCTTTTACTCAGAGTGAGATGCGGAGCCTTCAGAGAGCTTCCTGCAGAGGAGTGACAGGATCTGACAGTGTTTCTAAGAGGAGCTGGCTGCTGCATGGAGAATAGATGGGAACAAGGACAGAAGCAGGGAGACCATTTAAGAGGCTGTGACGATAATCCAGTGACAGATGATGGGGCTTGGCCAGGAAGGGACAGTGGAGGGAGACGTGTCCTGGTCATGATTTGAGGCAGCACCAACAGGACTTCCTGGCAGGTTAACATTGGTCCTGATAGGAGACTTTGGCACCTTAAATGCAAAGCAGATGTGCTTTGCGGAGAAGGCCACTGGGTTTCAGGTACAAGGGTCTTTCTCATTCTTCTAGACCCTTCCTTCAGGTTCCCTTCCCCAGAGTCAGCAGGGAAAGGTCTCATTGTGTCTCCCTCCAATGAGGGACCAAGCCCTCCAGCCAAGTAAATGTGAGTGTGTGTGTGTGTTTGGGACAGGGAAGTCACTTTGATTCTTCCTCTCCTGTCCCTTTATCTGCTCCCCCACTTTCTCTTTTCTCATTTTGATAAAGCTCTAACTGCTCACCAGGCCTACAAGCACCTGCCCGATGGCACTCCTGTAAGGCCACTCTCCAGCCCCACTGACCTTCCTCCTTCAGCTCCTGCCAGCCTGTCCCACCTCTGGACCTTTGCACGTGCTGCTCAGCCCTACTCTTTGACTAGTGGCTCTTTCTTACCTTTCAGGTCTCAGCTCAAATGTCACCTCCTCAGAGAGGCCTTCCCTGATCAGTCACCCCGGGTGCAGTTGCTGCTTTCTTCATAACACATACCACAACTTGTAATGATTTATTTATTTGTTTACTTATTGATTGTTTCTTCCCTCACACCCTAAGGCATTAGAAGGACAGGGAAGGAGTTGGTCTTGCTGACTGTCAATTCCCCAAGTACCAAGCTGAGGACCTAGAGGGGCAGATTAGTGGGGAAGTGTGGCAGAGCCTCTGAGATGGCCTGAATGACCCCCCCGTCCTGGTATCCACGCCCTTGGGCCATTTCCTCTACACAAAATAAGGCTGACCCTGTGTGATCAATAGTTGGGAGGTGATGCTGGAGGTGACAGCATGTGCCTTCCGTACCATATACATGTATATGTATATATATAAAGGCTTTTAAAGGATATTTTTCTCCCTCCCTCCCCTCGTACATATATATACATAGACACACACACACGTGTGTGTGTGTGTGTGTGTGTGTGTATAAATCTCCTACTGGGTTAGCTTCTCTGAACCTTGACTGGTACACAGGCCATCAAGTATATGAGCCCTGAAACCAAACTACCTAGGTTCAAATCCCAGGTCTACCATTTACCTACTCTGGGACTGTGGACCATTTCTTAATCTTTTTGCCTTGATTGCCTCATTATAAAATGGGAATTATACCTACTCCCACTGAGTTTTATGTATTAAATGAATTAATAAGTTAAAAGGCAGCTAGAACAGTGCCTGGCACATGGAAAATGCTATGTGAGTATTAGCTATAGCTTTTGGTACTTAGCACGTAATAGGTGCTCAATAAATATTCTCCAAACTCACGGCTGTTTAGTGAATGAGAGGGGCCTCTGGTTCCTCGGTGCCACGCTCCTTCCCAGGGTTGCTTCTGAGTTCCAAGTCTTCATATGCAGGTGGGCTTTTATAGGATATTTCTTCCCTCTCTTCCTCCCTCCCTTCCTCCCTCCTCTCCTTCCTTCCTCTCTTTCTCTTTCTTTTGTACATATACTAAAAAATTATCCATTGCTTACCTGAAATTCAAATGTAACTGGGCATTAAGCTTTCCTCTATTTTATCTGGCAACCCTAAACATGCCACATCTTCTCAGAGGCTTAATGAGGTCACCTCTGTGTGTCAACTTGGCCAGTTGTTCAATGAAATGCTAATCTAGGTGTTGCGGCAGACGTATTTATAGATGTTATCAAAGTTCATAATGACTGACTTTAAGTAAAGGAGTTTATCCTAGATAGTCTGGGTGGCCCTGATCCAATCAGTTGAAGGGCTTTATGAGCAGAGCTGAGGCTTCCCTGATGGAGACAAAATCCTACCTGGGGAACCTGTGGACAGCAGCTTCCCCCCCTGCCCTCTCTGATGTCTGTCCTAAGATTTCAGACTTGCCCCACCAGCTCCCACAATTGCATAAGCCAATTCCTTGCAATAAATCACCTAATGCATATCTCCTGCTGGTTCTGTTTCTCTGCTTGGGCCCTGATGGATGCACTCCATTTCTTCTCCACCAGGCCAGGGGCTTGGTCACTTGTACAGCTGGTTTACTTTAGATTTCAGCTTTAACATCATCCAGTTCTAGGGTTAGGTTGATGGAACCCAGAGGGGGAACAAGGGGTTTCAACTCAGAGGAGAGACCGGGTAGAATGCTAAGTCTTGAAATATCTGAGGGCTGGTGTCGTGATGTTTGCTGTTTCCCGGCTGCCGGACATGGATTTCCCCTTTACACTCCCCTCTGATGTCTTTTGGGGGGAATTACCTCATCTCCTCTGATTACAGTCAGGCGGAGAAGAAGGTAATCAAAAGCTCCGCCCTCTCATAGCCTCGGTGTGGGCCCCTGACACAGCCCAGGCCAATCAGGTGCTCCCTCCCTGGATCTGCATTCCGAGCAGGTCCATTCATTCAGTGATGCCCTGAGGGCTCCTTCCAGTATTCCAGTAAATTCCCTTTTGCAAAAGCCAGGCACAGCTGGTTTCTTTTTCTTTCTTTCTCTCACTCTTTCTTCTCTCTTTCTTTTCTTCCTTCCTTCCTTTCTTTCTTTCTTTCTCTCGCTCTTTCTTCCTTCTTTCTTTCTTCCTTCCTTCCTTCCTTCCTTCCTTCCTTCCTTCCTTTCTTTCTTTCTTTCTTTCTTTCTTTTTCTTTCTTTCTTTCTTTCTCTTTCTCTCTCTTTCCTTCCTCTCTCTCTCTTTTTCTCTCTTTCTTTCTTGGCATGGCTGGTTTCTGCAACTGATTCCCTTCTTCATTGTTGTCCTTTCCACTAGAATGTAAGCTCCAGGACAGCAGGGACTGTTTGGCTCAGTGCAGTATCCCCAGTGCCTAGAACAGTGCCTAGCACATAGCAAGTGTTCAGTGAAATGTTTGTCGAATTACTATACAATAGTCAGGCCTGAAGGGAAGGCTGACTCCAGAAAAATGGCTGATGGATTCAGTCCCCATGAGGTAAGTTTTGGGGTTTCCTCTCCTGTAAAATAGGGATAATGGGAATACCTACCTCCTGAGGTTACTCTAAGGATTAAATGAGTCAATAGCATTCAAGTACTTAGAATAAGACCTGGTATATAGGAAGCTCCATAAAATTAGTGCTAATTGGGAAAACAATCAACCCTTGTTTTGAACAGGGGTATCAGCTACCATCGTTATTTAGGTTTCACAGCATACCAGGTACTGTGCTAAAATCTTTTTAAAATTTTTTTTATTGGAGTATAGATGATTTACAATGTTGTGTTAGTTTCTGCTGTACAGCAAAGTGAATCAGTTATATATATATATATATATATATATATATATATATATATATATATATATATAATGTATCTCCACCCTCTTTTAGATTCTTTTCCCATATAGGGCATTACAGAGTATTGAGTAGAGTTCCCTGTGCTATACAGTAGGTCCTTATTAGTTATCTATTTTACATATAGTAGTGTGTATATGTCAATCCCAATCTCCCAATTTATCCCTCCTCCCCTTACCCCCTGGAAATCATAAGTTGCTTTCTACAACTGTAACTCGATATAGCTTATATGTGGGATCTAAAAAAAGAGTACAAACGAACTTATCTACAAAACAGAGTTACAGATGTGCTAAAAATTTTATACACATGATCTCGTTATTTTTTTAAAAATAAATTTATTTATTTATTTATTTTTGGCTGCATTGGGTCTTCGTTGCTGCGCGTGGGCTTTCTCTAGTTGTGGCGAGCGGGGGCTACTCTTCGTTGTGGTGCGTGGGCTTCTCATTGCGGTGGCTTCTCTTGTTGCAGAGCACGGGCTCTAGGTGCATGGGCTTCAGTAGTTGTGGCACGAGGGCTCAGTAGTTGTGGCTCGTGGGCTTAGCTGCTCCGCAGCACGTGGGATCTTCCCAGACCGGGGCTTGAACCCGTGTCCCCTGCATTGGCAGGTGGATTCTCAACACTGCGTCACCAGGGAAGTCCCGATCTCGTTATTTTTAACACCTTAAATTTTCCAACCAAAAAATGGATTGCCTTGTGAGGAAATGAGGCGCCCCTCAGTGGGAAGTATGCATTTGCGTGCTATTTGTACTGTGCTTGCTTTCTTGGAGGTGGCCGTCTCAGGCGTGGGTGGGCGCAGGCTGGCAGGATGAAAGGTCTGGTAGTGCTTCCCCTCCCCCTGGAGTAGGTCAGCCCTGTGGGGGCAACCCCAGCTGTGTTGGCTGCTGTTGGAGCCAACAATTTCCAGTGGTTCTAGCAGTTTCTGGTTCTAATACAAATAAGGTGACCCTCCCTCGTTTGCCTGGGATTTTCCATTTTAACACTAAAAGTCCCACATCCTGGGAGCCCCCTCAGTGCCAGGCAGATTGGGATGGTTGGTCATCCTAATTCAAGATGACCCAGAGGTGTCCTGACATGTGAGCAGAGAACAGCAATGGAGAATAATTGTAGCCTAGCAGGTAGTTAGCACCTGGGAAACTTGTCATCAGGTAGCAATGCCCTAGTCACCAGTAGGAGGCTCAGGGACAGAAGCCCCCTTCCAGGCTGGTAGTCAGCGTGGGTAGGGTCCAAGGTGTGCTGGGATGTTAGGTAATGTAATAGAATGTCTTTGTCATTTCAAGTCCTTGAAAACCAATCTCAAATTGACTTAAACAGAAAAGGGAATGTGAAATCTATGACTACAACTAGCTTCAGGTATGGTTAGATCCAGGGCATCTATATAACAACATCATCTAGATAAGGTCTAGATAAACGACATCATCTAGATAAGGTCTCTCTGCATCTCTTGGCTTTACTTTTTTCTGTGCTGCCTTTATCTTAGGCAGTGTCTCTTTCATCATGGTGGCCCTGGCTGCTCTAGGCTGACAATCCTCCCAGGTACAAGGGGGAAAAGAGAGAGATCCTCTTGGCCAACAATGTCAATATAAATCTTTTTTGGCTCTGATTGGTTACATGCTCATTGCTGAACCAATCACTGGGGGGAGGGGGAGCATGTAGGGAATGGAACAGTACTCTGATTGGCTTAGCCACGTTCCGCCCAAACCAGAGGGTCATGGCATCTGGGATATGGGGATCGGTGGGCTGAACTTGCAGGTATGACCAAATACAAATGATGATAGTAATAATGATAATAACAATAACAATAATAATGGCAGTCAGCATTTACATATTGCTTACTCTGGTCTCAGTGGCAAGAAAGAGCGAGGATGTTTGGGAATTAGCTACATATATACCTGTTAAGGTGTCTTTGTAAACTCTTACATTGGGTGGGAGTTTGGGTTGAAAAATCAGTGGTGTTCAACCCTGGCTGTGTGTTATGATCACCTTTTAAAGAATAACTATGGGCCCCACCTCAGACCAACTGAATAAGAATCTCTGGGGGGTGGGACCCTCATGTTAGGGTTAAAATAACCTCTCCAGGTGTTTCTACTGCACCTAGCCTCCAGGACTAAGAACCGCTTGGGTAGCTCAGTGTGTCTTGGGTGAGGCATCTGTAGGTCTAACAACCAACCAGGTGTTTCCTATGCTTATTATTGCTTGAGGGCCCCTGAATAAGGCCCTGCTTTCCATCACAGCTTGGCACCCTGGGATCAACAGATAAGGCTGCTCCTGGCCAGAGGTGAAAGGCCTGGGTGCACCTGCTGGCCACCTGAGGGCTGAGAGGATGAATATCTCAGGCACTCTGTCACCATTCTGCAGTGCGAACTTGATCCAAGTTCTCTTTTATGAGTCTGTGAATCTTTAAAATTGCCCTACCCCCTGTAGAAGTACCCCAGTTTCATTACCTGATAGGCTCATTTTCCTGTGAAATTAACGGTGTCTTCCTTAGAAGGTTTTAAATTAGATCTTGCCTCTTGTGTTGACTTGAGAATTAGTTCTCCTCTCCTAGGTGTGGACCTCCTTTAACAGAATGGAGCTTCTTTAACAGAATGGCTACCTGGGGCAGAAAAAGTTATTCTGTCCTTATTTACCCAATGACATTACCAGTGACAATTGTACACTGAATTTTCCTGATTGTAATATTCAAGAAAGCTTTATGGGAGCTGGTTATATCACAAAGATTCCTTGATAGGTGTGTGATTGGGAATAAAAATTTATTTTCTTATAGCAACAGTGTTATTAAAATCAAGGTGGGGCTTCCCTGGTGGCGCAGTGGTTAATGCAGGGGACATGGGTTCAAGCCCTGGTCTGGGAAGATCCCACATGCCACAGAGCAACTAAGCCCGTACGCCACAACTACTGAGCCTGCGTGCCTAGAGCCTGTGCTCTGCAACAAGAGAAGCCACCGCAATGAGAAGCCCGTGCACCGCAACGAAGTGCAGCCCCGGTTCGCTGCAATTAGAGAAAGCCCGCGCGCAGCAACGAAGACCCAACGCAGCCAAAAATAAATAAATACATAAATACATAAATAAATAAATAAAATTGAAAGAAAAATGAAAAGAAAACCAAGGTGGGTTTTCAAGCTAGCCCACAAAGATCTATGCAAGTCCTGTGAATAATTGTAGAAGGTGCTGGAATGGAACAATAGGAATAACTTTTCACTTATAAAAGTTATCTAACATTTTTGATAGAAAAGAAACACTGATTCAAAGTTAATAGAATGTGTCATTAGAAAACTATTTACATCTCCCTCTTAATATGTGTGTTTTGGGCATATAGTACAATACGTTTATCTTTTTTGTTTTTCCACGTTCTGTCTTCCGTGTCCATTTTATTTCATGAGCCAGAATAATAGTACAGCAAATGAGTGGTGTGTGACCAACACATTTATGAGTGGCCGTCCCGATAATGACCGTCTTTCACGATCGACACGCATAAGGGAGCCCGCCATCCACAGCCCTACTGTTCACCCTCGGCTGAGCCCGAGGTGGTCGTCCCACACAGGTCGTTTCTGCCCACTCCTGGCCGTGCTGAGTAACCCAGCAGCCCAACGTGCTGTGTGGCAGAAACATTAATTACTGGGGCACCGCTTCTCAAGGAGAGCCACGAGGATGTCGGGGGTGAGCCTGTGAAGGGTGGAGGATACCTCTGGGACAAAGGCACAGAGCTGAGGGAGGGGCCTGGGACTGCCCCCCACCCCCCCCACCCCGCTGTCTCCCTGGGGAGCGCGGTCCAGCTGGACCACCTTGTTCAGGGCCTGTGTGGCCAAGTGTCCTAATCATAACATCGCCATCTTTTCTAGCATCCCTGTTGTCGGGGCTGGAAGGGCTGCAGTATCCAGGTGCTTTCATTTCCGGATGAGAAGCTGAGGCCAGCGAAGGCTGTGGCTTCCATGCCCAGGGTCCCACAGCCAATCAGAGGCGGTGCTGGCCTTGAACTCACATATTCTGACCACTGGTGCAGGGCCCTTTCTACTCTGCTCTGACACCTCTCTCCTCTTTCCTGTATGTTTCTCAAATTCTGGTTAAAGACAGCAGCTGTTCTATCATCCCAAGCACGCATATGAAGCACACTGGAGAGCCCCAGGGGGTCAGGGCACCCCTCTTTTTGTCCTTTTCTGGGCCTCGGGTGCCCCTTGGGAGCTCCCATTACTCTTCAGCGAATTTATTTGCTTACATGTCTTCTTCTAGTAGAATGTAAGCTCCTTGAGGGGAGGGACTGTGTCCCATTGGTTTCCTTATTGCCCATGACAAGCTTGGGGTCCCACCCAGAGAAGGCACTTGATAAGCGTTTGATGAATGAACGTGTGAGCGTCACAGCATGATGTTCAGTAAGTCCCCTACATACGAACGGGTTCCTTTCTGAGAGCACGTTTGTAAGTCCAATTTGTTCATAAGTCCAACAGAGTTAGCCTAGGCACCCAACTAACACAATCGGCTATGTAGTACTGTACTGTAATGGGTTTATAATCCTTTTTCACACAATCATACATAAAAAACAAACAAACAAAAAATAAAGAAAACACTTTTAGTCTTACAGTACAGTACCTTGAAAAGTACAGTAGTACAGTACAACAGCTGGCATACAGGGGCTGGCATCGAGTGAACAGGCAAGGAGAGTTACTGATGGGAGGAGGGAGAGGAGGTGGGAGATGGTAGAGCTGAAGGATCGTCAGCAATAGGAGACGGAGGGCAAGCTGCACAACCACCTGTAGAGGATGCACGCACATGACAATGTACACCAGACACATGAACTAACATGTGTTTGGACATGCGAATGCACGTTCGTGTCTTTGAAAGTTCGCAACTTGAAGGTTTGTACGTAGGGGACTTACTGTATTTTCATTCCAGGTAGAATTCCAAACTATTCCTCTGCCCCCACCTGCCCCCTCTCAGCTAGAACCACTCCCCAGTCTGAGCTCTAGTGCGTGGGTGTGTGGTGAGCTCAGCTGTGGCTATTTTATCCCAGGATTTACAGGCTTTGCTGCTCACGATGCTCCTTTACTCGAGGCTCATCCAGTCCCCCAGCAGCCCAGGGACAGAAGGATACAGCTATTCCCATGACCCTTTCCAGATGAGGCGACTGAGATTGGGTTCTCGTCTAGGCCAAGGTCATGCAGGAGGTAAGTGTTGGGACCAACCTTGGAGACAGGTCCGGGTGCTAAACCCATCCTCTTTCGGCTGCAAGTGAGTCTCCAGGGATTGTAGAAAAGTAGCTCCTGGTCAGGGGTGAATTGTGGATTGCGTGTTCCTCCGTGTGCTTATGGGGTTCCTCAGAGCCCTCTGGGGTTCCGTGAGGTTCCGTCTGACCACCACTGCTTTGGGGATTTCTTCTTTTTTTTAAAATAAATTTATTTATTTTTATTTATTTATTTTTGGCTGTGTTGGGTCTTCGTTTCTGCGCGAGGGTTTTCTCTAGTTGCGGCAAGCGGGGGCCACTCTTCATCTCGGTGCGCGGGCCTCTCACTATCGCGGCCTCTCTTGTTGCGGCGCACAGGCTCCAGACGCGCAGGCTCAGCAATTGTGGCTCACGGGCCCAGTTGCTCCGTGGCATGTGGCATCTTCCCAGACCAGGGCTCGAACCCGTGTCCCCTGCATTGGCAGGCAGACTCTCAACCACTGCGCCACCAGGGAAGCCCTGGGGATTTCTCCTTTAAATGATGACTGTAGAGCCGGTCTCTCTGCCAAAATTAAGAAGAGCGAGGTCCAAGCTGTAGCGCCAGTCCTGGCTTTTTTTTTTTTTTTTTTTTAAATACCTGGCTTGGACCCCTGCAAGCTGCGTCTCCTCTCTGAGCCTCGATACCCTCACCTGTGATGTGAGCTCATCAGAACTCATGGCTCCACCGTCCATGAGAAAGGCAGGGCCCCACCAGCCAGCTCCCATGTCCCCTGGGCTGGCCTGGTCAAGAAACAAAGCGCTGATCCCAGGCTCCTCGGATCCTTTGGCTGGAGAGGAGTCTTCCTGTCTTGGGCAATTCTGGAAGATTCCTGAAGAATGTGGGTTCTGTGCCCGCAGCGGCTCCCTGACAAGGCCACGTCTCAGGCTGAGGGAGTTCAGAAGCTCAGGGAGCAGCTGGAGAGGAGCAGACCCACAGCTGTGCTGAGGACCGGGAAGGAGGCCCGGGGGAAGGAGCGTTGGCAGGGCGGCCTCCCCGGCCCTGCTCCTCCTGGACGCCCCGCATCCCACCTCCTCCCATCACAGCCCTTTCCGAGGAGCCCAGGCCGCAGCATCTTGCTATTGCCTTGCGCCAGCTCCTCGGCCTCAGGCTGGAGATGACCCCCGCCCCCAGAGGCAGCAATTTCCCAACGGGTTACAAGGGCTCACTCGGACAACTGTGCAAGGAAGAGAAGAAGAATTACAAGAGCTGTAACCGATAAACCCTAACAACTGCCTGGGGGAGACTCTGCCAAGTGCCTATGGGTCCCTTCCCATTTTATCCTCACGACAACCCGGGAAGGGTTACTGCCACCCCGTTTTACAGATGACCAGACTGAGGCTCAGAGAGGTTAGTGGTCCCACAGCCGGTAAGCGGCCGCACGGGCATCTGAACCCAGGCAAGCAGGCAGGCTCACGGGCAGGGTCTTAGTCTCCACGATTGCGCTCTGAGGGGAGGCTCATTCCCCTGGAATCGGACCTACAACTAGACTGGAAGCGGCAATTTGGAGGATGTGGTCCAGTGGCTGCATATGCCCAGCTGGGGCAGGGAAAATGACCTCCTCTGTGCCTACATATCCTTGGGACCCGGCATTGCAAACTGGGCTCCCGGCCACCGTTCGTAAGTGGTTCATGGGGTAAGAGCGGGGGGCAGAAATCAAGAAAAGAATGAAAAACACTTTCTCCTTTTCTGAAAGGTGGAGTTCAGCTCTGCTGGGTCGTGCCTTTGTGACATTTATCACGAATGTCATTTGGATAAATTGGGAGTTTGGGACTGACATGTACACACTACTGTATATAAAATAGATAACTAATAAGAACCTACTGGATAGCACAGGGAACTCTACTCAATACTCTGTAATGCCCTATATGGGAAAAGAATCTAAAAAAGGGTTGATATATGTTTACGTAGAACTGATTCACTTTGCTGTACACCTGAAGCTAACACAACATTGTAAACCAACTATACTCCAATAAAAAATGAAAAATAAATAAATAAAAAAATCTGAAAACTTAGGGGAAAAAAAAAAATCTTTGGTGCCTGTTCCCTCCACGTTATCAACTCCATGAGGGCAGCAGCCAGGGCACTTTTGGTCGCTTGATGAATGGCCAGTGCCCATCACAGTACCTGGCATGTGGGAAGTGACTGATAAATGTTGGCTAGTCCTTCCAGAGTGAGGAAGGTGCCACTTCAACATTAAGCATAAAGAATACAGCATGGGGTGTGGCTTTTCTCATGCCGAGGGCTGAGATATTAGCCTGGAGCTCTTGGTCCTGCCCCAGGCTCCCTCGGATGTCCCTGTGTTTCAGGCCTGGGGTGTTTGTGTCCTCAGCCTTGTGCTGTGAGGGCTGGTGGCCTCTGTCTGGTGGCCTCTGTCCACCATTGGCCATTTCTCAAACTCTGCCCTACCAGGAAAAAAGTGGGCCTGTGCCCCAGGATCGGGGGCAGAGCTGGAGCTACGTCTCGGCAAGCACACACTTGCTGTACAATACTGTGGTTTACCTTAAACAAATTCGTGCAACTTCTACCTTCTTCTCAATAAAACTCATTTGAATGAATAAAAAATCAGATGTATTGATGGATGGGTAAAGGCATAAGAGACAGATAGATATGTGATAGAGAAAGTTTAGTAAAATGTAAATGGTACAGTCCGGGTGGTGAATATACCTACGCTTGCTGTAAAATTCTTTCACTATGTCTGTTTTAAAATTTTCACAATAATGATGATCTGAATGGTAATGCTTAACTTTATTTCTGCAGTTCAACAGCTTTTCAGGCTCTTCCTCCAAGGATAACATTGGCATATACTTCAGGGATATTTGGATGAAATGCATAAAACTGTGTGTGACATTTGCATTTTTTATACTAATAATTCAGTTATTCACTGACTTCTACTCAGGGTGAGTTGTAACATGGCATGTCAATGCTTCAGATACGACCATTCACCAGAAGGAAACAAAACAATGTATTATAGCACATGTGTGGCATTGTTAGAAATAATTATATAACTTTAAAATAATCACGTTGAAAAATTTACTGATTATCACTACATATAGAAGATGATACATAATTAATAGCACCATATTAAATAAACACAAACCCCTATATGTATACAATAAAAAAATCCTCACATTCGCTTTAATATATACAGTACAACCTAACCTTTCCGTGCCTCAGTCTCTTCATCTGTGAAATAGTGATACTAAGAATACTTGCTTGTGGGGTTGCTGTGAGGACTGAATGAATTTTATTGTATTTAAAGAACTTAGAATAGTGCCTGGCACCTAGTAAGCAGTATGTAAGATGAGCTATTATTATTATCATTATTAATTTCTGTTACCTATGAAATAGATGTCATTTATCAGTTAGAGGTGTGTGGTCCCCATCCCAGTTTTCATCACACTTTTTTTTTTTTTTTTTTTTTTTTTTCAAATTTTTTTTTAACTTATTTATTATTTATTTATTATTTATTTTTGGCTGTGTTGGGTCCTCGTTTCTGTGCGAGGGCCCTCTCCAGTTGCGGCAAGCGGGGGCCACTCTTCATCGCGGTGCGCGGGCCTCTCACTATCGCGGCCTCTCCTGTTGTGGAGCACAGGCTCCAGACGCGCAGGCTCAGCAGTTCTGGCTCACGGGCCTAGCTGCTCCGCGGCATGTGGGATCCTCCCAGACCAGGGCTCGAACCCGCGTCCCCTGCATCGGCAGGCAGACTCTCAACCACTGCGCCACCAGGGAAGCCCTTTCATCACACTTTTAAGAGTCACATACACACTTTGGAAAGGAAGTGCTGTGTTTCTGTAAATCATTGTTGCTTTGGTGTATTAGTTATCTACTGCTGTGTAACAAATTTCCCCCAAATGTGATGGTTCTGGGAAAAACAACATTCATTATCTCACAGCTTCTAAGGGTCAGGATTCAGGCGTGGCTTAGCTGGGCGTCCCTGGCTCAAGGTTGCTCACAGGCTTCAGTGAAGGTACCAGCAGGAGCTGCATCAGCTCAAGACTCCACAAGGCAGGAGCTGCCTCTAGCCTCATCCCCTGGCAGGATCAGGTCCTTGCAGGCTGTTGGTCTGAGAGCGCCCTCAGTTCCTTGCCACATGGGGCTCTCCATAGCTCAGCTTACAACTTGGCAGGTGGCTTCATCGATGAGAGCAAAGAAGGGCCAGAGAACAACAGAGAGATGGAGAGTGAGTGAGTTCAGTTCAGTCTTTTATAACCTAATCTCAGGAGTGACACCCATCCTTTTTGCTGGTTTGTATCCTTAGAAGCAAGTCATGCTCCAGGGGAGGGAATTTGACTAGAGCATGAGCACCAGGATGTGGAACCATTGGAGCTGTTTTAGGAGCCCCTGCCTGCCGCCCCTGGGGCACCAATTTGAGATCAGGTGCTTTAGAAAGAACACGGGTTTGGAGTCAGGCAGAAACAGTTTGATGCCAGCTTTTCCTCTTTACCTGCGACATGAAACTGGCACATTTCTCAGCCTCACTGAGCCTTGTCTGTAAAATGGAGGCCGTTTCACCTGCCCCACTGGGGCCGAGCTGAGGATCAAGTGTGATCCACCTTGATAGGCTGCCTTGACCCGTGTATTAGTTTCCTAGGGCTGCAGTAACAAATTACCAAACTTAGTGGCTTAAACAACCCAAATGCATTATTTTATAGTTCTGTAGGTCAGAAGTCTGACACGGGCCTCACTGGGCTAAAAATTAAGGTGTTGGCGGGACCACATTCCTTTCTGGAGGCTCCGGAAGAGAATCCAATTCCTTGCTTTTTGCAGCTTCTAGAGGTGCCTGCATTCCTTGGCTTGCGGCCCCTCCCTCCATCTTCAAAGCCAGGAATGGTGGTTGAGACTTTTTTACACATCACCTCACTCTGACCCTCTTCCCTAGTCACACCTCCCTCCGCTCTCCTCTTCTGCTTCCCTCGTCCTCTTTTAAGGCCCCATGGGATTACAGTGGGCCCACCCAGACCATACTAAAATAGGATAATCTCCCTATTTTAAGGTCGCCTGATTAGCAATCAATTCCATCAACAACTGTGATTCCCCTTTGCCACGTAAGGAAACATAGTCACATGTTCTGGGGATTAAGAGGTGGATGTTTGGGGGGGCCATAAATCCGCGGGCTGCCCCATTGTCCCTGTGGTGTCCTGGCACCCAGAGGGAGGGGCCCTCCTTGGCACACCCAGAGGCCAGGAGGAAGGCGCATTTATTCTGCAGGAACATGAGGAGGAGGCAGGTGCTGGACAAGGTGAAGTTTACGGCCATTCCTCAGGTGCCCCAGCTGTGTGTCTGACTCCCTCCGGGCTGCCCATGTGGTCCTGTGGGGCTGTTTTTATAGCCTTCTCTCCCTGGGAACAATGAATGGCCTGCTGCTCCCCAGTTGCCTCACCACAGGTGTCCTGCTCCTGGAGGCCACCCACCTGGGCCCTCTCAGGGGAAGGGAAACCGCTGGCGCCTCATGATGGAGTTGCATCAGCAGAGGAAGGCCTCCTGGTTGGTATCAGCCCCATATCGCAGCTCGACTCCCGCTGGGGGGTCGCCTGGGTGGGAGGGAATCTGGGTGGGTCAGCAGGTTCCAAATTTGTCCTGAGGCCAGCTTCCAAATTTTGCCTGTCCCACTGAAGATGTGTTTCTTGCCTTCCGTGGGGAAACAAGAGCCACCCTTTTTGGGCTGCAGGGAGGGGACAGGGATCCCTGTGAAGCTGGTTTGTTGGGCCTGGATTGCTGTGCTGTCTGTGCTACTTTGCTCTTCCTGGGTGGGGCTGGGCTGGGGTGGTGAGGGACGTATCATCTCACCATCTAGTGGAGAGGTGTGGGACTGCAAGCTGTAACTGCCCAAGAACCGTCTACACTGGAGTTATTACCCTAGGGCAGTGGTCCCAAGCTGTGCCACAGAATCACCCAAAGAGGTTTTGAAAAATACATCTGCTTGAGCTCCACTCCACACCTCCTTCATCAGAAAACCTGCAGTTTAGATTTAGAATGTAGATCCCAAGCCTTACTTCTAAATTCTAATTTACTAATTTGGGATAAGACCTGGGAATCTGAATTCTTAACATGACTTCTCCAGTGACTCTCAAGGGCGGCTTGACTTGAACACCACTGATTTTAGCAGCCCATAAGATAAATGGCTAACTGTGGGATGTGGACTTTTAAAAAATTAATTAATTAATTAATTAATTAATTTTTATTTTTGGCTGTGTTGGGTCTTCGTTTCTGTGCGAGGGCTTTCTCTAGTTGTGGCGAGCGGGGGCCACTCTTCATCGTGGTGCGTGGGCCTCTCACTGTCGCGGCCTCTCTTGTTGCGGAGCACAGGCTCCAGACGCGCAGGCTCAGTAGTTGTGGCTCACAGGCCTAGTTGCTCCGCAGGATGTGGGATCTTCCCAGACCAGGGCTCGAACCCGTGTCCCCTGCATTGGCAGGCAGATTCTCAACCACTGTGCCACCAGGGAAGCCCCCTGGACTTTTTAAAAAAAAGCTGATGCTCTATTTGGTCATATTATTAGAAACATAACATCCAGGTTAAGGAAGGATATAATATAGTGGTTAAAAGTATCTGGGTTCAAGAGTCCTACTTTTGCTACTGCTGGTTTTGTGACCTTGGGCCAAGGTCTTGTCTGTCGGGGTTGTTGCGAGAATTTGAGACAATAAATAACGTGTAGAGCACTTGACACAGGGCCTGGCCCTCAGCAAATGGGCCCTGTCTGTATTAAGAGTCTACTGCTCAGATCCGTTGGGAGCTCCGTGTTTGATTTCAGTGACATATTTATGAAGGAGATGTCCAGAAGAGGAGGAGATGAAAGGGAGAGGAGACGAGGCCATGAAGAATAACCAAGGAGAAGGCTTGAGGGTCTGTAACTGGGAGTCAGAGGTGCAATGTGTGTGTGCTGCTTAAGAAACAACAGGTTGCCGTCATGAAAGGGCTTCAGACGCTGAGTGAAAACTCTGTCTGTGGCCTGGAACACAAGTGGCTCCCAGTGCCACACCTGTACCCCTCGTGGAGTGTGGCCTGATCATGGGGGATACACAGACAAGCATTTGCTGCAGTAGCTCTTCACATAGTTATGGGCACACTCTTCACATATAGGTACGTATACTTTGTACATACTTGTACACGTGTGTATATGGATGTTGATGTGTTAGAAAAAATAAAGTCAGCATCACGGGGCTGTGGTTTCACAGAAGTAAGTAGCAATGTAGGGCCTGAGCCAAATTTAAAATACATGTATATGAAATGTTATGGACTGAAGGGTTACACCCCCCAAATTCATATGTTGAAACCTGGCCCCCAGTGTTTTGGTATTTGGCAATGGGGCCTTTGGGAGGTGATTAGGTCACAAGGGTGGAGCCCTCATGAATGGGATTAGTGCCCTTATTTAAAAAAGACCCCAGAGAGCTCCCTGGTCCCCTCCACCTCTTGAGGACACAATGAGAAGATAGCTGTCTGCCACCTGGAAGAGGGCTCTGGTGAGAGCCCTCAACCCTACCGGCACCCTGATCTCACACTTCCAGCCTCCAGAACTGTGAGAAATACATTTCTGTTGTTTAGAAGCCCTCAGTCTAGGGTACCAGGTTATAGCAGCCCGAATGGACTAAGACGTGAAATCAATAGTGTAGAGCTGGTTTGTGGGTGTGGCAGACACAGTCAGGGTAGTCTTGGGAAACCCAGCCTCAGAGGAACTTTCTGCTCGGGTTTGGAGATGGACCTCGGTGATGTTGCAGGTTGCTTTCCCATGAACGTAGACTGCACCCCACGACTCCACACACTTGAGGGGCTGCCTCTGTGAAAGGGGTGCCATCTTTAGCACGTCAGCCTGATGCTACTGTCGACCTCGACGCTGGAGTTCACGGGTTAAGTGGCCGCAAAACAACAGCCCTGGGTAGTTCCAGAGAATGAAGGTGCCAATGAACTTGCCTGCTTGGCCCCCTGCCCACCTAACAGGAATCTCCCACAGGCTTCTCCCCTTCCTGGATTGTTTGTTTTCCTCACAGCCCCTGCTTTCATGTTCTGTTTCTTTTTTGTCCGCTATTTGAGGCCAGAGGCGCTGTTGGGTCTACAGCTCTCCCTCAGACAGGGCCATCTGCCTGGAGTGCCAGGCTCCAGGTGTTCTCGGGCTCAGCGTTCCTGGGGTGACACTGGCTCTGCCCTCGTGGCTCTGGACTGACCTGTGTCGTGAGCTAGAGCCAAGTGGTCCCAGAGAAGACCCTTCTGAACCGAGCGGCATTGAAACCCCGTCAGGAAATGAAACGTGGGGCGACATTCCTTGGGGTGTCCAGATAGCGGGTGGCAGTGAGGAGACACAGGGTGGCATCTTTCCCACAAATGAAGTTTGGCCTCTAACTTTGCAATGTCACAAGTTCAAAGGAGGGCATCTCTAGCTAGGAAGATTGGGTCAGTCCAAAAAAAAAAAAGAATTTAAGACTATTTCATCTTTCCATGTTATTCTATGTGATGCAGATAGAGTGCTTGAAATTCATGGGTAGGTTGTGTGCGTGCATGCATGTGAGCATGTGTGCATATGTATGTGGGATGTAGGGGGTAGGAGAAGGGACAGGAACCGCTTTGGGGTCAAGCCTAGTGGACGGTGAGTAGCTTAACTTGTCTCTTTTAAGGTCAAGAGACTGAAACCCAATTCCAGTCGACTTAAGCAGGCAGTGGGGGGCCTGTGCGGTAGTGTCGTGGACTGAAGTGTGTCCCCCAAATTCATATGTTGAAGTCCTATCCCCCAGTACCTCAGAAGGTGACTGTATTTGGAGATGGGGGTCTTTAAAGAGGTGATTAAGTTAACATGCGGTCATTAGGGTGGACCCTAATCCAATATGACTGGTTCCCTTATAAGAACAGGTGATTAGGACACAGACACACACAGAGGGAAAACCATGGGAGGACACAGGGGGAAGACGGCCATCTACAAGCCAAAGAGAGAGGCCTCAGGGGAAACCAACCCTGCCAACGCTTTGGTCTTGGATTTCTAGACTCTAGAACTGTGAGAAATTAAATTTCTGGTTTTTAAAAAGCCACATTGTTATGCTGACCCTAGCAAACTAATACAGGGAGGGAATGGGAGAGGTGGGAGGGGTTAGGGTATCACTTAACCAACCCGCAGGAAGCAAGGGTGGACCTGGCTTAAGGGACAGTTGGATCCCGAGAATATGGCAATCCGCCCTGCTCCCTCCCCCATCTTATATGGGGATCTGGTTTGGCCTCATTCTCTTGGGCATCTCCTTGTGGGAGGTACGTGGCAGCCTGTGACTCTGGAGCACATCTCATAGCTCAAGATCCGAAAGGAAAGCAAGAGGTAACCTTCCACTCACGATTTGAAACCGTCTAGGTAGAGGTTCTGATTTTCCTTCTCAGATCTCAGGGCCAACTCCTGGGGCCATCGGCAGTGGCCGGGATGGGGGTGCTGCAGGGTTGGGATTGTTCCAGCCAGGATCACGTGCTCTGTGATCCGAAGTCGGGGGTGGGGGCGATGGGGATGGTGGATGCCACAGGGCAACAGGGCACCATGATCAGCAGGGCCCCAACCTCAGGAATTACCCGTGATGAGCGTGGAACAATCCCCCAAGGCCAGCAGAAGAGGGGAAAGTGTGCTCAGCAGAGACACTGAGGCCCAGACAGGGAAAGGGAGTGGCCCAGGCCACACAGCCTGTGTCTGTGGCTGAGCCGGGGGCGGGACAGCCGGCCCCTTCTAGGTCTCCAACTCCTAGCGTGTTTGGAAGAGGAAGGTGGGCTGGCACATCAGCTGCTGCCAGGCTGCATCGTTAATTTGCTTATTTCCTATTTTGTTTGTTTTTTAATAAGATGGGGAGGATAGAGGTGTGGTGTGAGATTAGCTATTATAAGTACTCACTCAGCCAGATCATTCTGATCCCTAAATTATGACCCTGCCTTTGCCCTTTAAACCCGTAATTTACAGAGCAATTTTCTGCCAGGTGGAGGGAGTGTTCCAGTAATGCCTCACTTAACAATGGGAAGTCTCTTCAGCCCTGGGAACATCTGGCTTCAGGAACTTTTTACTGTAAACAGCTGGGTGTGGCCAGCCAGCCTCAGGCCAGTGGGTACCAGCCCAGACTCCGTAGAGAGCCAGTCTGCAGGGCTAAGATCCCAGCTCCCATGCCCTAGCTCCACACACAAGGACCCTGGGAATCTATGTAACATCTCTGTGCCTCAGTTTCCCCATCTGTCGGATGAGAAGAATAATGCCAATCCAGAGCAAAACCACGTACAGCTGTGATTCTCAACTGCAGATGATCTTGCCTCCCCGGGGGACATCTGGCAAAGTCTGGAGAAATTTGGGGCTGTCATGACGGGAGGTGGGATGCTCTTGGCTTCTAGTGAGTAAGGATGAGGGACGCTGTTAAACATCCTGCGATGCTCAGGACAGCACTCCTCCTCCCCGCAAAGTACCTCCAGGTTGCTGGCCGTGTGGAGGTTGAGAAACCCTGCCATAAAGGACAGGGGCAAGTGTCCGGTCAATGTTGGCTCTTATTAGATGTGACCACTGAATTCTCACTCCTGTTTCTGGTGCTTCTGTAAGCTGTCAGGGACCTGAACTCAAGTTTCTTTTCCTCTCTGAATATCAGGGGGCTCATCTTCCCTGGGGTCCAGCTGCTAAGGGAGAGGAAGCATCTCAGGAAAGAAGGACCACCCCCTTCTCCGCCCCCTGGGCCACATTAAAGGATTCCACCCACATAGTCCCCTGAGAGTCACAGGGCACTCCATTCTCTCTCCAGATGTGAGACTCACTGGGCTGATCCCAATCCTGGTGGGCTTGTGACCTTAATCCACTGAGCCAGTGAGATTCCACCCTGAGACTTCGCTAGAACTACCGGGTGAGAGCCTCTCTCTTGTGCAGGGGTAGCTAAGCCAAGAGGTTGTGTGTCTCATGGTAATTTTGCCAACTGTTGGGAATCAACCTGTCTGGGAATAAACCTGACGTAGAGAGAAGCAACGTCAGGGGGCAAAGAAAGATGAAGATCCTGAAAATATCATTTACCATTCTGGATCCAAAGCTAGTTGTCCTACACTATTCTTTCCAGAAGCCAATAAGTTCCTTTTTGTTTTTAAACCAGTGTTTGAGTCGGGGTTTGTCACCTGTCAAGGGCTAATACAGAAATCCCACCTGTCCTAGAATTTTTTTTCCCAGTTGTATTTTTCTAGGGCCTTGCCTTTATTTTCCCCCCTTTGCCAAATCATAAGCTTCTTGAGGGCAGGGCTTGTATAGAAAACTAAATTCTCTCAGGGTACTACGTAGCAACAGAACTTTCTGCCATGATGGGAATGCTCCGTATCTGTGCTCTCCGATCCGGCAGCCACCAGCCACAGGCAGCTATGGAGTGCTTGAAATGTGCTGGTGCAACTGAGAAATGGAATTTTAAATTTTATTTAATTTTAATTGATTATTATAGTAATTTAAATCGCCACACATGGCTTGGCTGCCGGATCAAACAGCATAGCTGTATAGCATCCTGTACTGCTGGTGATGCTCTGTCGATTTTCATTGATTGATTGATTGATCTGTTCATTTGCTTAATGAACAGGGAGAGAGTGTGGGATGCTGTATTGCTGGATATAGTACGTGGGCAGTCACAGCCCCACGGGTCCCACGCGGATAACTGTAATGCAAAGTGGAGAACACAGAATGTTTCGGAGGAGGCCCAGATCAGATTCTCTGGAAGCTCAGGGTGGAAGTTCAGAGAGTAGCTGGAGGTGAGATCAGACAAGTTTCTCAGGGGGAGTAATCAAATACGAGATCAATGAATCAGTCTACATGCTGCTGAGGGCCCTTCTGGGAGGCAGGCCCACATCTGCAGGGCACGTGGATGGGTAGGGCCAGGCAGGATGGGTACAGGCAGATGGGGCTCAGGTTCTCAGCCTTGAAGCCGTGGGAGAGCCCCTTCACTCACCAAGCCTGTTTTCTCATCAGTTAAATGGAGTTAGTAACAGTACATGCCTCTTGGATGGCTTTAGGGTTAAATGAGATGCTTGTGCAAAGCCCTTAGCAAGTAGCACGTGGATAGAACAAACACACAAACAAACTCTCAGCTGCTAATGATAATGGCAACTGGGTCCCCACCCCTGGGGGTGGCGTGGTGAAGCTTAGGACCCTCCCAGAGACCCAGCCCCTTACCTCAGTCCTGCATTGGGCTCTACCACTCCATCGAGCAGGTCCTCCCCTAAATGCCAGAGCCGCCTGGGCTGTGGGAAGCCAAGCCCAGGAAGATGCTCTTCCAGGTACAAATGAATTGGGAGGAGCTGGGCGTTTCATTTGAGTTTGATCAAGTTTCATTTGAGGTTCGTTCCTCACCCTTGGAAACCAGCTGCACATCTTGCAACCAACATGGCCTAAAATAGACATCTCGGGTTTCCATGTGGGGTGATGGAAGAGGCACTTGGCATCTTTGTTGCCCCCAAGTCAGCTGTGCCCTGGGAGCCCCAGTGCCCATGGGCTAGTTATATCATTCTGCACCCCCCGGGGAAGCCAGTTGAGCCATGAACCAGAGCAAAGGGAAAGAGGGACCCATTTTGCAGAAGGTGGGGGCTTGGTGTCCAATTGTGCCACTAGGGAACATCCTTAATTGCATCAGGGATGACACAGATGGACAGGAGCCAGATCAGGTGCGCTGGGAGTGGACAGAGACCCAGCAGAGGCTCTGCTGCTGCCTGATGGCCCTCCAGCCCCTCAGGAGACGAGCCTCTCACTCCCTCACTCCAGCCCCGTGGGCCTTTTTTCAGTCCCACTTACTGTGCTCCTCCCACAGGACCTTTGCACATGCTGACCTGCTGTCTACAATCCTCTTCCCTTTCTTCTGCACCTGCTGAACTCCCCTCTGCCCAGGCCTCACCTCCTCTTGACTACATGAAATCCCCATAAGATAAGCTCTCTGACGACCAGCTACCTCTGCTCTCAGGACTGGTCACAGTTACAATTTCACACTGCCCAGGAGTATTTGATTCACGTCTCTCTTCCCTGCTGGATGGGAAGCTCTGTGCGGGCAGAAGCTGGGCAGAATTTCATTCACATTGTATCCTCAGCATTTAGCTCAGCGTCTGCCTGCCTGGAATGTTCTTCCCCCAGATCTTTGCAGGGGAAAGTATGTCTCAGCTCAGAAGTCCTCTAGGACAGCCCCACCCCCTTCATCACGTGTACCACTCATCATGTCTGAAATCAGTCACCCCAGTCATGGATGAGTTTCTTGTCTTCCTTTGCCAGGTTATATGAGTTCTCTCCCTGTATCCCCAGCACCAAGAACAGGCCCTGGTACCCAAGAGGATTTACTAAATACAGTATGTGTGGTCAGCCTGCTGAAACTGGTCGTGCCCAGGCCTGTCTCATGGTGTCTTCTAACTTTTCCAAATCCTCCCTGTTCAATGCACACTTCCCGAGTATTCACCCCCTGCCAGAACTTAGCAATGAGCTAGGGAGTCAGGCTGGGCTCCTGTCCTGGGAGAAGCGTACAGTCCGGCTCCCTGGGGTGGGGTTCCATCAGGGCCAGTCGGACATCTGGGTGGAGACTTCAGCCCATCCCCGACCTCCTGTGATTTGGGCTTTGCCAGGAGGGCCCAGCTGTCAGCCATGATCTTGATACTCAGTGTGTGTCTCTGGACTAGCAGCACAAACTGGGAGCTTATTAGAAATATGCTAATTTGGGGCCAAATGAGCTTATTAGAAATAAGCTAATTTGGGGCCAAATAAGCTAATTAGAAATATGCTAATTTGGGGCCAAATCTCAGGCCCCAGCCCAAACCTCCTGAGTCAGCATCTGCATTCCAAAAATACCTGTCCCTCCCAGGTGCATGTTTTTTGTTTTTTTTTTTAATAAATTTATTTATTTTATTTACTTTTATTTTTGGCTGCTTTGGGCCTTCGTTGCTGCGCACGGGCTTTCTCTGGTTGCAGCGAGCGGGGGCTACTCTTCATTGCGGTGCGCAGGCTTCTCATTGCAGTGGCTTCTCTTATTGTGGAGCATGGGCTCTAGGGGCACGGGCTTCAGTAGTTGTGGCACGCGGGCTCAGTAGTTGTGGCTTGCGAGCTCTAGAGCGCAGGCTCAGTAGTTGTGGCACACGGGCTTTGTTGCTCCGCGGCATGTGGGATCTTCCCAGGTCAGAGCTCGAACCCATGTGCCCTGCACTGGCAGGCAGATTCTTAACCACTGCGCAAGCAGGGAAGCCCTCCCAGGTGCATGTTAAAGTTTGAGAAGCACCGAGATAGGACACCTGTGGTTTTACCGCTGCTACGGACTGAATGTCTGTGTCCTCCCCAAATTCTTATTTGAAAAATTCTAACCTGCAATGTGATGGTATTAGGAGATGGGGCCTTCCGGAGGTGATTAGGTCACGAAGATGGTGTCCTCATGATGGGATTAGTGCCCTTATAAGACATCGGACAGCTTGCTTCCTCTCTCTCTCCCTGCACTCTGGGAGGATACAATGAGAAGGCACCCATCTGTGAACCAGGAAGAGAGCTCTCACCAAGTGAATTAGCTGGCACCTGGATCTTGGACTTCCCAGCCTCTAGAACTGTGAGGAATAAACGTCTATTGTTTAAGTCCCCATAGTCTCCGGTATTATGTTGTAGCAGCCCAAGCTGACTGAGACGACCGCTGAAGATCTATTCTGACGATCTGGAAATGTGAATACCCCGGAAGAGGGGTACGGTGAAGCAAGTGATATCAAGGGAGGGGTGACTGGTCAGATGTTCCCCTCCTGACAGCGGGGTTCTGGGACAGGAGGCAGCACTCTGATGGGGACAGTAGGTGCCTGACTTTTCCAATAGGACAGAATGCACCAGAGCTCCATTTTGAGTGCTGCCACCTGGTAATGTAAGTCCTGTGCTGGAAGGTGCGGGTGAGGGTGGGAACACCAACATGGTAGGGGGATGTTGCTCAGCGGGGAGGAACGAGCCTGGGATTTGGAGGCAGGTGACTGAGCTGGAGTCCTGCCTGGTCAAGTCTTAGCTTAATGGAGCTGGGCAAGCCCCTCAGCCTTAACCTCAGTTTCTCCATCTATGAAATGGGTTAATAATCACCCCTCTCAAAGAGACTGAATGAGAACACACAGAGAAAAAGGCCAGCTCATCAATGAAGTGCTGTGTAGTAGTATTTATTGTTACAGTGTTAAAATTCACTCTTGGGAAGACATTCCGGGCCATGACCAGTAACTAAAGGTCAGGAACATCATCTTAGCTCATGGACAACTCGTTTCCTTTGCACCCACAGACTCCCTGGGGTGTTAGGGCTCAGGAAATTCTCATCAGCCAACCACTGAGAATGATGTTAGTGTCAGAAGATGCTATTTCCCACAAGGCTTCTTTTTCTTGGCACTCCACTGCCAGGAGCCCGTTGGAACCTCGAAGGGCAGAGCAGAAGTGATGGTGCCCAGAAAATATGGGTTGTGATGGGAAGGGGGAGAGCTAGGCTTGGAGCACCGAACATGGAAGTCACATCTTGCCAGATCGTCCTGTTCTGCTGGACCCAGCCCCGTCCGGTGACCTAGAGATTGGGGGTCACTGTTCTGAGGCCCTTCCATGCTGCCTGGGCTGTGTGGAGACCCCTTCCTCTCGACTTCATCTGGTCCAGGTTCTCCTGTGGCTTCTCCTTGCCTCCTGCAGCCTGGGCTCCGATGACTGCAATGCTGACACGGACAGATTTCTCGGAGAAAAGCCCTGCGCAGCCAAGGACAAGAGAGCCTTGTCCACAGACAAGAGGCGCCTGGGATCAGAAAGCTGAGTCCACCTGGCAGGTGCCATCTGATGACCCTGGTCCCCAGCTTCCGGGAGGAATATGGGGTGTCTCTGCCCACCCCGGTTCTCCCCAACCTCTGGCAGCGACTACCTCTTTTTAAGGGGCCAGCACCCATGGGTGCAGGTGACAACAGCTCTCAGAGAAGCACATTCACATGGTTCCGAGGTCCAGATGCCATGTCACCCTTTAAGGACCAAGACCATGACTCAGGCCGTTTGGACAAGACGTGGCAGGTCACTGTTCTGTGGGTGGCTGCTCTGCCAGCCTTTGTTAACCAGGTACCAGAACCTCTCTGCCAAGTCTGCATCCCCTGCTCTTCTTGCCCGCTCTTGAAGCAGAGTGGACATTTAGGATTTTTCCAGCAGACAGAGCTCACCTGATTTAACTCTGTATGGAGGCTGTTCATTTATCAGCCAACCCATCCTCATGTTGCAAAGCCAGCTCCAAACGCTTGCCTGGCTGCCAGGAATACGGAGCGTCCGGGAGGCGAGAATGTGCCCTTAGGGCATCGTTTGGACCAAAAGGCGCATCCAAGTTTGCCCACGTTGCCCCAGGCCTGCCGGCCGAATGCTGCGAATGTTTCGGGCAGTGCCATCCCTGCCAGTGACCCCCCCCCCCCAACTTTCCACTTGCCCATCTTGTCCCCAAGGGGATTGAGTCGGGGAACAATGCACTGGTTTCAAATAATCAGACCTGCATTCAGGCACCTGTCGGTTTGCCATTCCTGCTCACCCTACGGGAATAACTGCCTTCTGGGTTTGCTCCTTCCCGAGAGGCAGATCCTGGGGTGCCAGCTCAGCCAGCCTGGATGCTGGCTGGGGAGTGGCCTGTGGCATCAGGTTAGATGGAGGTTTTAACTCCTCTCTCCAGCTGCGGACTCTGCAGCCTCCGATCCCGTGTGTGTGGCTGAATGTCATGAAGTTACTGGGTTTGGAACCTCCGCAAAGCTTCACCCCTTGTCCCAGAGCTTCACCCCTTGGGCCCTGGAATCAGAAATGTGTCCCTAGGAGGCCAAACATTCAGACAAAAGGGGGCATCCACCTGTCCACAACGAGGCATTTGGTTTCCGGTGGTGAGAAAAGCTGTGCTTGTGTTAAGGTTAGGAAACCACGGTCTTCGGCCTCGGGGAGGAGGAATTCTCAAGTTCATCAGGCCTCGGGTTGTGCTTTTCCTTGAGGGGAAGTAATTCATTGGGTTGAAGCACATGCTTTGACGGTTCTTGGAGGCTGACCCGGCTTCTAGTCCTGGACATTCAAACCTCTTATAGACTGTTGGTGCCAAAGGCTTCAATGGAAGTTGAGCATCGTGGTTCCAACAAATGATTTGCTTTGATAACCTAAGTGTAAGTAGAACTCCAATGCCATGTGCCCTTCCCTAATCATTCCTCAGCATCGAGGTCAATGAACTCAAGCCTGAACACATGGATCAAACTCATTTTCAAGGGTTATGTACGTGGGATTTTCCTCTTTTGGGGAAGTCAAGTCCTATTGGGGGCTCTAGAGAGTCTGAACATTAAACATTTCTTGCCCTCCTTTTGCATGTTGCTCCAATCAAAACAGTGGGAGAAGACTTCCCTGGCGGTCCAGTGGTTAAGATTCTGCCCTCCCATTGCAGGGGGTGCAGGTTCAATCCCTGGTTGGGGAAGTTCCGCATGCCGTGCGGTGCGGCCCCCAAAACAAACAAACAAAAACAACAACAACAAAAAACAGGTGGAGAGAACCAGTACAGTATCAGTACAATATCAGTTCTGTGTTGTAAATGGGAAATTAGACACCCACCCTGGACCCCATAACTTCCCACCTGTCTCCTGAGAGGTTACAAAGTGTTACAGACGTTAGCAAGTGTTAATCCTCACAACATCCCTGGAAGGGAACCAGAAGTATTGTAGATGAAGACATTGAGGCACAGAGAGATGAGGCCACTGGGAAGAAGCCACACAGCAAAACAGTAGTAGAGTCAAGAAGAGGGCTGGGGATCCTCTCCACCATCTTAGCGACCTGTGAGATTCAGCTCAATTAGGGCACTGGTGAGCACACCTGTGTGTCAGGTGACAGACATCACAACAAGGTTTGCTGGGTTAATGATGACAAGCGTTTCCCTGCTCCCAGTCCCAAACCCACTGTCACACTTGGTACAGTTGTCACGGACCTAACTCAGTCAACCCCGATCCTATCGACACGATATCCTTCATCCTGATGACCAGATATCTGCATTTCCTGGCAATGTCGCTGGTCAGCCCCACCCCCACAGGGATGTCACCTGCCTCCACCCAGGACAGCCACTCCCGGGAGGAGGGAGCAAGTAGCCCTTTAACATGTCCACCCGGATGTGACACACGGCTTTTAGGATGGGAATGACCTTCCCGTTTTGCCTTCTCCCAAGAGAGATTCAGTGATCCAAGTCAGAAGCCAAGTTATTGGTCATGGGGGGCATGTATGCTGGAGCTGAGACCTCCACCAGGCTGGCCAGAAGGGTCCACGTGGTGACCGGTCAGCCTCCAGCTTTGCTAGCTCCTGGTGCTGTCACTGCTGGGCTCTGCGTGTCTGGCTGGAGTCCCATCTGCTCCTCCTGGGAGGGTGTTTTGGGGAACCCTGTGCCTCTTTCCATCCTTGTGGCTCAGTTCAAGGTTCCCAGGACCACTTGAACTGCTCAGTGGCTGAGTCACTCCGAGGTGGAGCCTTGATGACAGAGGCGCCGGGCACCCTGACGGGCGCCCTGGGCCAGTCTCCCTCCAGTGAGCACGGAAGTCCACAGCCCGCTCAGGTCAGGCAGGCTGGAGCCCCCTCGTTCCTCGGGGTTCCCATCCGAAGTCACAGCAGTCTGCTGGGATGTCCCGGGGCTAGAGGAGCATCCTCAGGCCGAGATCACTATGTACAACAGCGACAGTCCCTGGCTGTCCTTCATCCCCGCGTCTCTCTGTGTTGGGTCTGGTGGAGCATCGGCTCCTTACACGTTGGTGACCTCCAGGCCATTGTAGCCTTCCAGACGGCACTGCTCGGGCCTGCCCTGGGAGTCGTCGTCTCCGCAATCTTCGTTTTGAAGAGAGCCATAGTCGTCGTGGAAATCGGGGTCTTTGCTGAAGCCCCTTCCTATCTTTCCCAGGGGCAGCTGAGAAGAGAGGAATGAGAACAAAGGACAGGAAGAAGAGAAAAAAAGAACTGAATGTTCTTGGATCTGGGAAAGGTGGGGTCTCCAATTTCAATTGCTGTGTGACCTGACCTAACTACTCTGTGCTCCTCCTATTAGTAATAATACTCCACTCCTCAGGGAGACTGAGAGGATTCTTGTGAGTTAACCTTAGGAGAGAGCTCTGTGTTCCCAGCTGGAAGGAACCAGTTTGTTACTGAGGGTGAGGGCAAATAGAGTCTTTCTGATTATCTACCGAAGTCTCTCACCTTCCTCCTCAGCAGGAGGAGTGGGGGTGAGAATGAGTGTGGGCGTGAGGTCTGACTGCATTCCCAGGTCAAGAAGAAATATTCCAGCCTTGCCTGGTGTGGCAGAAAGAGTGTGGGTTTTGGAGACTCACAAACTGGGGTTTGGATCCCTGCTCTGCCATTTCCCAGCTGTGTGACCTTGGACAAGTCACCTGTCCCCTCTGAGCCTCAGTTTTCTTAGCTACAAAATGGGACTAATAATTCCTTTCTCCCAGAGTTGTTGCAAAGAGTGGAAATCCATCTGGAAAGCACACAGCCACGTGCTAGCAGACAGTAGCTATAATCATCAGACACAGTGGCCCCTCAGTAAATAGTTCTCTCTTATTTTGAACAGATCTCTATCAGGGTAGTCATGACAGTGCTTTGTAATTATTTATTTATTTGACCGCCTTTCTTTCTGGACCAGTGTTTCTCAACCTTTTTGTTCATTACTGCCCCTTTAAAAAGAAGAATTTTTAGACATTTTTTCCCTAATCACACTCCCACTATGAAATTTTCATGCCACAGGTATACTGTGCTTCTGTTTATGTGCCATGTGTATAGCTGTGCTTCATGCATAAAACGAGTAAGGATTTTTGTGCCCTCCCTGAGCCGAACCAAGTTTGACCCCTTCGGGGGTGACAGCACCCCCAGTGGGAGTGCACAGTCTAGACTGAGAGCATCTTAATGGTGAGGGTGGTCGTTTATTCATGTTTATCTCCCACACTCAGGACGTGCCTGAGATGCACTTAGTACCTGAAACTGTCCGCTGAATAAATGGAAGAATTTTGGATTATCCGCTTCTGTCGTCTGTGTCTATACACCTCCGTTTAGGAATCTGTGTCGCCCTGAGTCCGCATGATCAGACCCAACTACACATGTTCTTATGCACCAGAGTCTCATCCGCTGCTCTTGGTCAGGCCATTGGAGTTCAAAATCTAAGTCAGTGGCCCTTAGAGTTTAGGGTGTGTTGGAACCCTCTGGGCAGCCTTGTGGCATGCGGGGTTCCCCTTGCGCCAGAGGCCCTTGTGTCAGGAGGCCCAGGTGGGTCCCAGAATCTGCATGTTAAGCATCCACCCAGGTGAGTCTGATGCAGGCAGGTGAGACCTGCACTTCGAGATACAGTGACAAAGGCCCCACAAGGCTGAGTGTGTCTTAACCATCATGCAGGTCCCTTGAGGGTGGCTTCCAGGGCCTCTCTCCCAGCTGCACCTGTGACCTGGCCCATCGGCCCCCCTCCAGACGACACAAAGACCTTTCTTTCCGAGGCTGGGGGACCCCCAGGTAAACACATGGAGCGACCTACCCGGCCAGCCTTGTACTTGATCCCACCGCTGTTCTCCTCCTTCCCCGCCCGGGTGATGCTGGAGGCCCTCCCCGGGGGCGTTCCGAATCGCTCAGCCTCCCGGATGCCTGTGGAGCTGAGGAGAGACCCAGTGCAAATCAGCAGGGCTGCGGCAGCCGGGGGTGTGTGTCAGCTACTGCCATCCAGAGACACAGACACTCACTCACTCACTCACACCAGGAACAGTGACTGCAACTGCGGTTTACTGAGTATCTCCTACGCGCCACCACCGTGCTAAGCACTTTACAAACACAATCCTCACAGCACACCTAGAGGCCAGGCTTCTCGCTGCCGATGAGGAAAAGGGGCACAGAGAGATCAAGCGATCTGCCCAGGATCACACAGCTGGAAGCGGCACAGCCAGGATCTGAACCCTGGTCTCAGAGACCCCAAAGTCTCTCTTAAGCCCCCAGTGCCCTGCAAACCCTATTAGGAGAGGGGAGACTTGATGGGAGAAGCCCCACATGTCAGCTCATTAGGTGTGACTTCAGAAACATCAAGAAAGCTTCCCCCACTCTGCATTTGAAATCTGGGTCCCCCACTGACTTGTTACCCCCATGGCTCCCTTCCTTGTACAAAAGCATCAAAGGCTTCTGTTAGAATTGGACTTGGCAAACGACAGCCTGTGGGCCGAATGCAGCTAGCTGACTGATTTTGTAAATAAAGTTTTATTGGAACCCAGTCCATTGGTTTGCACGTTGTCTATGGCTGCTTTCTTACTATCACAACAGAGTTGTCTACTTGGACACAGACCACGTGGTTCCCGAGTGCTAACATCTTCACTATCTGGCCTTTTATGGAAGAAGCTGGCCAGCCCCTGCGTTAGAATCTTAGTGCTGGTGCGTATGGAGTATGGAGTTGGGGCAAGAAACTGGTTCAGAGCCAGGAGTTCCGAACTTAGTCCTCCCACCTGCCTTCCTTCTCTTTTAGATTTTGGGTGAACCAGTGTGTCTCTTGGACTCCTGTCTTTCTCTGCCTGCAGGGTTGGCCCCAGCATGGGCAGAGCCTTCTGTACCTTCCCTGTCAACCTCACCAATCCCAAGACGCTGGTGTCCAGCATCTTTCTTGGAGCTTTAGTGGCATTGAAATCCTGGCTCGACTCTCTACGGGCTGCGTGACCTCGAGCATGTCACTTCGTTTCTTGAAAGCTGGGTTTCTCTATCTGCCAGATGGAGATCGTATTAGAGCCAACTTCACGAAGTGATCGCGAGGGTTAGTTAAAAAGTGCTTTGGAGCTTAGCTGGAATCCAGTAAATGGCTATAGTGATAATAAGTCATATTAACAGTAAAAACTTATTACAGAGGAATTGGCTCTGGCTGACGGGCGGTCAGGAGGTGTCTTTACAGGAGCTGTGAGCCTCGGCTCAGGCCACCACGGAGGTGGACTCATGAAGAGAAATGAACCCTCTAATATCGTTTAAGCTGCCTTAGAGAAGCTCTGCTTCTTTCGGGGCAAGTTCTGCTGAGAAAGTTCAAGGCGGGGAGCGTGCTGGGCAGGGGACCCCACGGGCTGCTGGGCGGCAGGTGAAGGTGAGTTCTCAGGTCCCCGGGTGCCAGGACATCCTCGTCACAGGGAGGATCTTGCTCTGCGGCGGGTCAGGAACTGAGGTCTTCATTGATGACCTCCCTCTCTCCTCCATCTGGGGATGGAATGCCCTGGGTCTAGTGGGGAAGCTGTTCTAAGTGCAGAAGCCACGAAAATCTCAACTCATGCAGCCAGTTGTGTTTGCTGTCTTGTGGGAAGTGCGTTAAACCCCCCTGACTCATGGAACATCAGCTGTCTGATGAGCTTGGGAGAACTCCAGAGCCCCTTCTTTTGTTTTTCACCGAAAAAGAGATGGAAGTCCAGAGGGGATGTGTGTCTCATCCAAGGATACACAAGACACACAGTGGCAGGGATGGAACTTGAACTTGGGCCTCTAGGAGCAAGATCTAGACCGTGTTTTTCCCACCTTGGGGGTCAGCGTAGGACCCAGAGGAGGAGACAGAATGTGGAGTGGGGTTAATATCAACATTTCTCTTATAAGGTCATTGGAGGATTAAATGAGAGGACACATATAAAATGCTGAGAAGGGGCTGGCATAGCATGAGTAATTGCTGTGACCAACACAGGGGTTGAGGGGTACAGACCTGGCTTGAGTCCCTGCTCAACCATCCCCTAGCTGTGCCCTCATGTGAGCTGATTCCCTTGCTGGGCCTCAGTTTCCTCATCTGTACAATGGAGCCCAGTACGCAGCTCTGGTCTTAAAAAACCATCCCCTGAGCAGAAAGTGGTTGCCTTTGTGGTGTAGACAGAGGAGCACAGGGCAGCTCCTGCCACCATTGTGCCAAAACACCTTCCCTTCTAGCTTTTTCCACCGTGGCTAAAACTGTACCGTTCCTCCTACGGATTAAAAGTCACGAAAACGCAAATAGGCCGAGCGCAAGGTTACGGTCTTTGGAGACTTGAAATGGCTTACTGAATATTTCTACTTCCTTTGTCAGACCTTGAGGGAGTGGAATGCTGGAAGGATAAGTTTTAATGAGGGAAGTTTCTGGAAGATAGGGCATCTCTGTTGACTCATTTCCTGAGTCAATGTAGAGGGTGTCCTGGGCACTAAAAAAGGCATCGTGTGCAGGAAGGAAGGTGGCGGGGTGGGAATCAGCCTCTGCCAGTGGGGCTGGCCTGAGGTCTGAGTCTCACCCAATTAAATGAAGGTTTACGAGGCCCGTGAGGTGCAAGATGCTTTGGTGGAGCCGAGTGAAGTGGGGGAGGACAGAGTATTAATTGGCCGCCTACTGTGTTCCAGGCATGATGCCAGGTCCTTCCCCAGAGTCAGCTCCTTGAACCCTCCCGAAGCCCTGGGGAGGAGGAGTGATTGTCCGCATTTCAAGATGAGGGAACCGAGGCTCTAGAAGGCAAGTTTCTTGCTAAAACCACAGATGATGGGAGAGGAGCCAGAATTCAGCCCCCAAAGGCCCTGCCGTGCCCCCTCCTTACATAGGACCACGACTCCATGGACCACACCGCCCCAGGGCCTGGTCTCTGGGCTCACAGTTCAGTGATCGTTTGGGGGTGGGGTGCGGCAGAATATTACGAAACATCACCTTCTCGTGGGTGCCTGAAAATCTCAATGGGCCCCTTCCCCCACCTGGCGCAGGTGACCTGCCAGGGGGCCCAGGAATACTCCCCCTTGCCTGCTGCCTGGATCTCTCAGACCTGGGTAGCCTGCCAGCCAAGGAGGTAGAGCTGTGACAAGGCCTCTTATTCTGTGTGCTCCAGGGTTGAGTCTATTTGAGTTCATAATGGAATTGCTCTTCCCTGCTGAAATGCTAATGAGAACACTGGAGCAAAGTGACAGAAAGGGGAGCCCCGTGGAACCAACTGCAGAGGAAACTGCTTCACTGAGCCGCTCCAGCGTTCCTGTGAGGTCAGGGGGTGGGAACTGTCAGTTATCGTGGGGCGTCTCTGTGTCAGGCTCCACGTTCACTTTGTCTCACTGTTTATACTTCGGGATGGAGGCTCAAAAGTCCCCTGGGAGGGGCCCAGGGAGATGAGACCACTGCTTGACACGGTTCCCCTGTTGTTCTGGCCACTCTTTCTGCCCTTTAGGGAAGCAGCAAAGCATGATGCTTTGAATCCCAGCTCCTCAGTTTATCAGCTTATGGCCCCAGGCAAGATATGCAGCCTTGCTGTACCTCAGTTTTCTCATCTGTGAAATGGGGCTCACACACCCGCCTCTAGAAGGTGGTAACAACGTGCTAGGTTCTGAGCCTGGACCGTGGCAGAGCTTAGCAAATGGTTATGGTAGCTTGATAACCCCACCTTATAACTGTGTCTGGAGGGGGAAGGAGGAGGGGAAGGAGGAGGGGAAGGAGGAGGGGAAGGAGGAGGGAAAGGAGGGAGATGCCGGCTGACTCTTGCATCCTTGGAAACAAAAAGGGGCACTTTGGGGCCATGGGTCATGAGGCCACAGGATGCGGAGGAGTATTTACAAGAGAGATGCAATGTTTGTCTGATGCTTCCGAGGCCTAAAGGGGACTCTTCTCAGGCCTAACCTTCAGAGAGAATCTAAATGAACTACAGGCTGAATCCGCCTGGTGCCTGACCCTGTGTTAGTGACAGGATACACCGTCCTTCAGGCAAGTGCTGGAGATGGTCACACATTTTCATTAAGGCTTTTTTTTTTTGGCTCCTGTGATGCTTTGGAACGGCTTGGCTACTCCCTGCATCCTTTTGGTCCACTGATTTATTTCTCTGGATCTTTAATGCACGGTCCTATGACAGAGTTGGTGCTAGAACGGGATTTACCAGGAGAAGCAAGAAGTCAGTGTGTGTCAAAGTAGACATCACAAGATGACGTCAGAAACTGCTCCGCCTCAGTCCCTTTGGTCCTATGGTTGTCATGGCAACGAGAGGAGGCTGGAGAACATGATGTCATATTAGAACCTATAAACTCTTGGTAAATGTGCCTTTCCTAGAGTTGGGTTGGGTGCTGATGTTCCCTGACTTCCTGGTCATGGGCCATTAACACATGGGGACTATAATCTCCCAAGATGCTCTGAGCTGACTACACCCCTGTGACTACAGGCATCGCATCTACCGGGTGACGTGGGATCACAGATGTGATCAGGGGTCACATCTCCTGGGGAGCAGAACCAGGTGCTCATCAGCCCCCACCTCCAAGCTTCCTAGCATGGTGGAGGGTCACAGGAGTCCTTGCTGGTAGATTCCAGCACTGCCACGAACTCCCGTCTAGTCTTGAGCAGGTCACAGCACCTCTCTGAAGCCTGTCACCTTATCTGTAAAAGGAGGCAACGATTCCTTCTCACTCAGCTTCCTTCACAGGGAGGAGGAGCAAATGAAACAAGGGATGTGACAGCACTTTGCTGACGATGACATATGGTATCAGTGTGAAGGGTTGCTGTTATGACCATCCCTCTGTTTCACCCGGCCTGGGATTCAGTCCCAGGGTTGGCATCTCAAGTCTATTCTGATGGTTCGGGATGTTTCCTCAAACTGGAATCTCTCTACCCAATCCAAGCATTCTGGGAGGACTCACCCCAAAAGACCTGCCCTGCCCTTTCTCTTTCTGGAAAGCTGAAATCAGCAACAGAGAAGGAAAAGGAGCAAGAAGGCAGTAGACAGGATGAGATACCTAGACCACTGCAGAGATGTCCTGGGCAAAGCCCAAAGATCTTGGTTAATATAAACCCATCAGACCTTCCCAAGCATCTCACCACCTGCCTGGGGATCACTGTCTCCCTGGTGTTTGGCTTAGCTGGGGACTCTTGTACCAACAGCAGCAGGCTCTAAAATTCTTTAGAAACTCATGGAGTTCTGTCTTCCCCCAGCTAACTGAAAGTCTGATCCCCTGGCCCATGGCAGGGTCTCAGCAACGGGCCGCGAGTTTCCAAAATCCCACATCCCACGTGGAGACCTTGACTCATAAGCTATGACCAATACGTGGAGAAAAGCAGCATCAAGGAAAAAGTTCCTAACAGGGAGACAGGTTTGGGGTCTGGTACTGGTATTGCCTCTTGGTTCCCTGGCTGAGCAGCCTCAGATTCCTCAGAGGTAAAATGAGGAGCCTGGACTGAGTCCATTTCCCTCTTCCTTGTCCTGACATCAGGAGGACTGCTTTCATCTAGTTCCTGAAGGAGTCTCTGACCTCCCAACAACCTAAGAACCCACCCTATTTGTGCCCCGTTGAAACTTCCCTAGTGCTCACCCACTAATCCTAGACAGTCCTCAACATACCTCCCACCTCACGGGGGGTCAAGGGTTTAATCAGTCACACAAATGTTAGTCACACGGCTAATATTTAGCTAGAGCTGCCCCTCCAGGGCTCGGAAGATCTTAAGACTGTTACAGATCACATGGCTCCAGAAGGGAGGTAAAGGAAGGTGGAAAATTCTGAGGAGAAAAGCCTTTTTCCTGCACCTGTTGATTCATGGCTCATGGAATAGGGTTCTTGTCAAAATCACCTCAGCATGCATAAAATGCTGAAAATGTAGATTCCCGGGGTCTGCCAGCAAATTCTGGTCCTGTAGGTCTGAGTTGGGGATGAGGTATCTGCATATTACAAGAGCACCGATGATTCTGCTGCAGGGTCTACGAGAACTGCTTGGGTATCAGCCTGCCAACGGGGGAGGGCAGTCCAGGGCATCTGGACCCTGTGACAGATGCACAATTTTCTCCCACCTGCATAACATGGGGTGTGGCTCAGCTGCTCCCTGAGGCCCCATGTGGTCTGGGGGTTGAGCACTCAGGCCTGACGCAGAGAGCCTCAGGTTCAAATCTGGCATCTGTTAACAAAATGAGCTAACCTTTAGCTAGACTGACCAAGAGTTAAAAAGGGTGATGACTCAAATTAGTAAAACTAGGAATGAAAGAGGGGATAACTCTACATAAATAAGAGGGATTACAAGGAAATGATCATATGATCAATTGTATGCTAACAAAATAGCTAACTTAGATGAAATGGACAAATTCTTAGAAAGATATAAACTATACACACTACTATATGTAAAATAGATAAGCAACAAGGACCTACTGTATAGCACAGGGAACTGTACTCAATATTTTATAATAATCTATAAGGGAAAAGAACCTGAAAAAGAATGAACATATATATAGATATAGATATAGATATACACACACACATATATATGTGTATATATATATAGAAATGAATCGCTGTGGTGTACACCTGAAACTAACTCGATATTGTAAATCAACTATACTTCAATTAAAAAAATTTTTTTAAAAGTAAGAACCTAAAAAAAGATACAAACTACTGAAAGTGACTCAAGAAGAAACAGAAAATCTAAATAGACCTACAATGAGTAAAGAGTTTGGATTAGTAAAAATAATAATAATAATAAACTTCCCACAAAGAAAAGCCCAGGACCAGATGGCTTCACTGGTGAATTCTACCAAATGTTTAAAGAATAATGAACAGCAATCCTTCACAAACTCTTCCCCAAAACAGAAGATGAGGGAAAACTTCCCAACTCATTCTATGAGGCCAATTTTACTCTGATACCAAACCCAGACAAAAACATCACAAGAAAAGAAAACTACAGACCAATATCCCTTGTAAATATTGATGCAAAATTCCTCAACAAAATACTAGCAAACCTAATCCAGCAACATATAAAAAGATTATACACCATGACCAATTGGGATTTATCCTAGGAATGCAAGGTTGGTTCAACATCTGAAAATCAATCACATAATATATCACTTTAATAGAATAAAGGACAAATCTGGGCTCTGCCATTTACTAGCTGTTTGACCTTAGGCAAGTACCTTGGCTCCTTCAAACAATTTTCTCCATCTATAAAGGAGGGATAGTGAAACTAATTTCTTAGCATCATCATAAGAATAGAATTAGTGCCCATAGCATGTGCTCAATAAATGGTCATCTAACCCTAACCACAATCATTTTAAGGAGAGAGTCCATTGGGAGTTCATCTGTTCAAGTTCTGTTCTTCTGGCCACTTTTCATCTGTTCTTCTGGCCACTTTTCAGATGAGGAGACTGGGGTAGGTGGGCTGACATGGTCTGCTCACCTAGATGGTAAAAACCATGAAGACGCCCATCCCTGTCTCTGAGCCTTCGTCCCCATAGTCAGCCCTGCCTGGAACAGCCATCTCAACCTCTTAGGCCAGTGTGAATCCTCCCCAGCTCAAACCCCACCCTCACATGGCCTTCCTCATACACGCTGGTCACTCTCCCTTCTCTAAATGCCCGTTTTAACCACACACTTTATTCAAACCCTGACTGCTCCTCTACCTCTTTCTACTCTATGACGTTCAGGCTAAAGCACTGCACTTCTCTGAGCCTCAGTTTCCGGATCTGCAAAAGGAGACCGCTGTGTTGCAAAGGAACAGCTGGGATCCAGGAAGGAGGGGCCAGGACCATCCGCTTCCAAAAGCTGCGAGCTGCAGCCAGCAGCCCACACTCACTTGGCCGGGTGGAAGATGGCACTCATCTCCTCCGCCAGGTGCCTCCGGAGAATGTGCTTCCCGCTGGGGATGCCCAGGGCCGTGGCCATGGCCTCAGCGTTGAACGTGGGTTCCAGCACCAGCACGGCGCCGTGGACACCACTGTTGGTCAGGTTGTCTGCGTACTCCTGAGGGCAAGACACGAGGCTGGTGAGCCACCCTGCTGGCCTGAGGGGGCCCCACCTCCACTGGGGATATGCCCCCAACAGCAAGGGCTTGGCCTCCGGGGACCAGTTCATTTACTACTGACAGGGAACCCCACCCCACTCTTGTAGGGCCATGAGAGCAGCGACTGGACTATTTTGTCACTGATGTACCCAGACCTAGGCAGGCAGCCCATAAATGCTTGTTGGGGGAGAAGACGGATGTGAGTTCAATCCCAGCCTGGCGTCAGAGAGCGAGAATGGTTCAGCATTCCCTGCTGCCCCATGAGATGGGGCGCTGCTGGGGGCATGGCAGGAGGGGGGGCAGTTCCCTCCTCTTGAGTGACAGGAGGCAGGTTATTCTCGCCAGCCCGGGCAACGATGCCTCAGCCCACGCAGAAATGGATATTGATTTGCACACACACAGACGTGCATGGGATTTGCCCAAGGGTCACCCCCAGCCCCCCCATCACCCCTCACCTTCAGGTCAATATCTCGCACCCACTTGAGCACCCGCTGGTTGGTCCAGACCACGGGGTCTACGTTCTGCGTCTCGCAGCGAGCCCGGCGCTCCTGGAGGGCCTGTTGGGGTGGGGAGGGTGGGTCAGCCAGGGGGGTGAGGGTCCACGGTGCTGGCAGGGACCTCAGCATGCGGATGCAAGGCTCCTGGCCAGGCCATCCACGGCTGCTCGGGCCACATCGATCCTTTCATTCTGGTAAATGGGGAGAAGCCCACTTCCGGGGTGAAGGAGCCTGGAGGCAGAGCCGCCTGCATCCGGAGGATGGGGCTGCCTGGGCCCCACGGCGGCTGCCTAGCTGTGTATCCCAGGCCCCTGCTCACCTGACTTGGAGCAGGAGCTCGATGCGTGTTTGTGGAGGGACGTCCCCAGATGAGGCCACCCATTTCCACACTTCACCGTCATGATCTTCCCACTCGTCACCTCCTGTACCAGACTGGGGCTCCTGGGGGCAGGGCCTGGTCCTCATCACTTCCTGTGCCCAGGGCTCTGCGTTGGGTGTTTGAGAAGGCCATGAAGACCCCTCTTCTGTCCCTCTCCTCCCACCCCTGAATTGCTTGTGCTCTGACGGTGCTCTAAGAAAAGTAAGCCGTCTGCACTCAGCCCCACAGACCCCAGCAGCCTGGGGTCCCTCCCTTGGGAGACTATTTGGGGAGAGGTGCCGGGAGGCCTTGGAGGAGCTGAAGCAGGTGCCCTGGGCTCTCTGGCTGGCGGCACTCAGAACAAGGGGCACTCAGAGTCCAAACTCTATATGCCCTACAGTCCCCCGGTTACCTGTTCGCACACCCGTTCACTCTCCCACCTCAAACCCAGCATGGGAGCCACACAGGACTCTCAGTTCTTCTGCTGCCACAGATCTGTCCTCTGGGCCTTAGTCTATGCTGTTCCCTCTCTGGGCTGCTTTCCCCCTCATACCTTCTATTGACTGATCCCTGAAATTCCTCCTTCAGGTCTCACTTTAGGTGTCACTACCTCTGGGAGGGCTTCTCTGATCCCTCTGGAAGCTTCTCCTTTGGGTTTTCAGAAAACCCTGGGCTTCTCTCATTGGGACAACCTTCCATGATGTTGTGACCACAAGCTTCTTTCTGGTTTCCCCTGATAAGCAGTGAGTCCTTGGAGGATGAGTGTTTCCTGTTTCCCCTGAATTGAGCACAGGGTCTGGCCCATCCCCAATAAGCAGTTGTTTAAAGGAGGGAGGGAGAGAGGAAGGGATGGATGGATGGATGGATGGATGGACAGGTAGAAGGATGGATGGATGGATAGATAGACGGGTGGGCAGATGAGCAAGTGGTTGGATGGACAGACAGCGGATGCAGAGAGGAAAGCAGGGCTGTGGAAGGTGCCCCCCCCCCCTGCTTCTCACCTCCCTGCTGAAGTTCACTTGGTACAGCAGCTCGATTCCCAGCAGGATGCTGATCTGGTGGAACTTCTTGGACACGTTCAGGTGCTTCTCCAGGTCCCGCTTCATCAGGGAGTTCAGCATCCGCCCATCGACCAGGTGGTTTTGGAAGGCCTGGGAGTACTGGGACAGGCCGATGTCATTCAGCCAGGCCTTGGCCACCCAGTGATGGTCCAGGTCAGCGGCTTTGGACAGGCTGGTGAGGAGAGACACAGCCGGAGAGAGGGGTGGGTGGGGAAAGGTGGCAGAAACAGAGGGACAGGGAGAAATGGGGCAGAGACGAGCAGAGATGAAGAAAGAGAAGCAAAACAATGGCGGGGAGGGGACACAGACATAGACATGAACAGGGATGGAGTGGAGAGACAGAGAGGAAGAAAGACAGAGGGCAGAGGTGGGGAGGGGTGGATGGAGGGGAGAGAGAGAGGAGGAGGCAGGGAGAGACATAGGGAGAGAGGGACAGAGACATAGGAGAGAGACACAGACACAGAGGAAACAGAGAGAAATAGACATAGAGAGGCAGACAGACACAGAGAGACAGAGACAGAGGGAGAGACAGAAACAGAGAGCAAGCCCCAGAGGACAAAAAAGGGATCAACAGACAGGCAGAGGGAACAAGAAGAGAAGAGACCACGTTCAGACACACTGAGAGTGGAAAGGGACAATGACAGAGCCGCAGGGATGAATGCAGCAGTAAGCAGCACCTCTGGGGACCCCGGCACCCCCCACCCCCCAGAGTCACACAGTGACACGTCTTGGAATCAGAAATAAACCCCACGTTTTGCTTATTCCAAGTCCTCTCTCCTCACCGCCGTATCTCAGATGTTCTGCATCCCACCCAGAACTTCACCCAGCGCCACGCGCATGCGCACGTAGTAGGTGCACAACGAATACGTCTCAAAAGGATAAAAGTGTGGTCCCCTCAGATGTCATTCCCCTGCTCGCCACAGGGTGGCAGCCTCGCAGAATGAATGAGGACAGCGCCTCCCACCTGCGGAGGAACTTTGAGAAACGACCGGAGGTGATGCCAGGTAGGGAGCTGCATTGCTGAAGTGGGAGCCTCGGGGGACCACAAAGGGATCCTGATGTGAAAGAGAAATAAGGCGCTTACGGAGTGACGCCGTCCTCCTCCCCAGGCCTGGGATCTGGGCCGGCAGAGGGAGCGCCCCTCACCCACTCCCCAGCTGGGGTGGGATGGAGGCTGTGAGTAGAGCACCCTACAGGCCAAGCTGGAGACCTGGGTGGGGTTTTCAACCTCACCTGACTCCGCTTCCTCCTTTCTACTCTCCACCGCTCACTCTACGCACCGTCGTCTCCCCCCGGACTTCGCCTTCTAACTGGTCTCCCTGCCTCTGGGGCCCCTCCAGGCCCTTCCCTAGGATGGAGATAGCGGATCACGCCCCTCCCCTCCTGCTGGTGTCCTCGATGGCTCCTCGCTTCCTTCCTCCGCTCCAAGAATGTGTATTGAGCAGCTACTTAGCTCCATGCCGGGTAGATGCGGCCTTACCATGGGCACATCTCCCTTCCCCACCCCTACACTCCCCCGTCTGGGGCTGACCTCCATTTCCAGGGCTCTGGATCACATCTGTTAACAGTGACTTGCAAGTTCACATCTCTCCTTGCTCGCCTCTTCTGAGCCCCGGATTCTAACCAGCTGCCCTCTTGACATCTCCTCCTGGCACGGGCATCTCAAATTTAACAGGGTCCAAATGAAATGCCCGTCCTCTCTTCCATCTCCCCATCCTCACTTGCCCCGCCTCTCCCCTCCCCCACTCTGTCCATCTATCAATCACTCTGATCAGTGTGTCCGTCCCCTTGTCTCCTTTTCTGGGGTCAAGCCATGGCCATCTCTGGCATAGATTTCTGCAGCTGCCTCCTGACTGCCCCCACCCCACCCCCTTGCCCCTTCTAATCCACTTACCCCGTGGCTGCCAGATGGCCTTTTAAATACATCCATCAGATCATGTCACTCTTCTACTTAAAACCCTCTCTTAGAGGAATCTTCAGTGCATATTACTAAGTGAAAGAAGCCAATCTGAAAAGGCTACATACTCTATGATTTCAACTATATGACATTCTGGAAAAGGCAAAACTACGGAGACAGCAAAAAGACCAGTGGTTTCCAGGGTTTGGGGGACAGGGAGGGATGAAAAGGTAGAGCAGAGAAGATTTTTAGGGCAGTGAAACTATTCAGTATGGTACTGTAATGATGGATGCACTCCATTATATGTTTGTCCAAATCCATAGAATGTATAGCACCAAGAGTGAACCCTAATGTAAACTATGGACTTTGGGTAACAATGATGTGTCACTGTAGGTTCAACTGAAACAAATATTCCATCTGGAGGGGGATGTTGATAATGGGAGGCGAGGCACCTGTGAGGGCAGGCGGTTTATGGGAAATCTCTGTAGCTTCCCCTCAGTTTTGCTGTGAAACTAAAACTGCTCTAAAAAATAAAGTCTTTAAAAATGAGGGAGGAAACAGAGACTTTTTTAAACAAGCAAAATTGAAAGAATTCATCATCAGAGGAATGAACTACAAGAAATGTAAAAGGAATTTCTTCGAGAGGAAAGAAAATAATGACCACATGGAAATTTGGACTACACAAAAGAATAAAGAGAACTCCTAAAACTCAACAAAGAAAACAAACAACCCGATTCAGAAATGGGCAAAGGACTTGAATAAACGTTTCTCCAAGGAAGATATAAGAATGGCTAATAGGCCCATGAAAAGATGCTCAATGTCACTAATCATGAGGGAAATGCAAATCAAAACTGTGATAAAATACCACTCCATACCCATTAGGATGGCTACTATAAAAAAAAAACAGAAAACAAGTGTTGGCAAGGATGTGGAGAAATTGGAACCCTTGTGCACTGTTGGTGAGGATGTACAATGGTATAGCTGATGTGGAAAACAGTATGACTGTTCCTCAGAAAATTAAAAATAGAATTATCATATGATGCGGCAATTCCACTTTTGAATATATATCCAAAAGTATTGAAATCAGGGTCTCGAAGAGATATTTGTACATCCAGGTTCATTGCAGCAATATTCACAAGAGCTAAAACGTAGAAACAACCCAAGTGTCCATTGATGGATGAATAGATAAGCAAAATGGGCTACATACATAAAAGGGAATATTTTTCAGCCTTAAAAAGGAAGGAAGGGCTTCCCTGGTGGCACAGTGGTTAAGAATCCGCCTGTCAATGCAGGGGACATGGGTTCGAGCCCTGGTCCCGGAAGGTTCCACATGCTGCGGAGCAACTAGGCCCGTGTGCCACAACTACTGAGCCTGCGCGTCTGGAGCCTGTGCTCCGCAACAAGAGAGGCCGCGATAGTGAGAGGCCCGCGCGCCGCGATGAGGAGTGGCCCCCGCTTGCCACAACTAGAGAAAGCCCTCGCACAGAAACGAAGACCCAACACAGCCAAAAATAAATAAATAAATAAATAAATAAAATAAAGGAATTCCTTTAAAAAAAAAATGCAAAATACTCCATTACCTTTAGAAAAAAAAAAAAAAGGAAGGAAATTCTCTCATATGCTACAACATGGATGAATCTTGAGGACATTATGCTAAGTGAAATAAGCCAGTCACAAAAAGACAAATACCGTGTGATTCCACTTATATGAAGTACTTAGGGTAGTCAGATTCATAAAGAAAGTAGAATGGTGGTTGCAGGTATCCTGGGGGGAGGGGAGAATGGAGAGTTAGTGTTAATGGGTACAGTTTCAGTTTTACAAGATGAAAAGACTTCTGGAGATGGATGGTGGTGATGGTTACACAATAATGTGAATGTACTTAATACCACTGAACTGTACACTTACAAATGATTAAGATGGTAAATTTTGTGTGTTTTACCACAATAAAAAAATTTTTTTTAAAAGAAGATGATTGGAAATGGTAAATAATCTCGGTAAATATTTTCCTCATTTGCTAATCTCCTTAAAAGATAATGGCCAGTTTAAAAGAAAAATAATAACCATGTATTATGGAGGATATATATATATATATATGTATATATATAGACAATAGTATAAAAGGAGGAGGAAAAAGCATGTTACACTACACACAAAGTTGTATAATATTATTTGAAGATAGTGTTAAGCTTTCTGTGTATTGTAAACTATAGAGCAATAATTAAAAATAACGCAAAAAAGTATAGCTCATAAGCCAGTAGTGGGAACACTCAATAAAAAGCCAGTAAAAGAGGGAAAAAAGAACAGAGTAGATTTGAATAAAATAAAGACAAGGAAACTCTCCTGTGGCGCCCCTTTGCAGGGATAAAATCTGAAATCGCAAATCCTTGGGGTGACCTCACAGGTCCGGGCTCCCCCTCCCACCGGGCTTGGGCTGGAAGCACTTCTGGAATGCCCTGAGGCTTTTGCTCCTCGGGTGGTGGGGGTCCCCGCCTCGCCAGGCACCCATTTCCTTCCAGCCCTGCCCGGATTCTCCCCTCCCCTCCCCTCCCCTCCCGGGTGTCAGCTCCCACCTTGCAGAGGCTGCCTCTGACTGTGCCGTCTGAACTTGCCCCCTGACCTGCTGCTCTGCTTCTAACAATTCCCTTCACAGCACCGATCACTCATGGAACTTTACAAATGAATTATCTGAGCCCAGGGACTGTGTTCTCTAGGCTCTGAGTCAGCCTAGTGCCGAATGCGTAGCAGACATATCATGGGAAGGACTGAGGGCAGAAAGGTGGGCTCCCGGCTTCGCTCCCCTCCTCCCGCCCCTTGGCCACCCAGAACCATTGGGTCTGCCCCCAAGGACCAGGGCCTCCTGGCCTCCAGGGCTGTTCTCCACCCTACCCTCTTCACCTGCTTAACTCCTGCAAGACTCTGTTGAGATATGGCTCTCCCCAAAGCCTTCCAGGACCCCTGTGCTAGGTCAAGACCCTCCTCGTGTCCAGAGCCTCTTCAGAGCCCTCGCATTTGTCACACTGGGTAATTGCGGCTCGTCTGGCCAGCTGTCCACCGGACCCTCAGCTCCTGGAGGGCAGGACCGGGTGTGGCGTATCTACGAATGCCCAGGCTCCCCACCTGGCTCAGAGCTAATGCCCAACAGCTTCTGGTTTAGAGTCCAGTGCAAGGAAGACAGGGCCAGGCTGGGCGAGGGGGGCACCGGCTCCAGGCTTCCCAGAGGCTGCCCAGCACCCAGCTCCTGAGCTGGAACCTTCTGGCCCAAGACAAGCTCCCTTCTAGGATGAGAAGGTGCCTGGGTGACCCGCTCCAGCCTCGTCACTTCAGAGGGACTCTTCCCAGGCCCAGCCGTCATTGCTCTCTTCCCTGGGAAAGGGGCTGAAGCTCACGGCCTCTGAATCAGATGCCGTTGGGCCTTTGATGGAGACCAGAACTTCTTTCCCGTCTGAAGGAAGGGTCTGCTCAGCAAATCAATGGTGCAACCAGACGTGGGGTGTGGGGTGGGAGGGGGCCCATTTATAATCAGCAGTATCCCTCTGCATGCTGATAATTAATGCACTCCTGCCCTTCCAAATGGTTCTCTTTCCATTAAAGTTGTCCCCGTGCGGCCTCAGCTTGGCAACACTTTCCCAGCTGTTGGTGTGAGCCATTGTAAGCGCCGAAGGTGAATAAAACAGAATGATTTTAAAAGTAATTCAAATATTTTATAAAATTTGACACTGCCCCCTCCTCAAACTGGGACCAAATTAGATCCTGAAATCCGAGTTTGGGCACAGAATTTCAATGTCATCTGGGTCATTATTCAGCACAGAAAACATGAGGCCACTTCTAGCTCCATCAGCATTAGATGAAAGACCTCGCGCCTCTGTACCTCGGTTTCCTCTTCTGTAAAATGGGGCTACTCCTGCTTGCCTCCTGGGCTAAAAGTGATAAGAGAAGGTAAGAGAAGGTAAAGTCCTTAACACAGGGTCTGGGATGCATTCAGTGTTCCAGAAATAATAGTAGCAGGAGCTACATCGTTGATGTTTTGAACACAAAGGCAACTTGGGAGAGCGGAAAGGGAATTGACTTTGAAGTCAGATCTTTTGTAGTGTGACTCTGTGTCCATTATTTCTCTGGCCTCACTTTCTCCACCTTTAAAATGGGGGTAAGAATGTCTATCCTGCCTTGATATTGTGATGGTCAAATAAAATCATGTCCATAAAGTGACGGACAGGTTGTCAGGGGTTGGCAGATTTTGTTGTCAGGATTTTAGAGGTAAGGGGAGCCAGGACCAGAGAGGGCAATGTCATGCCCAGAGTCACACAGGATGTATTCTCAAAGATGACCTCACCGGGGTTCTTACCCTAGAGTTCACAGCCCCCTCAAAGATCCACAGATGGGTCAGAGAGTCCCAGAATGCAAAGTTGTGAAGTTTTGTGTATTTCTTCTGGGGCAAGTTTCGGAAGTCCTTATTAGATTCTCAAAGGGGCCATGATCTCGCACAGTTAAAGAGCCACTATCCTAATCTAACCCCCTTTACTTCACAGGTGGAGAAACCAAGTCCCACAGAGGGCAAGGTCACAGGGCAAGTTAGAGACAGGCCAGGATTCCTTAGGGAATGGAGCCGTTAAATGAAGGCCCCTCCCTGCTCTAGGAGGCCCTGGGTGTCTAATGCTCAGGCCATGGTTTTGGAAACAGTCATGCTTATGGCTCTCATAAATTTTCAAAATTTGTTCACATCTGGCTTCTGAGTTGAATCCATCCCTTTCCAGGCGCTACGAGGTTCTGAAGGGTCTGCTGAATTTGGGGGGAACTTGGGCAGCGATCCCACATTTTTGAGAGGTGAGACAGGCAGCCCCACCGTGTTCAAGTAACCATGATCATGTTGGGAATGGGAGGGGTTGGGAGGTGTTTCTAGCTTGTATGACCCAGGATGGTGAGCTTTGGGGGATTGGGGGAAGGCACTGGGTAGGGGTGGGTGGTGAGTGTGAGGTGCTTGTGGGACCCTCAGGAGGGGAAGCTCAGCTGGGTTGCAAGCTCCTGCCCTGCTCCCCCCTGCCCCCAACTCTCCACTCCTCCACCCCTCCCCCACCCCAGCCCTGCCGTCTAGGAGGGTCCAGACCTGCTGACAGGGCCCAGGGCCTTCTTGCTTTGCTTGTTGTGAGTTGCTGCCTGAGTTTCTGATCCCATCTCATCTCTATTTCCTGTCACCACGGAATCACTCTCCGGGACACCCAGGAATTTGCTTTTCCTGCTTCCAAACCAGCCTTCTTTTCTACCTCCAGCCCCCTCTTTTTTCTTAATCCACAAAGCTGCTTCTGCAAATAATAAATAGCACACACCACCAGGTTTGATTAATTAACTGCACAAAAATGCTGGGGAAACCAGTGAAGGAGATAATTACGCAAAACAGATAGTGTCAGGTTTACCAGCTACTTTTCTTCCCCCTCCTGCTCTCTGAGGACTTGGGGGAGGGGTCCTTCCCTTTTCCCTGGAGCACTTGGTGAAAGAGGGGCTCCCCAATAAGTCCTGCTCACAAAGGTCAGGAGAGAGGCAGGCGGGGTGGGGGTGGGGGTGGGTAATGAGCAATGGGGGCAGGGCGGCCGCGCTGGGGACACACCTGATGGGCCATCTTCAGCCATTCCCAGGTGCGCTTGCCTATAGACGCCCCCTCCCACCGGGCCCCAAACCAGGTCCATTTCTTCTCTTCCTCCCTGCTTTAGGCTCTTACCTGGAATGGTAAGAGCTGGGCTTTGAGGTGGGAGTAGGAAGAACACACATTTTGGCCAAATTCCCCAGATCCACTGGGGCTGCCCCACCTCCCAGACAGAGGAGTTCTGGGGGGCGTGAAGCCCCCTGACTCCCGCACCGGGGAGATCATAGGGCATTTGGGGGCCTCACTGAGTTTGTTCTCCATCTTTCTACGGGGAGGGCCAGCCCAGAGTGGGGCTAGGCTGTGCTCGGGCCCCTGCCCAGTGGCGTCCCGGGCCCTGGCACTCCTCCCGCCTGGCCCAGCTCACAGCGCCCGCTCCCTCCACCCGTGTGACCCCCAGGAGGCGAGGTCTCGGGTGGGCTCTCTTCCCCTCTCCCCGGGGCCCAGGCGCCCGCTCACCTCCTGCCCGCCTCGGCGTCGCGGTAGTCCTCGATGGCCAGCCGGAGCTTGCGCCGGTGCAGGGAGCTGCACACGCCCAGGCCCAGCTCCAGGTCCTCGTCACTCAGGCTCAGCAGCACCTGCGCCCGCCCGGCAGGTGGGGACTGAGCGCCGGAAGGGAGGCGTGGGGGCGGGGACCCAAGGCACCCCTCCCCTCAGTGGGCGCACGTTCCCGGGAACGTCTGTGCAGCCGCCTCGCCTCCAGCCACTGGTCCATGAGGCCAGGCGGTGGGATCGCTGACCTGGCTGAAAGGGCCCCCCAGTCCTGCCCTGCGTCCCTCCAGCCAGGTCAGGGAAGGTTAGTCCCATTTTAAAGACGAGGAGGCTGAGGCTCCGAAGGGCTGTGTGCCTTGTCGGAGAGACACAATGATTTACTGGGGTCCCTGGAGCCTGAACCCGGTTCAGCCAGCTCCTCTAACCCAGAGGATGGGAGGGTGGAGGGGGGCGTTCCCACGGGGGCCCGGCAGGTGCCCTACCTTCCCACTCTTGACGTTCTCCGCACAGGCCTTGACGTACATGGGCATGGCCATGACCACCTCCAGCCAGGCCTGGACGGTGCCGGCCTTCCAGTGCGACATGGGCGTGGTCCTGACCAGCTCCACCTGCTGCAGCCGGTCTGTCTGCTCCTCGCCCTCCGACAGGCTGAGGCTCTGTCGCGTGGGGCTGCACTGGCTGTCCGAGTCTGCAACACACAAGCACACAGGGCCGTGCTGGGGAGTGGGGCGAGGGGCAGGGCAGGGGCTGCAGGGGTCAGGGACTGGGCAGGCTGCGTCCCCTGAGTCTGCACCCCTGGGGATGCAGGGGGTGGGCAGGGATGTCTTTCCCCCCATGCATTTCTTCTTTTCAGAATCCAAGCGGCTTTTGTTTTGTTTTGCTGCCCCTTCCCCAGTCCAAAGTAATCTGTGCCCTCTAAAAGAAAAGAATTTTAAAAACTTAATCCAGAAGAGAATAAAAATAAAATAGAAAGTGAAAATCACCCCAAATCCTACGCTACCCAGAGACAGCAGCTGCTAGTATTTAGTTAAATGGTCTTTGGGATACACAAATGCCTACGCTTACAAACAAACACAGATCCCCACGTTTACATGATGTGTTCCGTTTTGTAATATGCTGTTCTCATTTACACGACGCAGGACACCCTTCCGTCTCAGCAGAGACTGCACAGGATTCGTCAAAGGGATGCTCTGAATCTATTTCACCCGCTGCCTGTTGATGGGCCTGGGTAGTTCCTCATTTTTCAGTATTGTAAACAACGCCAAGGCAGTCATCTTTGGGCAACAGGGTGATTTATATTTTTAGGATAAATGGAGCCTCAGCTCTATTCCTTAACACACCGAAGCCTGTTTCTGGAGTGGCCCTCACAGACAAAAACGTCTCTCCACCAGCATTTTCCAACCCCATTCCTTAATCCATGGTTGGCTGCATCAACACTTGATAAATACACCAAGTTCAGGTGGTGAAGAGTCAACCGAGAAGGGAAAAGAATCTTTCTCTAAAAGCAGGGTTAAATGAAAACCCAAATGGATAAACTCAGTACCATGAGAGATGACAAGTATTAAAAAATAAGCCTGATTTGAAATGACTCTATATTATATTGTATATTATAAATCATTCTAATATGTAAACAATGCGTATCCATCAAATCGGCACATAGTAAAACAATGGGTGTGCAGAACACAAAAATGTTATAGTTACTGAGTTTGGAAGTATGAGGTTATTTCCCTCTTGCTATATAACTCTGGGTATCATCAAAGTTCCATAATAAACATGTATAAGTTTATAATGAAAAAACTGGAAAAATTAAAAAATTAGGAAGCAGTTATGGATGGGAGTTTGAATGAATGATGCTCCGTTCGTATGTTGGAATATAAGCAATTAATTTAAAAATCTGTCACAGGAGAATAGTTTTGACATGGGAAAATGTTCACAATCTATCATCAAGAGTAAAAGCACAGTACAAGATAGCACGTACAACGTAATCCCAACCACATTAAAAAAAATATTATATATAATGTATAATATAATTATGTATATGTAATATATACATATATATGTAATATATTACATTATACTAGGTGGGTAAATGTTAAACGTCTTTATCTCTGGAAAGGGGTGATGGGTAATTGTGCATGAATGTGTGTGTGTGAGTGTGCACTTGTGAGTGTGCCAGTGTGTGTGCATGTTTTTCTAGTTCCCAAGTTTTCTGCATTGACTATATTATTTTTGAAATTGAAAAAAAAACACAGCCTAGAAATCTTACTTTTTCAAGTCACAAAGCCCCTTCCCCCAATTCCCTTGCCTCCCTCTGTTGAAACACCTTGGATGACTCTTGGGAAATGGCTACACCAGCTTGGTGGCCACACACTTCTCCTTAATCCCAGGTCCACCGAATCTTTTCTCCCCAATGCTTGGGGGCCTCTAACTGCCCAGCCAAGAGCCCTTCGGGGCCCACAGTCACCTGGCCTGAAAGATGCCATCCCCGGTACAGCAGGGCGCTGGGCAGAGCGACCTAACTCTGGGTGGGCAGAGATGGTGCCTCGTGCCTCAGTTTCCACCTCTGCAAGTTGTCATGATGCTGCTCCCAGCCTTCTGCCCCCTTCTCTGGGCTGCCCTGCAGACTCAGTGACAGTGGGGGTGATGGGGCCTATCTATACTGGATGGGTAGGGGTGAGAGGTCACTGCAGCATCATTATATTTCCCTTCTCAGGTGGACGGAAGGCGACCCCGTACCCCCCAGCCCGGAAAACAGCAGATGGCACAGACCATGTGCAGGTCACCAATCTGAGCACACATGTTGCCATGGTGCCCCAGAATGCGGAAACAGCAGCTGCCTCTGCAGCCCTGCTTGGGGGCTCCAAGACCCTGCCTGGTAAGAGAGCTAGCTGCCTGGCTAGGGGCACAGACCTCAGCCTAGGTGTCCCCTCCTGCTGGAACTGTGCTCCCAAGGACAGGCTTGGTTGGCAGGGAAGCCTTTCTGCTTGGGTCCTACAGGTGTTGACCACTGGCACCCAAACAAGGTGTCCCTCTCAGGTTGGAGAGAGCTGAGAACCTCTGCCTTATTCCTGTAGTAGAGTCCTGTCTCTGTTTCATGATTCTGGGAAGATGAGAGACCATGTGTGGCTGAATCTGGTTACCCCAGATCTCAAGACACAGCCCATGTTGTCCATTTGGACCAGCCCTGTGGGAAGAGACCAGGCTTTGGAGTTGAATAGACTTTGGCTTTAGGCAAATTCCTTTACCTCTTGAAGCCTCAGTTTTCCCATCTATAAAATGGGAATAATATTCAATAATAATATCTACCACCTAGGTTAACATGACTATTGTAAGTTCTGAATGTGAAGCCATAGTAGGCACTCAGTCAAGGGTGACTATTATTGGTAATAAAGGGCTTCTACCCTGGGGCTTGGGCAATTTTTTTGGCTATGCCTAGAATTTAGCAGTCGTTGCCTCAGTCCCTCCCTGCATTCCTGGGATGAAATGTGATTTGAGTTCAGTTCAGGTGCTTAGGGAGGGAACCCAGTCCCACCTGTTGTCAAGCCCACCTGGGCAGAAGTTCATCGTCCCAGTCAGACTCCGGCCTGGCTGGGAGGGGGCACCTGTGAGGGGAGGGGCGAATTTGTGGATTCTGTGCCAAGGTGGGGGCTAGGGGTGTGTTTGTGGTGCTTGGCTATATGTCCCCAGTGAGGGAGATCAAGGAGCGTAGGACGGGGAAAGACAGGAGAGAGAGAATGAAAGAGAGACTCAAAGAGCAAACCTTCAGGAAGAAATAGTGTTACAGACACACAAAAACAAGAAGATAAACAGGCTGGAGAGACTGAGTAGAGAGGGAATCACAGATAAGTGGACAAAGAAAAAAAGCAGACTTCTGGGCTGTGTGTGTGTGTACACTCGTGAGTGTGTGTTTTCCTGAGCTTAGTGTGTCTTTGTGAATGTGTGCAGGTTATTCTATAGCTAACAGGCCTCGGGCCTGTGCGGGGAGCTGGCTTTTCAATTCACGTTGCTTATGGAGTCCAGGCTCGAGGAATGCCAGAGGCCAAGCTGGGTTCATATGAGCAAACCACACATTTTGGTTTCTGAGAAAAGACAGCTATTCACCAGCCCACCTCTTTCACCCCCTCCCCGCCCCGACCACCAGGACTGAACGCCAAGGAGAAGATGCTGCAGAAGGATGGAGGGTGGGGGGAGTCTTTGCGGCCACAAACCATTAATTAAAGGCAATTTCCAAAATGTAGGCATTATGGTGCCAGATTTTATGTCTGGGATTCCATCAGTCCTGGCTTTTATTTCCCCTCTGTCTCAGCCCTGAGAGTGGGAATAACTCATGTTTATGGCCAGGAGCTCAGAGGAGGCTGGGGAGATAGAGGGGCTGACCGAGCCCCTGGCAGACTCTGAGGAGGTGCCAGCAACAAGCAGCCACTCTGGATCCTTTCGAGCACCAGGAGGACCGTGGTGATTCTGGAAGGAGTGGGTCTCATCCTCCCAACCACCCCCGACACGCATGCACCGCAGAACCTCAGCAATTAGTCACTGAGTTCTCCCTCAAACTGGGCCTACGGAGGCAGCTGTGCTAGCCTAGCACAGGGGTTGGCAAACTATAGCCCAAGGGCCAAATCCAGCCCTCTGCCTGTTTCCCTAGATAAAATTTTATTGGGACACAGCCATGCTCATTTGTGTACACATTGTCTAAGGCTGCTTTCCGGTTACAATAGCAGAGCTGAGTAGTTGTGACAGATTGGTCCAAAAAGCCTAAAATGTTTACTATCTGGCCTGTTATAGAAAATCCTTTACAGAAACCCTGTGGTTCCGAGGTGGCAATGGACTATGAGAGACCTTGGTTTGAAGCCCAGCTCTGCTGCTTACCAGCCAGATGATCCTGGGGAAGTGTTTTAAGTTTTCTCAGCCTCGCTTTCCCCATCTGTGAAATGGGGTGATAATAATGCTAATCTCACAGGTCTATGTGGGGATGAAAGGAGATGATGTATGATGTGGACAAAGTGCTCAGCCCGGTGTCTGGCATACAGTGCGTGCTCAGTGACTGAGCGGGACCTCTGTCCTCTGCAGGCTCATGTCCCTTACAGTCTAGACCCACTCTGTCCAGTGTAGTAGTCACAAGCCACATGTGGCCACTGAGCACTTGCAGTGTGGTTAGTCCCCGTTGAGAAGTGTCGACAGTATAAAATACACCCTGGACTTTGAAGACTTTGCACAAAAAAAGATGTAAAATATCTCATTAATAATTTTTATATTGGTCACATATTGAAATGATAATATTTTGGGTATATTGAGTTAAAAAATATACATTACTACGACTCATTTCACCTGTTTCTTTTTACTTCTTAATGCATCTACCAGAAAATCTAAAACCACATATGTGGTTTATATTATATTTTACTGGGCAGAGCTAGTCTGGATGGAAGATTTTTGTTTGTTTTCTCTTTCCATTTTACCCCCTCTGTTTGTTTGGAAGTGAAGCACCCTATTTCTCTGTTTTTGGTTCAGTAGTTCTCTAAGTGTGGTCCCTGGGCCAGTAGCAGCAGCAACGCCTGGGAACTTGTTGGAAATGAAAATTCTAGATGCCCACCCCAGATCTCCTGGCCCCCAGGTGATTCTGATGTATGCTGAAGTTCTAGAACCTTCTTTAATGATTACTCTTTGAGATTTATTATGCATATTTGACTTAAAACCTGGGGTTATCAATATCTTAATGCCCTCTCCTAAATAGTAAGAGTTATTTAACGCATATTACTTCTTTTTTTAAAAAATAAAATAAATTTATTTATTTATTTATTTATTATTTTTGGCTGCATTGGGTCTTCACTGGTGCGTGCGGGCTTTCTCTGGTTGCGGTGAGTGGGGGCTACTCTTCGTTGTGGTGCGTGGGCTTCTCATTGCGGTGGCTTCTCTTGTTGCGGAGCATGGGCTCTAGGCATGTGGGCTTCAGTAGTTGCAGCACGTGGGCTCAGTAGTTGTGGCTCGCGGGCTCTAGAGCGCAGGCTCAGTAGTTGTGGCGCACGGGCTTAGTTGCTCCACGGCATGTGGGATCTTCCCAGACCAGGGCTCGAACCCGTGTCCCCTGCATTGGCAGGCAGATTCTTAACCACTGCACCACCAGGGAAGCCCCTAAAGTATTTTTAAATTAAGGTATGTACACTGTTTTTTAGACATAATGCTATTGCATACTTAATAGAGTACAGTACAGTGCAAACATAGCGTTTATATGCACTGGGAAACCAAAAAAAATTCATGTGACTTACTTTATTGTGGTATTTACTGTGGTGGTCTGAAACCCAACCCATGACATCTTTGAGGTCTGCCTGCAACATACATTGTCCAGTGTGACAGCTGTTAGCCACATGTGGCTATCAGCACTTAAAATGTACTCATAGGAACTGAGTTATAAATTTAATTTGATTTTAATTGATCCAAATATAAGTTTACATGGCCATATGTGGCTAGTGGCTATTGTAGTGGGCCAGAAAGCTCTGATTTCTCCTTCATGGTTTTCATCCACTTATCTCTCTGCATTGCATTCTGGGTAATTTCCTTAGACATATTTTCCATTTAAAAAATTCTCTCTTCAGCTATTTAGTCTGCTGTTTAACCCATCCTTTTTTTTTTTTTTTTTTTTTTTGTTACCAACTATATATATATATATTTTCATTTCTAAAATTTCTATTTGGTTCTTTTTCAAGTTCGTCTGGTCTTTCCAGATAATCTCTTGTTATTTGTTCAGGTCTATGATTTCTTACATTTCCTTAAATATCCTTAAATATTTAAGCTTACATTTCCTTAAATATGGCATACATATTATGTTGTATTTGGTATTGATCATTACTGTATCTGAGAGGGCTTGGAGGGTCCAAATTTGTGGTTTGTTTCTGCTGATTCTCATGCATGCTGAACTCATATTTGGTCTTATTATGGGAATCTTTAGGTTCTAAATAAGAGATGCTTTCCTCCTGAGAGGATGGACGTTGCTTCTGCTGGGGTGGGGAGGAGATAGGGCGTGGGGATGACACCTGGGAGCAGGGACCACTTTGCCCCCATCAGAGAGGCCCTGGAAGAATGAGAGAGTCACAGTTTCTGATGCTTCGCTTTGCACACCCCAAGGTTTACTCCCCTGTCACTGGTCCTGAGATCAGCATCTGTGTCCAGGACAAACTCCAGTTTTTGCCTTTGGTTATCACTCACTGCTCCTGTCCTGGTATTAGCTCATGGCCTTTTATTTTTGGATGGAAGTGCCTTGGGAATTTCCCTTATTTTTGATGAGGCCAGCGAGGTATTGAAAAGTATGTTTTGTTTCAGATGTAGTGGTTTTGTAGCGGGAGGTCCTTCAGAGTCTGCCTTCCTCCACACTGCCCTGACTGGGCACCCCTCTTGCTATGTGCACTGTTCACCCAGCACTCTTCATGTTCTGCTGGCACTGCCGTGCATGGATCTGTCCACCTGCCCTGCCCGAAGGGAATCCCTAAGTCAGCGGTCAAATCTATCCATCTCTTTATTACCCAGGCCTGGTTCATGGTGTTGCTTAATACCATTAGTGGTGGTAAAAGCCCAAGTTATGGGAAGGGGATGGACAATACCACTTTGCTTTGTTTTTAATTTGAATCTGCCCAGGGACCTTCTCTGCTCAACACCCTTCACTGGCTCCCTGGATAAAACCCAAGTTCCTTACATGACAAGGCTCTGTGTGGCCCAGCCCTGCCGACTTTGCCAGCTTCTCCTCGGTCTGTCACCCCTTCCCTGGGCTTCTTGGGACCACTTCCCTGGTGCTCCTGCCTCTCCCACCCACCATCTCCAATCAGCTGTGCCTGCTTCCCTCTCTGCCTGAAAGGTGGTCTGCTGCTGTCTCCTCTGCCGGAACTCCTATGAAGCCTTCAGGGCTCTGTTTAAATGTCGCCTCTTCCAGGGACCCCTTCTCTGGTCACCTGGCATAGGTCAGTCACCCCCTGCAACACACACCCCTCCACAGCCCTCAAACCACACTCACACAAGCTCTCATTCCAGGTACCGAGCCTGCACTTCTCACAGCTGAAGTTAATTAATGACTGTGTAATTGTAATTGTCTGGCTTCCCACTAGATGTCAGCTCCACAAGGACAGGAGCTGGGCCAGTTCTGCTCTCTGGGTGTCCCTGCTACCTAGCAAGGGCTCAGACCAGTGGTGTGCTGGTAAATGTTTAACAACCAGCTCTCGTATTTTTAAAAAGCGCTTTGGGAAAAAAAAAAAAAGAAGAAAGTGTTTGGTTTATAGCATTTGTTTGCCCATCTCTGTGGTGTAAATATGCCCATTGTGGCCAATTTCAGTTGCCAACATGATGCCCCTGGGCATGGGGTTGGAAATCAGTTTGTGAGCCCGTATGAGCTCCAGCCCACTGCTGCCTGGAACAGAAGGAGCTCTGTACATTTTGGTTAAAAGAAGGTAGGCAGGACGGGAGGTGAGGTCAACACAATGACCGTCTCCAGGCTCACCTTCTGCCGGGCCCACCTCCTTTAGGCCGCCTCAGGATGCTGGTTCCTCGAATGTGCACATGGTCTCAGGGCCTGTTGACCTTGGCATTACTGAATGACGTTTGGGGCGAGACCATTCTTTGTCGTGGGGGCCGTCTGTGTTTAGCAGCACCCCCGGCCTCCACCCACTAGAGGCCGGTGAGCACGCAGTGTGGCTGCTCCCAGCGCCCCCATCCTTCCGCCCCCCGGGCCCCTCCGTCCTCAGACCAGCCCTGCTCGGGCAGCCGACCCCCGTCAAAACTCCCTGCCCTTGGACAGTGGCAGGGGAGCCCCTGTCGGCACTTTCAAGCCAAACGCTGAATTCTCATTTTTTAAACACTGCATCATAAGGTGAAAAAATGATGTTTTATGGCCTGATAACGGCCGCTGTGTTGGAGGGAGATGCTTTGCTCCAGCGCCCGGTCACAACTCCTGTGAAATACTAGGTGCAAAGGTCAGGCCCTCTGAGCCTGGGTCACCGGGACCGGACAGCGTGGTCTAAACGGCATCAAGTCACTAACTGTGCAGCTGCGGGGGCAACAGCAGGTCCCCAGGTGGGCTGCCACCAATCCCCAACACCCCGACCCCAGAGCCAAGCAGGCCTTTGGAGGCCCTGAGCTAAAAGCTGATGGCACTCTCACCCCACGTGTCCCTTCAAATACACGAAACCATGTGGTACCCAGAAAAATCCCACAGAGCTCTGCTCTCACCAGTGATAACTACTTAATGCTTAAACCTCCCCCCACATACTTCCCTTTCCCCTCATTTGAGCCTAAGTTGTGCTCGCTGTGTCTGTCCCCAGCCCGACAGGTCCCCTGCCCCCAGCCTCAGAGGACACCCTCCTCCAGCCACACTTCCTGCCAGCCCCTGCTCCCCACACCCTGGGAATTTTCCAAGGCAGCAGGGAATTGACTTGGTGGAGTCGACAAGGCTCATTTCCCAGGTATACGCTTGGCAAGTACTTTCTAATTTTACAGACTTCAGAGGAAAATGCTCAGAAGAGGTCCAGGGAAGGCAAACATACTGTGATCCAATGACATCTACTGTATGCTTAAAAAACATGTATCGAAATGTTCCTTTTTCTCCTTGCTAACCTGTTGTAATGCTGAATAGTGCCCACATTTGGGAAAGTCCTTCTTAGACTCTAACTTGCAGCTGATGTCTCCTCCCTTTTTTGCTTCCACCAGGCAAGTATTCCGGCTGGCTGCTGGCCTCCCCGTGTATTTCCACAGCTAGTCCTCTTTTTCAACCTGCTTTCCTGGCCAACTTCTCTGTTGGTGGATGGGCCTGAAAGGTGAATTCTGTGAGAAACGAGGGGGCTCTTTAAGGCCACGGGCAGGAGGAGGATTCTTCTCCACGTGCCCATGTAGGGACAGTACCAGTTTGTGTCGGTGCAGTTCTTAGAGGCAAAGCTGGAGGCGATGGACAGCTGTGGGGTCTGAGAACCCCTAATGGATCTGCAGTCCCGCCTCTTCTTCCCTTCATCGACCCTCCCAGCTCCCCTGTGGGCCTCAGGACATCTCTGCTCAGCCTGCTTCCATGAGCCCCATGAACTGTGGTCATTGTGTTGGCCGTTGAGACCCAGTCCGTTTGCTCGCTGGGCGGGGGCACCACAGCTGAGTCAGATCCGTGAAGCTCTGGCTTGGGCGTGGCCTTTGGAGGCAGTGCCTCCTTTGGGATCATTCTCATCGAATGATGCACCTGTCCGACCTCCTGCCTCCTCACAATGCCTCACAGTGCCTCCTGGAAGTTTCCTGCACCAGGGGCGAGAGACTTTATTTCTTGCCCAAAGGGCAATAGGAACAGCAAAGATGTTTAAGGGCAGTATTCGTTTAACTTCCTTCAAAATGAAGAGCACTTTGGTGAGGCTTGGGCTGGGGGCCTTCTTGCAACTCAGATGCTATGGGAAATGTCAGGGAGAAAACTGGTGCTAGCCATGGCTGTTCGTCATGCATCCTGAAACACGATTCCTGGCGGAGTCTGGAGCCAGGGCTGGTGGCCACCATGCTCACTGCGACTGACACCCCTCTCAAACCCACTGATATGTTTACCAGAGCCTTGGCACAAGGCAAAACATCCTAGGAAGTTTCCACTCATTTGGGGAAATAAGCCTTTCCCCGCTTTTAGATGACCTTCTTTAATTGTGACACCTCTTCTCTGCCTCCCTCCAGGACTAGATTGTTCTAACGGCTCACGGTTTTATCAGCTTCACTCGTATCTGCCTGGAAAGTGGTGTAGTGCAATAGTCTGCTGAACCCCAATTCTTAGCCTTGTTCCGTCGCTGACTACGTCTCCTTGGGCCATTTATGTTGCCCCTTGGGGCCTCAGTTTCCTTATCTGTAAGGTTGAGACAATAACACAACACACACTTCATATGATTTTGGTGAGGACTATGTTAGAATAATTTATGTCATCTCGTCATTTACATCTGCACCCTCAGCCCTTAGCCCTAGGCCTGGCACATAGAAAGTGGTCAGCCAGTGTTTGTTGAATGACTTAAAGAGCGTGTGTAGAGTGCCTACACACACCTGGCACAGCAGGCCCTCCGTGAAGGTCAGCAAGTCATATTGTACTTCTCTCTCCCAGCTTCCATCATTGCCCCCAACCGCCCAGCAGCCAGTCTTTGTCCTCAGTCCTCAGCCTGACCCCCTCTCTATATCCCTGGGTTTCCAGCTTATGGCTTTCTTCACACTGATGACCGTGCATCCCGCTGAAATTTCTGGGAGAGCAGAGCGTCACCCCTTTGTCAGGTCCATCAGCACCTTCACCTGAAGTGCTCCCTCGCCCACACCCTCTCCATCTCTGAGTCCCACAGAGCTCGGCCAAGTCCACGAGAAATGATTTAGCTGGGCTCTCAGGCTGCAGGCGGTCTGATCCCGAGTCCTGCCGGCCATATGGGCCCCCGGGGGCTCCAGTGCTGATTCCAGGCTTCTGAGGGCAGCTCCCCCGCTTCTGCCCAAACACCCCAAGCCCTGGGGACACTGCTCAGGGTCAGAAATGAGTGCGGTCCCCCTGCTGCCTGGCTGTCCAGGGAGGGAAGGGCAGGAGGGCCCTCTGGTGAAGGAGGACGTGGGCCAATGAAATGGGCACCTATGGCCTGGGACTCACTGGTCAGGGGGAAGACGAGGGCCACCAGGGCTGGACCGGCCCACAGAGAGAGTCCAGAAGGGAGGTAGCGGAGCCGGTGGTCTGGAGACATATTGGGGCCATGGCTTTTTTTTTTCCTAAAGGACACTAAACTTAAAAACAAAAGTAGTTGCCAATATTAAAGAATTGGGGTGTATTATATGACATTCTTGGTTTCTCTTGAAAAACCGGGAGCTTTGGAAGCACTAGAGCCCAGCAAGGCTGCTTCCTTTAGACTCGGTGGGCGTGTGCGAGCCCAGTACAGGGCTGGCTGTGAGGGCGCTCACAGAGACGGGTCCTCGTCATCGTCACCCGCAACACTCTGCAGTGGGGCCCCTTAGAGCTGATCTGAGACAGCAGAGACCGGCAGTCACTCTGCTCGCCCCCAGAGGCTTCCGCATCAGGACAGCGCCGCCTGGTGCTTCACGACGCGTGGGTGTGAACGCACTGCGTCCTCCCCCTCGAGGTGGACACGGGTTCCCAGAGGCCCATGTTATAGATGAGGAAAGTCGAGCTCAGAAACACCATCGGTTGTGTGCACGGGGCACAGCCGGGCCCCAGAGCCTGTGTTTCGTCTCCCTGGCCCCAGCCTCCTGTCTCCTGAATCTCCTGCAGTGCTGGGACAGGCAGCTGCCACATGCCGGACGCTTCTACCCATTTCTGATTCCATCTTTGCAACAGCCCTGTGAGGTAGGCAGTCTTATTTTCATTTTACAGAGGGGGAGACTGAGGTCCAGAGGGACTAAGTGACTGGCTTAGGGTCACTGGCTAAGTGCTGACTCTGGGCTCAAACCCAAAGATCTGGCTCCAAAGCCTGGCTCTTTCCTCGACACCCCTCCCTGATTGCTTGGTTTTGATCAATTCTGCTGGGTTCAGGCTGTTGCTAAAATGAATGTGTGTTTCTTGCACACACAGGAGGAGACGGAGGGGACCTGGGAATGATTCACACTCCTGCGCTGCACTCTCCGACGCTCGGTTTGTGGACAGCCCTCAGGTTCCCTCCGCCTTGCAGAGAGCTCCCTCTCCTGTCACCACAGCTCTGGTCCCTGCAGTGACCGCTGACAGAGTCGGCCTTCTCCCCGCCCTGGCCCGCGTGCCCCCGACCATGAGCTCCATGCCACCCCCAGAGACATCAGCCTCCTAACTAGGAAGGAAGCTGGCACTGGGCAGGCATGGGGCCAATTTGGATGTGACTCCAACATTGCTGGCCTGTCCCAGGGAAGGCAATTAGGCAGCTCAGAGCTGGTAGGGGAAACAGGGCAGGTGGGCCAGATGTCCCAGCAGGATGGCATGCCCATTCCTCTCCATGCCCCAGGACCCTGTGGCAATAGATTTGGCCGTCTGCCTACACCTGGGACAGCAGCAAAACAAACACCTGGGACTGGCATTTCTCAGCCAATCTGCGGGGGCCCTTCTGCCTCTGCAGATGCTGTGCACTGACCCAGCTTCTTTCTGAGCGAAGCAGATACTCAGACAGAGACAGCGCCACTCCACCCGGCCTTGCGCCAGGCTCACCTCACTTCTTAAGGCCCACGGGAATCCCACATGAGCCATGGGGACTTTCCATGGCTAAACCACGTTAGGAATGAGGCGAGGCCGCTTAGAGATCACCAAAGAATTACTGACTCAGCATCTCCAAGCACAGAGTAAAGGGGGCTGCAGGAGCCACCCATCCCTGTAGCCCCACAGAGCACTCCACGGAACCAGACTCAAAGGCATGGTTCTGTGGTCAGTTAAGTTTGGGAAACACGAGGTGGAAAACAGTGAAATGATTTTCTTCACTGCAGAACTTGCTAGAGCCTTGAAAAGCTAATGTTCATTTTGGAGATACTATGCATTGTTTCTAAAACTTATTGACCCAGGGATTTTTTTTTCCCGCCAGCTGAATCTTGCGGCCTGCGCCAGCTCGGGGCACTGGCTTGGGAGTCAGCAGCCTTGGGTTCCAGAACTGGCCACTGATGCCCTGCCTGGCTGTGATGTGAGGGTAGTGGGCGAGAGGCCACTAAGAGCCCTCTCAGCTCTGAGACTCTTGCTCCCTCCGGCCCTCTGCCTGGGCTGGCCCTGGCGGCTGGGGTGAGGTTGCTGAACTAACCTGAGCCATGCTTGGCATCTGTACAAAGGGGGCCTGTTGTGCCCATCTCATGGGGCTGGTGAGAGGCCGAAATGAGATCATTGTCGTCACCATCACCACTGCCATCATCATTGTGGCTGACATTTATCGCTACCTGAGCTGAGCCTTTTATACGTAGTAACTCATTTTCAGCTGCTCTGACAATCTTACTGTCCCTAGTGTACAGCTGAAGAAACTGAGGCACAGCATGGTTACCAGGTAGTAAATGTCAGGACTGAGGTTTGAACCCAGAGTTTGCCCAGAATCTACATCCTTTTTTTTTTTTAAGATTTTTTTTTTGATGTGGACCATTTTTTTAAAAGTCTTTATTGAATTTGTTACACCATTGCTTCTATTTTATGTTTTGGTTTTTTGACGGCGAGGCATGTGGGATCCTAGCTCCCCGACCAGGGATCAAACCCGCACCTCCTGCGCTGGAAGGCGACGTCTTAACCACCGGACCTCCAGGGAAGTCCCTAGAATCTACATCTTAACTTTGACCCTAGTCTGCCCGTGAAAGGGCTTTGTAAAGTGTAAAGGGCCGTGAACTGGGAGTGGCATTGTTCAACGTAGTCTCACTGTGGTTCATCCAGGGGCTGTGCATGGCCTCTTGGGAGGACCTCTGGCCCTCGACTTGCAGGCTTTCAGAAGTTGGGGGGCCCGTGAGTGGCCCCCACTTTCCAGCTCTGCCAGGGTTGAGGAGGGAAGGGGCCTGTACCACCTCTCTCTGATGGGGAGGAGGGGTGAGCAGGGAAGTCCGGGGGTGCCCTCAGGGAGTGACTTTTCCACAAGGCTGGGGCAGGAGGAGGCCTGAGGCAGCCTGTGCCTCCTGTTGTCCTGGAGGGCCCTGGAGGGAGCTTAGATGCGACCTAACCTGTGGATTTCCCACGGCCTTCATGTTGCAGAACTTTTGTCCAAATGAAATTGTATCTATGAGATACATAAGCTGGAGCTTTGGGCTGAAGGGCAGTGAGTGTGGTTGGGGAGGTGGCCCAGGACACTGGGAATCATAGGACTCCACAGGCCACAAGTGGATAACTACTGCCCTGGCCTGTTTTAGAGGGGACCTGAGGCCCAGAGAGGGAGACTGACTTGCCCATGATCACACAGCGAGTCCTTGGCCAAGCTGGAAACTGGGAGTCCAGAGCCGGGCTCAGGGCTCCTGACTGCGCTGGGCTGGGGGCGGGTGGGCCTTCCTGAGTGGAGAAGGCCAGGCCTCCTCCGGAACCTGAGGGCAGGGTCTGGGCAGAGCCCTGCCAGGCCCCTTGGTAGCAGCTCCACCCCAGACCGCTCCACAGAACACGGCTTGAGCTGCCTTGCTCCCAGTTTAGGGCTCATCATCCGGGTCCAGGGGCACCACTGGCCCCAGGCCAAGGCCGGCAGGTCCACCCAATGCTTGTCAGAAGCCTCTGTCAGCCACAGGTCAGGTAACGTCTGAGACGGTGGGTGCCAGGCTCAGGACTTGGAATTCAGCCAGGTTTGACCTCTGCCCCCACCACTTCCTGGCTGTGTGCCTCTAGGAGAACCTGGGACCCTCTCTGTGACTCTAACAGGGGTGCTGCTGGGGGCTTCTGAGGCTGCCCAGGAGGCAGCAGGTACTCACATCTGCCAGTCCCCTTGGCTCTCTGCTTTGGGGGCAGCCTGGGGTCTTACCTGGGTGTGGTTCCTCCCTCACTGGGGGACCATGGAGCTGCCCCAGGAAGGTGGCCTCCACCTACCTTATGAAGGCCCCCTGGAGAAGCTTCCTCATGGCAAGTCTGTGCTAAAACCCATGGGTAGGATGCTGCCCTCGGCCATTGCCCCATGTGACCTCCTGCAACTGAGTCCACAATGAGGAGCTGGTCACAGATCCCAGGGCCTCACCCTGGACCTTCTAATGCAGTAGGTGTGGGTGGAGCCTGGGAATCTGTATCCTTAAAACTCAAGGCTTGACAACTACTGATCTATGTATGGTTCTCAAACCTGCTCTCATTCTCTTCCTCTCTGCTCACTTTTTTTCTATCATGGAATCCTTCCAATGGACTCTTGCATGTAGGTCCAGTGTGTAACAGATAAGAGCAGAGCTTCTGGCAGAAGGTGGGGCTGGAGGCCTGCCTGCTCGTTCTTTCACCAGCTATGGCCACCTCTTGAGGGACCTCTGAGGAACCCCCATGGAACACAGTTTGCAAACCGCTGCTTATTCCAATTTCTTCCTCTGTTGGGTGGAGAAACTGAGCCCCAAAGAGCTAGTCTGTACAGGACTTGGCTAGTGAGGCTTTCTCAAGTTCTCTGAAGCCTCTTGTTGGTCAGTTGTCCCTGGGGGAGAAGTTGGGGGCCAGTGGCTGATCAGAGACTACATAGCACAGTTACTGAGAACATGAACTCTGGAGCCAGACTGCTGGAGTTGAATCCGGGTTCTGCCTCTTCCTAGCTGTGTGACTTTGGGCAAGAACTTCACCTCTCGGTGCCTTGGTTTGTTCATCTGTAAAATGGGGACAATAACAGTATTTATCTTGGAGGGTTGTTGGAAGGATTATATGAGTGGGTATCTGCAAAGGGCTCGAGGCACTCCTCCCTGCCAGACCAGGCTGGCCTTGGGCTCTGACACACGTCTCCTTATAGACATGCCACCCTGGGGGGACCCTTGGGGCTTCTGCCTCAAGAACCCAGCCTTGGGCAGCCTAATTGCTTCCCATGGTCTAAATTTCTCTGTGCTAGCCACATCAGAGTATGTTTCTATTTGAACTCAAGAAAGACAGAATGTTTTCAGAGCTGGTGGATTCTAGGAGTGAACATGTCAAACCCTCCCTGTTCCAAGGCAGAGAAGTCAGAATTCTCTCACAAGGCAGCAGTAGAAGGGAATCTGAACTCCAAGGGCTGTGCACACAGCTGGAGGAATGTCAGGTTCAGGCAGCCGGATGCCCTGATTTCAGCCCCAGGGATAAGTTTTGATCAAGTCACCTTTGGGCTCAAGATGTATGTCAAGCTGTTTCCACACTTTTTTCCTACCTCTGGTTGAACTTAAATCCACTCAAATCCTGGAGAACACAAGCCTTGGGGCCAGTGCTTTCCAGGCTCCAAAACACTTTCAGCTGGCATTTCTGAGCCCACAGGGAGGAAAGGGTTGTTACACCCACTTCATAGATGAGAACACTGAGGCTTACAGGTTAAACGACTTGCTTGAAATCAGATGCTGGGCCAGAGCTGGAACGATTACCCAGGCCTGGCCTGGCGCCACTGGTGGGTTGCAAGGGTCCTCCAGATGGAGCAAGGCATGCAATTTGAGATTCTCTTATTTGGGTGCAATTAACTGCTACGGGTAACCTATTAAGAAAGCAATTCCAAAACCTGAAACTCAGAAATGCAAACGAGCAGTCAGCCATTGTTTTCCAGGGACTTTGCTTCAGAAGCATGGCTGCTGCACCTGGCCTGACAATGTCACAAGACTCCCCTGGGGATGTGCTAGGGAATAGGACTCCTGCCATTTCCAGGAAGGAAAGGTCAAGGTTTTCAATTGCTACTATTTTTGCTTCTTAAAGATCAATCCTCTTGGGATAATTTTCTTGCGGATTCAGTTTGTTGGGGATGTAGAGCGCAGGGCTGCATCTTTGCATATTTTTCAGTAACTGGGCTTTAAGAGAGCATGCAGTTGTGGTTCAGGTATGCGTTCTCCCTACCCTAGCTGCCATCAGGATGTATACCCTCAATCTGCTTATATGGTGACACTTCATTATGACTTAGATATTTAAACAACTTCTAACATACAGTCAAGGTCAAACCCCTAAATTAGTTTTAAGTTTATAGGGCATTCTTTTATATATAAACTTATGAATCTATCCTTTTATAAGATAAAGTTAATTATATGTATTCCCGCTTGATTCTTTATTAGTACATTTTTTTTCCACGGGAAAACGGGAACAGGTGGGAGGTAGGGGAGTGTGGCATGTTCTGCCCCACGTGGTGGGGTTTGAGTTGGAAAAACTTGAGTCATTTGTTCAGAGCAGATGGGCTGGGGGTAGGATGTTTGGGAGGAAATGCAGGGTTTTGATGAGAGGGCCACTTGACATTATTTATTTTTAAAAGTTTTTAATTAAAAATTTTTTTTCTTTTTTCTTTTTTTTGGCCATGCCAGGCAGCTTGCGGGATCTTAGTTCCCTGACCAGGGGTCGAACCCGGGGCCCTGGCAATGGAAGCGCGGAGTCCTAATCACTGGACCGCTAGAGAATTCCGAGATACTTTCAAACTCATATTGTCACAGGCCTGATGACCCCATCTGATGCAGCCCCACTACACCTGGATTCCCTGGGAGCCCAGGTTGAGTGACACACACAGCAGCAGCCCCATAACCTTGGGGGACGGGCGTGGGGCAGCTCCTGGGACCCCCGGGCCATCCTGAGGGGACCCCCCCCACACCTCAGGAAGTGGCAGCTCTTGTACGGCGAGGGGTTCTGTAGCAGGGCAGATGGAGACGTGCCCTGCCCAAGATGGAAAGCTTGTGCCAGACCACAGCTCGTTTCTGCTCTGCCCTCCCTGCCAGTCCCTCTCTGGGAGTGGGTTTTCTGGGCTGGAGGTAGAAGGCTAACAGAGATAGACTAGGTCACAAAAGCAAGGAAGTGCTAGGCTGTGCCAGAGGCTACTGGTGGGTGAGGGTGGGGTGGGGTGAAGCTCAGAGCAGGCCCCTCGGAGGCACTGGAGGTGCCCACGTGCTGGGTCCCAGCCCCTCACTGCCCACACGGAGGAGCGGTTCAGGGCACTACAGACTCACTAGGTTGGAAGCCCAGTTCTACTGTTTCCTGGCTCCTTGACCCCAGACAATTTACTTCGCCTGTTTTTTCATCGATCATGGAGCTGTTGGAGGATTAACTGAGTTAATACATGTCAAGCACGCAGCATGGACCCTGGCCCATAGTAAGTGCCCAACAAATGTTAGATGTTATTATTGTTATTACTACTGTTAGGTTACGCCAGTTAGAACCTGCCAGCACGGGTAGGAGAGCACGCAGGAGGGCCACTAAGGACAGCCACGCAGGCTGTGCACTGCACAGCTCAGGGCACCGTCCATACAGGGGTAATGCAGTGTACAACCTGTGCAACTGTCCACCGGCCCTGCAGCCGGGGCAGCCCTACTCCAATTTCTGACTAATAGTGACACTTGAAGTTGGACCATTTGGGGCAAGGTCTGGAGAAGATTAACAAAGGAGGTAGTGTGGCTTTTGAGTAGAGCTATTCGGATTTGAATCAGGTGTGGCCTGGCCCTTGAGAAGGCCACGGGATTGAAGGAGCGATAGCTAGGATCTTGGCCAAATCACTCCTCTCTGGGACAAAGTTTCCCCCATCTGTTAGGCGTAGTGGGTTGGGTTAGTTTGGTGAAGGCAAATAGGCTTTTTTCCTTGGACGCCAACTCTGACTGATTGGCGGTGTCTGTCTGAGGCTTTGTAAAGTGAAAAAATTAAAGGCCACTTTGGGCTGGGTAGGAAGGGTTCTTTAATTGATTAGTGATGTCTGCTTGAGGTCAGGGTGAGGGAAGCTGTGGCATGTGTGTTTGGGGCCATTTGCCCTCCTCACATCAGCCCAGTGGTTCTCAATCCTGGCTGCACCAGAGAAGGTTTAACCACACTCTGATTCAGGGGTGTAGCACCTGGCATTGGTAATTTTTTCTAGAAAGCTCGGCAGGTGATTTTAATGTGTGGCCAGGTTGAGAGCTGCTGGGGTAGATGCCCCTAAGTTCCTTGCAGTCCTGAGCTCTGTAACTTCTCGGCATGGTCTATACATTATGGTGCTTTGAGCTCTCTTCTAGCAGAAATGCAAGGGGAGTTAAAAGGCTAGTCTTCTGTCAGTCTTACTGCTGGAGAGGATTTGTTGTTAAGTTGGGAGACCGAGGTTGAAGGCACTGGCTGTGATCATGGATTGGGGTATCCATGTGGTCTCTTCTCAGGCCACACTGTGGAGTTTCACGGGGGCAGGACTGGCTTTGCATCTGGTGAATCTCGGGTCTTGGAAAAGCCTGGCCCACTCTGGCTTCATTAGGGAAGCCCTGGGGCTCCTTTAATTTCTCTCTTAAACTCCTCTCAGTCCCCAGGGATGGCGGGGAAAGTCGGGACAATGCAGAGGCCCACTGAGGTCTGCAGGAAGTAATATGCCCCAAACTCATGGGGTCCCGCTCTTGGTCTTTGGAAGGAGCGCCAAGGGGGAGAAGGAAGCAGATGAAAGCTGACTGGGGCCACTGGGCTGGAGAACGCAGGGTCAGGGCGCCAGGCTCGGAGGTGGTGCATTAGGACCACGGGCTGCCCTGGATGCTGACGGCTCCTCCAAATTACAGCCAGGGTGGCAAAGATGAGATGTTTCTGGGAGGCCACCCCGGCCTCAGCCCCTCGATGGGCCCAGAATCCAGCCAGCTTTCCTCGGCCCCTCCCATCACCCCCTCAGGACCCAGCCCTGGAATTCCAAGGAGCAGGTCATGCCAGGCTTTGCCTCCCACCCGGCGTAAGATAGAAGCAATCAAATAACATAGAATTCGATCATATTTTAAAATAAGCTTTATTTAGTTTTTTTTTTAATATTTTATATTTGCATCCATGCCTTCGAGAAACCTTTCCCACTGGAAAGGTTATTTTCATCTACTGTTACCCATAACTCATTCGCTATTTGACGTAGTTCTCTTAAATAAATCATCCTTAGTAACTCTTAGAATTATCTCCTAATTTCCAAAAACTGAAATGAAAATGAACTACTAAATCATTACCAGGAGGGGTTGCAATCTTATTTTCTTGTAAATAAAGGGCAAACAATAAAAATCAACCAAAAGAAAAAAATTCATGGGGGGAGAAAAGTATTTCCTAAAATATCTCTCTGCAGAGAAAGATGCCAGCTCCGGCCGCTCTCCCTCGCCGCCAGGCTGGGTGAAACGGCTCAGCCAAAGGCCAGAAAGATCCTTATTAGGTACCCTGCCTACTCCTTTCCAACACCCCCCATCAGGTCAGAAGGAAAGGGAGCAGCCGACTGGGGCTTTTCTGTTTGTTTTAGAGACTTTGGACAAAATATCCTATCCCTTCTGATAAGAGATGCTCCAGCATTTAGAATTCTCCTTGTTTCTTGGTAAGAGCTGAAAACGTTACTGCTAGCAGAAAGCACAACTACTGTTGTTTAGAGGGTGTGTGAATTGAGCTGTTAGTATTTAAGGTGGTGCAGAGGCGGGGATTCACAGGTTAAAAGAAAAGGGAAAGCTAGTTTCAGACTGCGGGAGGCCCTGGCTTAGAAGCTCACGTGTTCTCCATCACCCGGTGTTTACAATGCTCACGGTTCCTTTGCTGGTGAAGCCTCACCGGGGCCAACACTGCTCTCCAAATAGGCAGATGTTCCTGCCAGCCCTTCTCTCCTCGGGTGAGCGGGCTCAGGCTGCTGTGACAAGTTGGAGGAGGGCCCGAGGGATCCCGAGAGACTCTGTGAGATGTGGCTGGAGGAACCAAGCAGAATGGGGAGGGCAGAGGTGCTGGTGCTGGACGCTGTGCCCCCAACAGGCCGCCCCTTGAGATGGGCGCCTCCCCCATGACACCTGCCCGGCCAACATGCAGAATCAACCAAGGATGAGAGAGACACAGCTGCAGCGAGGAACGCGTGCCGCTCCAGGACCCTCGGGGAACCCACTCGGGCCGAGGGTCCCTGTGGTCATACCCTGTGGTCATGCGGTCGGCTGTCTCGCCCTGTACGCAGCAGCCTTTCTCAAAAGACAGACTCAAGAGAAGGTGACCATGACAGCAGGCACTCTGTTCACTGAGGTCAGTGCTCTGTTATTTCAGATAAATAAATATATATATAGAAAGGCCTGGAGAGAGCTACAGGCGGGAAGAAAGGCGGAGCGCACTCCCATGCAGGGATGGGAGAATGGGGGAGAGAAGAAGAAAGAACGGAAAAAAGCAAGCTTGGAAGTCCAATGGTCCCTGGGTTCTGGCCACCCTAAACTCTACCTTGCACAGCTCGGCAGCAGCATGATCATAGAACAGACAAGTCAACAGAGAACCCGCCTCCCGCCCGCCCCCCGTGGAAAAATATACATTCCAATATTTACGTAATAATTTAGATAGAATAAGTCTTCTGCATTTGTGCAAATAAATTAAATGGAACAATTTTCTTTTCTTTTCCCCGTAAAGAAAGAAACGGCAACGCAATTTAAAAACTGGCAGGCCGTTAGAAAGAGCCCCTTTGGCCTCTGACAAACCGAGACAAGACAGGGCCCCTGGGCTGGGCTCGCAAGTCTTCGCGGAGAGTGGACCTTACCCTGATGACGATGGCGTTTGGGGGTTAAAGTGACTTGGGCGCACCCCGAGAACAGGGTCTGGTCCCACACGTTCACACCGGGGGGACGGGGGGGCGGCGGGGTGCCATGGGGGGAACATCAAACACAGACTACATCCTCGGGGAGACGGGCTCCAGAAGTAGCAGTTCGGACGAGGGACATTTACAAGCACGGAGTGCACAATAGTTTTGTTATTTACAAATACACAGCAGTCCTTCAAGTTTTCAAGTTTCATAAAAAGGGAAGGGGGGAAGGGACCAAAAAAAACAAAAACAAAAACAAAAACCCCAACGAACCAAAAAGCGAAAAAAAAAACATTGAAAAAAACAAAAACAAACCCAGATTAACAACACAACTGTATCGCTCCGAGGACAACAGAGTTGACAGGTTCACACACGTTTGTAGTATGTACATCAATTACAGAGGTGGTGACGCCGGGGAGGGGCCCACGCGAGCGGGGCTCAGCCGCACCCCCCGCCCACGTGCGCGAGAGCTCCCACGCACGCGCACACGCACCGCCACGCACGCCCAGCCGCGCATTCCCCGCTCGCACGCACGCACGTCCACACGCACAGACACGCCCGCCGGGCAGCAGACGAAGGGAGGCGGGTATCACCAGTCCGCGTCCTCCTCTATGTAATAATCAGGGGCGGTACCATCAAAGAGGCCGGGGTCGAGGGACTTCCGCTGCTTCCCTCTGGCGAAGACACGCGAGATGGAGCCGAATCCCATCTTCTCTTTCTTCTTTTTCCGTTTTTGGTCTTCAAGATCCTCTAGTGACTGAGGAGTCAGGCCGAGTGGCAGAGGTAGAGGGGAGAAGAACAAAGGCAAGCTGAGCTGGGGCAGAAGACAGGGAGGGGTGGGGGGCGGGGGGTGGCTGGTGCGGGGCACCAGTGGGTAAGGATGCCAGGGTCTGCCCCTCACTCGCTGAGCGGACTTGGGCCAGTTACAGAATCTCTCGGGGAGGACACTAGGACGCATCCAAGACTGTCATGAGGATGTTGCTAAAGTGAGGGTAAAAACGCTTAGAACAGCGCCTGGCACATAAGCAGCATTCGTAACGGCTGCTGGAGGGGTTTGTACTATCATCATTTAAATTCAGTTTGCCTACAGCCTTCCGGTGCTCGTGGAGGGCTTGCAGAATCGCGTCCACGCATGCTGCCACGTATGACCATAGGGCCCATCTGGAGAGGGCATCGCAAGTGTATTAAGTTCACTGCGGAAAAAGCCCCCTTGGAAAAGGGGGCCTAGGAGAGCCGGGAAAACCAGGAAGGAGGAAACCTGAGCTTCATGTCAGCCGAGAGCAAGGACCCCAGACCTTAAGGCCCTAGACAAGAAGCAGGACTGGCCTCGGCAGAGCGGGGAGGCAGGGGTTTGGGTTTGAATCCCAATTATGTCACTACCCATGGAAACGTGGAGAGCCACCAGCCTCTCTGAGCCCAGGTTTCTCGTCTGTGACATGGGGGGATTGTTAACAATAACGACAAAGACAATGATGATGATGATGTGGAGGAGGTCCTCCTGTCGGGGTAACTACGGGACTGGGGTGGTGTCTGCAGGAGAGCTTTGCAAACTGTCAAATGGTTTATACAAAGATGCAGAGTGGTGGTATCGGTCAAAAAGGTGGAGGTTAGACTAGACTAATGGTTCCCCAAACCATGTCAGAATTACCTGAATTCCAGCCACCCCCCCTCCCCCAACCTGGTGGATCAGAATCTCTGGGGTGAAGGGCCCAGGAATCTGCATTAGAAAAATCTTCACTGGTGGACCCTGATGCAGACGAGCAGTCCAGAAGACCAGCATGTGGGAACCCCAGGACTAGAAAGCTGATGTCAGAGACCCCATCTGACCGTCAAATTCATGTTGTTTTCCTCCCTACAGCCCCCTTCTCACTCTGAGGATAGAGTATTGAAAGGTTAAAAATGAATTTTAAAAAGTTTCCTGCAGCAAGGGGCCCAAAGAGCCCAGGGCCCACGTCATTAGCCTTTGGCTGCCAGGAGAAGACACTCTCCCGGGATGCGTGATGCACTTAGTAGGTTCACAGATCCAGAAGACGACATGGAAGGGCAGACTCAGATGCTGAGCCTGGCTGGGGCACCGACCCATGTGTGACTGAGGTAGTGGCTTAACTCCTGTCTGCCCTGGGTGGCCAAGTATGGACGTGGTGGTGCTGAGGGCCGAGGAGAAAAAGGGTGAAGTCACGGTCAAGGTGGGGTGGAGGGAGGGCCTGAGTGGCCAGGGAAGGCACACCTACCTGTACAATGGGGTTGTGCAGGTTCTTCTGAACCGGGCCGGGACTGTCGCCCTGTAGCCAAAGGAGAAGAGGAAGATGAAACAGCAAAGACACATAACACATGAGAGCAGAGGTGGCCTGTGGAGCATGGGGTCTTCTGTGGAAGGAAGCCATCCCCTAGGGACCGCCCTGCCTCTGTACTGGGGAATCCACCCTCCACCCCTGAAGCAGACACTTCCAAATGGCTCAATGACGACACCTGGGGTTCATGAAGATGCTGCCAGGACCAGGGGTCCTGGCCAGAGGCCCTGTGGTGCTCTCCTGCCTGCTCTGGCTTCTTGACCCCTAACACCCTCTGACCAACAAGTCAGTCACTCAAAGTCTTCTAAGTTCCTCTCCCAATTGGTCCATAGAGTTAGAACTGAAGTTGGTTATACTTGGTGCTTTTCATAAAGAAGTACAATTTTATAGAAAAAACAAAAATAAAGAATTTTGGGACAGGAAGACTTGGGAGACTATGTAGCCTCTTATTTCCCCCACAAACAACACAATGAATCTCTTATTTTGTGGAGGGCCAGACAGGGCTCATTAGCCTGATTTACAGGTACACAGAGAGGTTCCAGACAGTCCAACATTATAGAGCTAATTAAAAGCAGAGCTACAACTCAAATTCAAGACCGTCTGGTTCTCCCTGGTCTAGTGCTCCTTCCTGTGAGTGTGCAAAAGCCCTCACCACATCCCAGAATCAGTCTGTCCTGCCTGGGGGTGGGTACCATACATCACTGGGATCACAAAAGTCATTACTAGGGATACCCCTGGTGGTCACTTCCAGAATTGCAGGCAAAAGGCAAGAAATAAAGCATGTGTCACCTGAGCCAATGTCCATCAATCTTCTCCAGCCTCTCTGTGCTGAGTCCCCACCTCTGCTCTAAATAAGTGACTAGAGCATGAAAGGATGGGGAGGTCCTTACTCCAGGTCAGGCTGTTCCTGCTGGTACCAGGCCAAATGCCTGAGCACAGACGGTTACCCAGAGCTATTTTCAGGCTTTTCCTGGCTTACCTGTGTGCACATCTGTTGAGATGGGGGATGAAGGTGGTTGAGGGAGGGTGGGGATGGGACAAATGGTAGTTTAGTCTTTAGTCCCATCTCAAGGTTTGCAAACAGAACCTATTTGGCAGGCAGCTAAGGTAGGTTGGCCCTGTACAAGGCCATCTTTGCTAAATTTATGGGGAAGAGAATGAGGTCAGAGCCAACTGAAATGCCTATGTGTAGACAACTGGCTTATCAAAGCACCCATTGCCTGGCACCAGGGCCCTGTGTGAAGTGAGCTTGGGAATAAATATGCCGGATCTGCTGCCTGTAGCCTCAGGTATGTGCCAAGGCCAAGCTGGGCAAAAGGCTAGGTCTGAGCCAGATGCAATTCAAGAGGGAAGACAAAGTATGGCCCTTGGGAAGGTATTCTCAGATGCTACGGGGTATCTGGCCCACACTAAGAACAAAGGACACTGCTGGCTGTAGGTATAACTCAACAGTGGTCCCTCAGAACAAGAGAGTAACGTCAGAGGCCCCTCTACTGGCCCACCTTCCTCGCCTTGGTTCTGTCAGGACAGCCTTTGTCACCAGGGTTCTCTCCTGGGAACAAGAGAAGAACAGATTGCTTCCTTAAAGCCCCAGTTAAAACAGAATCCCAGCCCCGAGCGGGATTCAGGCCTGAAGTGACCTCCTCCCCATCCTGATGTGGCTTTGCGAGGCCCCGGCCAGCAGCCTCTGTTGTCCATGTCACCACACTGAGGCAACTTATTTCAAATTTAGTCTTAGCTATTTTTATTAAGTGCTTTTCATTGTTATTATAGATTTGAAAAAAAAATGCTTCCATTGGGATTACTAGGATAGAATAGTTACTGATTTTTATCAATTGATATTCTACCAGTACCGTTCTGTACTTCTATTAGTCTAATGGCTTTTCTGGTTATTCTCTTGAGGTTTTCCGGGTAGATAATCATCCCACTGGCAAGTAATGGTTATCTTGTCTTTCTTTTGCACTATATCCACCTCATTTCTTGTTTATTATCCAACTCGCTGGTTAATAAAACATTGACTGAGTTTTTGAGAAAGGCTTCCTGTGCATCTGAGGACCCGACTCTACCGTGTCTTTAGGATGCGGCAAGGGAGCCCTCCGGATTATCAATCGCGTGATGGAACACTTGTGAAAAGTGGTCCCCACATCCTGACCCCAGTGTTTCACATTAGAGCCTTGACGTGGCGTCTTCCTGTCCTCAGATGCTTGACCCACCCACCTTCGTTCACCCCCTCACTCCTGGGGAGCCTGTCTGTCCCACCAGCCATCAAGAGTTAGGTGACTACAGACCTGTGCCTCTTGGTAGCTGGGACCCAGTATGAAATCAAAAACTGTGTGATTAAGTAAGCGAAGCAAACATAACTTAGAACAAATTCACCAGATGCCTCTCCAGAGGCAAAACGCGCAAAAACTCCTGGAGATTCAAAAAAAATCTGGCTCATTCCTGCAGGACCAAGAGCTGGCTCTACAGGGAAACAGGGGTGGTGGTGAGGTCCTGAGCCCTGGAAGGTATGGTCTGGGAGGAGAAGCCTACGGTCCCAGACATAGCCCACCAGAGATAAGCCCAGGCTGCTCAGACCCTGAGGCCGACCCAGGCCTGCCTTCCTCTGGATTTTCCTTGCCCTCCCGGACACAAGGAGCCAACAGGCCTCATTTCTTTCTCTCCCCACATCCATCTCTTCTTGCAAAAGGAAAGAACAGAACAGGAAATGCCTTCGCCAGAATGCTTCCTGGGTGGAAGAGAGGAAACAGCGGGTAGGTCTTCACCCCCTCCACTCCCACCCCTGCGGTTTCCGGGCGGGGCCCAAGGCCCAGGCCCTGCTGCTGCTGGCCTTACGTTGCAGAGGGAGTGCGTCCGGTGTCGAGGGGAGTTGATGTCGCTTGGCGTGGACGACCGGTCGCCTTCGGCGGCAGATGCGTCGGAGATGACGGAGGGCTGCCGGGAGTGGCAGGGGCTCACCCTGACCGCTGGAAAGCAGGGACAGCTGGTGAGTGGGGGATGGAGAGAATGTCCTTGCCTTCACTGCCTTGCAGGTCAGTCCACCCAACGCCCCCATTATACAGATGGGAACACTGAGACGTAGAGAAGAGACTTGCCCAGCTCTCCGCCCCTCTATTTCACAGCCCCACGGGTCACCAGAGAGCCACAGCAAGAATCTCCAGCCCCTGGATCCAATTAGGCCCCCTCCTAACCAGGGTGAAGGGGAAGGGGCAGGAGTCTCCAGGGGCCTCGGTGACTGTCCTCACAGTGCTCCAGCCACCTGGACGTTCCCTAGGCCTGGTGCAGTCCTAACCCATGGTCAGTACCAGCTTCCCAAGAGAGAAGCCGTGAGGCTACCACCAGCTCCTCTCTTTCTCCCACCCCCTCACCCCACACCCGATCCGCAGCAGCACCTCCAAACACAGCCCCAAATCTGGCCACTTCTCTCCAGCCCCACTGCCACCACCCAAGCCCAGGCCACCACCGTCTCTTGCCTAGAAGACCATGGCGGCCTCCCAGAGGGCCTCCCTGCCTCCTCTCCTCACTGCCATGAGAGCCAGGCATCCGATCTCTCTTCACCTGGGGGTAGATACGTGCGGTCCTCCTCCAAGCCGAGGGGATACAGCCCTGCCCACCCCACCAGCCTCGGCTCACGTCACACCAGCTTTCTGATGGTGCCCGACACGCGCCATCTCCCTCCTGCCTCACCCTTTGCTGGTCCTGCTGCCCGTCAGGCACATTCTCATCCTTCAAGTCTCAGCCTGTACCGAGAGAAACCTCCCCCTACTGTCAGCTCTCCCCACTGTCTTTTCTTTCCCATCAAAGCACCTGTTTTCCGTTGATTTCTCTCCCTGCACTGAATATAATCTGTAATCATTCTTTGTCAGTTTAGTTACGTGTGTTTTCTGTCTTCACACCTACAGTGCCAGCTTGATGAAGGCAGGCAGTTTGGGTGTCTTAGCCATGTCCAACCCCAGAGCTCACGGTGCCTGGTGTGTAGTAGGTGCTTAATCAATAGTAGATGAATTCCTGGAAGCCCACCCAAGTCCCCCAGCAGAGCGCTCTCCTGTCTGCAGGCGCTGGATGGAGAAAGCACTTTCTGCTCGACAACACTGAGGACCTACTGTGTGCAGGCAGCATGTGAGCAGGGAGGGCTACACTACTGAGAAAGACAATCCTTGCTGCCAATGGCCATATGGTCACATGGAGGAGTGTGGGGCTTTGGAGTCAGGGACCTGGGTTTCCAGCTAGGTGACGGCAGGACCCACAGGCTCCAGAAGCCAGCTGCCTGTCGCCAACCTGCATCTGTCACACAAACGCGACCACTCATAGGAGGGACAGGAAATGGAGCCAAGTGGGCCGCAGATGTACAGAGGAGTTTGGGGCTTCTACTGTGGCCCATGGGTACAGATGCTGACCACAGGCTGGGCCCCTCTTCCCCTCAGTGCCTGCAGCAAACACCCCTAACTCTTATTTCTGGCCCTCCCACACATCCAGTGATTACCTGGAGCTGTCAATCAAGGAGATCTCACTGTCTCCTCTGCCAAAGGACGCCCATGTGACCTAGACTGGAGAATCAGTGCATCCACTGCCAGACACAGTGATTGGTCCAGAGGTAGGCATGTGACCCTGGCTGGCCAATCAGAGTCCTTCTTTGGGATTTACTATCCACACAGAGAAAGATTTCTCTTTCTCAAGACTTTTGAGCTTCAAGGGCCCTAAAAGCCTGAAACTGCTGGAGACTGTTTTCTGCTTTGTGAAAAGAGGTGGCCTAAAGATGAGGTCGAATGGAGGCAGGCAGAGCTGAGAGATGGATGGAGAGAGTCAGACAGACCCAGGTACTGTCTGAACCTTGGTATCCAGCTATGCCTGAGGTCCATCTCTTAGACTTTTCAGTCCCCTGAGCCATGGCCGCTGCCCCACACCCCCCTAAAAGCAGCTACGGTGTGAATAAAGAGGCTGCCCCTCCCAGTGGGCCAGATGGCCTCCTGAGACACCCCCGGAGCTGTGGCTGGGCCGGACTCACCTTGCCGGTCCCCAGGGTGGGGGGGGTGTGAGTGGTAGAGAGTCTGCTGGCTCTGCCGGATGGCTGCGGTCAGTGGGAGGTCCGCCTGCACTACCCACTCCTGGTTGCCATTAAGCACCGTCTCGCCCGGCATGGCGAGTGAATGCCGCTTGGGGACATCCTTGGTCAGCGTGGCTAAGGACTGCTTGGCCTGGAGAGAGAGCCGGGGGGACAGGAAGAAGACGACGTGATCAAGGGGACCTCTCGGCCTACTGCTTGGCCATCACCCACCATCGTGAGAAAGCCACAAATCCAACCTCAGTACCAGGGCGTCTCTGGCTCTGCACTGCGTGCCAATCAGTACCTCACATGAGGGTTTGCTTTGGGGTTAGTTACCCCTTAGTTCCTGCCAACACAAAGCGAGACCACAAAGGGGGACCGAGGACACACTTAGCACCCATTCTTTCGGGTTCTCCAAGAACCAGCTGGGATTTGAATGAGATGGTAACAAAATCGTGTTTTGCCTTTCAGCACCTTACCTCCTCCCAAATTCAACCTTCGATGGCCCCTTCACAAGGTGCTGTGCAACACAGGCTGGGGATGGGGCAGACCCGCAACCTGGCTCTCAGGATCACATGAGAATACGTGGGACACAAGGAAACCCAGGGACAAGCATGGGGCTGAATTCGGGCAGCTGGGATAGAGAGCTCTTCCTTTCTCTGTCCTGTGACTGAGGTCTCCCCCAGCTTTGGGTTATCTCCCCCAGGGTATGTGGGGTTGTGTTAGAACCCCAAATCATTTGGGGGAGAAAAAGGGTACATATTAGAAATGTATTAATGCGTATTCTTTCCTTCATAGTCGATTTCCACTTCCGCACTGGTTCCCCAGGCTCATGCCAGGGGAGAGGGGGCACACGGGGAGGGGCCCACGGGCCTCGCACTGAGATTTCCAGGGAATCTGGGTGTCACTACAGATGGCAGAGCCACCATGAGTGCTGGCTTTGCCCCTAAGATGAACACAGATGAAATGGAAAAACCTCATCTCATCTCTCTCCTAGCTCCAGAACTTTCCATACCTCCCCCAAGGCCCTGGGCTCCTCCATGCAGAGCAGAGGTCCTTGAGAAAGAGATTCTAGCTGAGAAATGAAGTTCTTCACCTAAAGCCTGATATACCCTCATCACATTGACCAGCTGTGTTATTTTAGACAAGTCACTGCCTTCTCCGAGCCTTACTTTCCCCATCTGTGTAATGAAAAGCCTGGACCAATCTTTAGGGCTCCCTCTAGCTTGGATACCCCAGGAGTCTATGAAATCACTCCCCTTCCACTGCCAGCCCCCAGGGAATATAAACCCACATGGCAGAGGGAGGCCAAGTTGGAGTCAGCCCCACCCCTCAAGCCACGTTTAGAAAACTATCATGTGCTCAGTGCAACAGCCCTGGGTTGCAGCTCAGTGCAACTATCTCTGCCAGGTTTAGAAAACTATCATGTGCTCAGTGCAACAGCCCTGGGTCTCAAGTAGGGAGTGTAGGATTAGCTGTGCTTGACAGAGGAGAAACCAGAAGCTCAGAGAGGTTAAGTGACTTCTCCAAGAGTGCACAGCAGGCACAATGTCCAAGTTAGGGCCCAAGTCTGGGAGCCTGGGAGCCCCAGGTGGTTTCTATGGTGCCCACGCTCCTCTGGGGCAAGGAAATAACCAGCACAAGTGATGCAGACTCTGAATCCACGAGGCAGAGAGTGGGGCGTGGCTGGTCACCACGGGATCCCCAGCACCTGGCTTGGGGCTGGGCACATTCAGTGAAGCACTCAGTAAAAATCTGCAGAGGAAATGGAAGCAGGCTTCTGCCGTGTCCAGGCGGATGGCCCAGGGAAGCAACTCTGTTAGTTTACTATAGGAACAGCGGAGCGATCCTCCTGCCGAAGGAAGGAGGCAGGCTGGCTGTGTCTTGGAGCCGCCGTGTGCCTGCTGCAGGTCCAGTGTCATGGACTCATGTTTCCTGGACCACTGCATCTCACTCGGGACCACATCTGCTCTCCCCTCTAGGTGTCTGTGCATCTGGCCTCCGAGCCCTCCATCCTGGCACCGCTCCCTGCGGGCAGCTGCCCCACTCCCTTGCTGCCTCCTGTCCAATCCATCTTGGCTGCCAGGAAGGTGGACGTGGGTGGGAAATGAGCGCCCAGTCGGTCTGCCATCGTGCGAACTAACCCTCAGCTCTGCCCTCTTGCAGACATCCCCAGCCACGCACGTGGAAAGCACAGGCAAGTTCAAGTCTTCCACTGAAATAAGCAGCCCCTTGGGGCAGCACAGGAAGGCACGAGGAAGAGGCCTGGGCAGGACTGCTCTCCTGTCCCCACCTGGCTTCCCTCTTCCAGGTGGACCTCCCCGCTGTCTGGGCCTGAGAGCGGCACCTTCTAACTCAGCAGGCGGCTTGGAATCATCGCTGCCTGACAATGTGGAGGAGCCTACGGTTGGTCTTGCAGGATGGGGCAGGTGTGCCTGTGAATTCTGAGCACAGGAACCTCTCACAAACTGTCCATTCATGAGTTTAAACCTCTGAGACAGAGCGAAACAGAGACGTGAACTGCAGACAAGGCATGTAAGGTCTAACTTAAAATACGTGCGTGTACTCTCTCTCTCTCTGTCTGTCTCTCGTTGCTGCATTGAATCATCTTCCTGTGACAGTCTGCACAGCATTTCTCTACTACGCTCTTCCATTAAATGCAATTCAATGCTGGGAGCTCCCTCTGCGCCTCCACTCCCTGCTGAGAACCCTGAGCCCGCAGTGCTGAGCTCCTGGGAATTGGAGAATTGGCTCAAACACCCTCATGTGACAAAAGTCAGACAGAACTGGGTTCAAACTCCACTTCTACTATTTGACTTGCTGTGTGATCTGGAGCAAGTTACTCCACCACTCTGAGCCTCAAGGTCCTCTCAGTAAGATGGGGAACTGAGAGGGATCACTTTTATCGGTAAGTTGTGGGATGAGGTGGCCCGGCACAGCGCCTCGGAGCCCAGGCTGTGGCATCCAACGGCCTGGATTTGATCCCAGCTCTGCCACTTCCTAGCTGGGGGATCCTGAGAGAGGCCCCTCACCTCTCTGTGCCTTCATGCCCTAGTCTGTCTGATGGGGATAACATCGGTTCCATGGAGAGCGCTTAGCCGATGGTAAAAAAAAAGCTCAATGAATGTTGGTGACTGTTATTATGAAACAGTTTCCATTTCACAAGTAGGAGTCAGATGTGGAATAATTCACATGAAAGCCCAGGATACTGTCTGGTCTATTGTCCTGTTCAAAAAGTAGCAGGCGGTTAGGATTATTTATGCCTCCCTGAGATCAGACAATCTGGGAAGTGGAAAGGGAGAGCGGCGCGGGGGCCCTGCCCTCCCCCACCCTCAGGTTCCTAGCTGCCTGGAGGCCAGGAGGTACTTCCAGTCAGAGAGCTGGCCTGGCCCCCGAGGGATGCTGTGAGTGCGGCTAAAGGGGACCCTTTACCGGCTTTCCAAGGAATTTGAGCTTGGCTAGGGAACGTCTCCCCCGCCAAAGGCTGGGAGGATCCCGGGGTTAGGAACCTTCCAAGCAAACACGAGAAGGGTCGTGCTCCCGTGGACTCCAGCTGCAGAGACGCTGCATCTGCACCAAAGGGGCATGACGCCAGCTACAAGCTGACTCCACCATCCTCCTCCTGGGCTTACTGGCCGCGACCCTGTCCCAGATCTCAGGCTGCAGTAGTCGCAGGTCCAGCGTGGAGGTGCCAGCATGAGCTGATAAGGCAATACTGGCTTCACACCATCTCCAACAACCGCAGGCCCGGGGGTGGAGGGAGGCTCTAGGGGGGACAGTGTCAGGCTCGGGTGGGCCCTGACCTCATGGGTGTAGCCAGGGGGTCTGAGCTCAGACCCAGTGTTCAGAGCTGGCTGTGGGCAAGGGCTGGTCTGCTGGGCCAGGATGGCAGTGGTCCGGGGCCGGGAGGTGTGCTTGTGTGGCCAGCTGGTTTCCTCAGAGAGAGGGCAGGAGTGGTGCCAACCCAGAGAACGGCCGTTAAAAAAAAAAACCGCGATCACCCTTGACCCCCGCTGCTCGACCCTGCCTCTCGCTGGTCCCTCACCGCGCCCTACTCTTGCCTGGGCCTGTGGCGGCTGTCATTTTTACAGACGAGGAAACTGAGGCCCAGGCAGCTCAAGGACACCAAATGACTGGCTAGTGGACGGGACGTGAGAATCCACGACTCCTGGTCCCGGCGCGGCCTGAGGGCAGGCTGGTCTCCAACATCCGTAACAACAGCTAACGTCCACTGAGTGAGGACGGTGAGCCTGCCCCGATTTCCCGTCACCTCACCTCACAATCACCCCAGGAGGAAGGTCTGATATGTGTGAACACAGGCTCAGAAAGGTTAAGTCACTTGTCAAAGATCACACAGCCAGAAAATGCAGGACCCCCAACTGGGGCTGTGTTAGAACTGCACGGCCGGGGCAGAGACAGACACTGAGACGAGGGAATCCCACACTTTACAGAGGAGTGGCTCTCAACCGGCGTGAATTCTCTCCCCCTCCGGGGAACACTGGGAAACGTCTGGAGACTTTATTCCCCACAGTTGGGAGGAACTACAGGCATCTCGTGGGTGGAGGCCGGGGGTACTGCTGCACACCCCACAATGCACAGGACGGTCCCACAACACACTTCTCCGGCCCCAAGTGTCAACAGCGTTGAGGGTGAGAAGCCCCGTCTACAGTGTACATAGTAACGTAAGAAGTCTCCCATTTTGGGGAGCGTTGATAGAAAACTAGGTCACCGGGAACCAGGCTCCTGGCAGGGGGGAGTGGGCAAGACTAGCACTTGGGGGGAACCTGTGATCTCGGGGCTGGCAGCCCTGTCTCCCGCCTGCTCAGTGACTGGAGAGGCCGGTGGGGAAGGCCTGAGGGACGAGCGATGGCTGGTAAGAGGACACGCCTCCTTCAGGCCAGCATCTGGGTGTCCTTTCAGAGGCCTCCCATCACGGAGCACGGGGACTGCCCCCCTCCCAGCTCTGCCTCTCAACTCTCTGGGCAGCTCTGGGTGAGCCTCCTGCACACCGAGCCTGTTTCCACATCTGTAAAATGGGCACAACAAGAATACATAGCTCACTGGAGTGACTGCTAATGGATGTGGGTTTCTTATTAGGGTCATGAGATCGTTCTGGAATTAGGTAGTGGTGATGGCTGCACAACTTTGTGAATGTACTAAAAATCACTAAATTTACGTCATAAAAGGACGGATTTTATAATATGTGAATTATATCTCAATAAAACAGCATATTGAAAATTTTTTACTTAATAAAAAAAAAACCACAGGGTGGTCTCCACAGAGCCAGTGTGGCTACAGAGGTGAAACTGCTCCATGCGTGGTAATGCCTAGTTTGGCGAGAAGTTGTTATCAGGAAATGTCCCCTCCCCAAGTGTTGGAGCCCATCAGCAAGCACCAAGAGAGATGTTTGCTTCTTGGGAAGCCAATGTCCTTTGACTTTTACTCGAGTGAAGCGGCCCTTTTCAGCTGCATAGGGTGTGTGGAGACCCAGCGGAGGCGGGGTTGGGGAGGGGTGATATCTGAATTGGGGCAGGGCCTGCTCACCCCTCCGCAGGAAGCTGCCCCATGGCTTCAGTGTTGTGGGCAGGTCACTTAAGAAATTACCTATCACCAGTGCCACAGCCAGAACTCCTAGATCAGGAGTAAGCAAGTGACCCCAGATGGACCACTTGGATACCCTGTACTAGATCAGACTTTTGAAAACTGAAGTGAAATTCAGAGGCCAAAGGGTTTGCATTCATCTTCCCCAGCAGGGGCCACTGAGTGGACCATTCCAGATGGAATCCTGGCTTCCCCACTCCCTGCGGCTGCCTTGGCTTCGGCCCATCTCCAAGCCTGGCCCTCCACCTTCCCACTGCACCTGTGAGCTCCTGACTTCCTCCCAGTGCACCCTGTGTGCTCGGATAGCCCGAGCTGCTTTCTGTTGCTTGCAACCCGAGGACCTCAGGCACACACGCAGGGAAGGTACCTTCCCTCTAGTCTCGTCCTGGCCAGCAGTGCAGTGAGGGGAGCTGGACAACACCGCCCGGAGCCGGCAGCCCTGGAAGCCTCCAGGCTGTGAAATTCTGCAGATGGCGGGCTACAGAGGGGACCTCCAGGCAAGTGGACGCCCCACCAACACTGGGGCTCTCAAGGGCTGTGCCTGTGCTGACGTTACAGCAAACCCACCACCCTGAGCTGCAAACATTCACCTAACTATTCACACTTAGCACAGAGGCCTGATGCCTGCCAGTGGGAGGGGGTAAGAACCTGAGTTTCGCGGGCCAGAACTAAAGCAGGTCGAGTCATCCGGGCACGGGGAGAGTGGAAGCAGAGCTGAGCTGGCTCCCAATCCTGAAAGACCCCAGAATTCCCCAGGATGCTTGAGGTTAGTGGTCCATGGCAAGGAAGACCCATCTGTCCATCACAGGACGCTGGGAAGACTTGGGAGAATAAAGGTCTCACCTCACCCTGCACTCCCTTCCCAGATCGTCAACTTGAAAGGTTTCTGTCTAGGCTGCACATGGCAGCAGGGCCGCCAGCACCACCGACCCTACTGGTGGGAAGACCCCAGAGAGACCCAGCAGCTGGAGCTGCCTCCAGCCTGGGCAGCTCTCACCACTAGGGGTCAGGGTTGGACAAGGAGACCCAGGAGGCAGAGGGCGGGATTGGTCCCAGGAGGGGCCCACAGATTCTGACTTGCCCTGGGTGACCCCTGCTCCTGAAGGAAGTGACCATAGAAAACCTCCCTGTTGTCATATTATCACTCACCATGTACAGGCCGGGCTAAGTGCTTCTCTTGCATTATTTCATTGAAATCCTCACAAGAGCCCTATGGGATATAGGCAATTACCCCTATTGACACTTGATGGAATTCAGGCCCAGACAGGTGAAGGGTCCTGCCCAAGGTCACACAGCTAGACAGTGATGGGGGCTGGATTCAAACCCAGAACCCATGGCGGTAACCACACTGTTAGCCAGCATCAGTGCTCTGCAGAGAACGCCGAGTTCTCGCTAACAACCATGCGAGACTCCCCCCACCTTGGGAGTTCCCTGCACACTCTCCTGCCAGCCACCACCACACTGAGCCATGGTGGTTTCAAAGGCCCTTTAAGCCACGAGCTCTCTAAAGTTGATCAAACATCTCGTGGGGAAGGCAGAGTGGGATAAAGACCCTCACTCCAACCCCAGGACCAGATAAAGGTCACTGAAGCTCAGAGAAGTTCAGTGAGCAGACCAAGGTCACACAGGAGCAGGCAGAACAGAACTCCAGGGCTCTGGACCTCAGTTCTGCTGCCAGGCCTGGAAACACCACCTAGACTCTCTGTCCCCACATGCAGGCTGCCCATCTCCGAGGAAAACACAGTGGAAGTATTTTGAGGGATTTTTTTGGATTAGAAAAAAACAACATTTTTTTCCTTGAGGACCCAAGTAATATAATAAGACTGATGAAAATAGGGGAAAAAAAAGGAAGTAAAAGCCACTTGTGATCTTACTACCCAGAGATAACCATTATTAATTTTTTGGTGTTTTTCCTCCCAAAGGTTAGTGGATGGTTTCCCAGCATCCCCACACGCTCGGCCCCAGGCAGGTGGATGAAAGGCGGTGTGGTGGCCACGAACAAGCAGAGGGGGCGTCCCAGACCCCGCCCCGGCCCCGGCCCCGCCCATGCCTCGGCCCCGCCCCCGCCCCTGCAGACTCCACTCTGGACTCCCAGGTGAACCCACGTGCATGCCCTGTCTCCCAGCACATGACATCACTTCCGGCAGATGCCCCACCGGGCCTGGGTGGGCGAGGGGGCGGGGTCTCACCATGGCCAGCTCCGCCTCCAGCTCCTTCATGCGGTTATCCTTGAGGTCCAGCTGGGAGCGCAGCGCCGTGGCGTGGTCCGTGGCCTCCTTGGCTTGGCGCCGCAGCTCCCACTTCTCGCGCTCCAGCAGGTCCTTCTCCTTGGCCAGGGCTTTGACGGCGTCCTCGCTCTCCTGTGGGGAGAGGCCAGCGTTACAAGGGGCGCGGGCGCGGGGCGCGGCCTACCCTTGGCCCAGAGGGCCTTGACCCCCAGACCAGAGGACGCGCAGGGAGGCCCCACAGCACCGCAGGTGGCCGGGCGCTCGGGCCCTGGAGGAAGAAAGCCCTGGGTTCGAGCCTGGCTCTGCCACAAACTAGCTGGGAGACTGGGACACACACAAACTGTTAGTAGATGCTCAGCCGTTATTTTTTTCAACGGATAAATGAGCAAACAAATGTCCTGGGTAAGTTCTTTTAACTTATCAAGTCTTCATTTCTCCATATTTAAAATGGAGGGGGAATCAATACTCCTCATGTCAAAGTATTGGTATAAAGACTAAAATGACTTCATTTGAGGGAAATAGTTAAATGGAGCCTGATAAAAGTTAGGGTCATTAGTGGGTTTGGGCCTCTGTTCTGCTGTTTGGTAACGTGTGAGTCACAGGAAAACGGGGACAGAGGAGGCACCTGCAGCCAAGCTGCCTTGGCTGCCACGGGGCCCTGCCACCATCCCACAGGGTGACAGCCGACGACGGGCCAGGCTGGACGCCCCCACTAGCTGTGGTGTCTGAATGCAGCACAGTCCTCTGCCCGTCACCCCCGCCCCAGCTCCCGGCCGGTCCTCCTGCGTAAGCTGTTTTCTCCGTGATGCTGAGGCGAGGGCCATGGTCTCCAGCTGTGCTGGCCCAGCAGAGCCAGCAGGCAAGGAACAGCCGGCTGGATCGGGGGCCTGACCTCTGTTGGCCAGAGCCAATTTCAGGACACCAGGCGTCTTTCCCCCAGAGGAAGGGTCCCTGCAGGGGGCCCTGCCCACCCACCCAGCCATGGTCTTCCCATCCACCAAATCGAGAGCCAAACTCAAGGTCTCTGTGCAGCCTGGGACTGCGTTGAGAGGCAACCATCCTGCCTTGTCTAACGGCCCTGTCGCCGAAGGCCTGACTTCCAGATGGCCAGAGACTAGGAGGCCGAGGTCTGGCCCTTTCTGCATGGCCATCACAGAGCTGTAGCTGTGGCTTAGGTTCCTGGGGAAGAGAGTGAGTCTGGGTCGAATCCTGGCTTTGCAAGAACAAGTTGCAATGACTGTCATGCCTCAGTTTCCTCGTCTGTAACACGGGATCACAGCAGCCGTCCTTGAGGGTGTTATTGTGAGGACTGGATGAGATCATCCAAGTTTAGAGCTCAGAACGGTGCCGGGCACACAGCAGGCACTCACTCATTCACTCAGGACGCTGCTCAAATGTCTCCGAGAGGCCTTCCCTGACTGTCTAGCTAAGAAAGCAGCCTCAGCTGTTCCCAATCTGTTTCTCATACTGGTACCTGCTAACTGGCCATTCAACCAATATTCGTGGATGCCACCAGCAGGCACAAACCAGACAAAAATCCCTGTGCCCGAGGAGCTTACACCAAAAAGCCCTCCTGCACGCTCTAGGTCATCAGCAGACACCCGGGTCGCAGGACAACAGCCCGGCAGACAGCAGCCAAGAAACACTGCTGCGTAAAAGAATGAGTGTTTGGCAGCTGCAGTGACTGACTCCAAAGGCCGTCACGGGACAGCTCTCCCATCTGGGGTGAGCGGAGGACACAAGTGTCTGTGTCACCAGCCCCAGGCTTCTCAGTGTAGCCTAGAGGAGGTGCTGCATGTGTCAGGGGGATGATTCCTTCCAGGACGTGTCTGCTAGGGGCCAGCGTGCCTGGGTGTGAAGTCTCAGCTCCATCCACTACAAGCTGTGTGATGCTGAACAAGTCATGCCACCTCCCCAAACCTCAACCACCTCATCTATGAGAGAACGACACTATCACATCCCAGGGTGATGGTCAGAAGAAATTGGTAATGCGAGATGCAAAGCAAAAGATGGCACTATTGCAAAAGCCCAGGCAGAGCTGTACTCTCGGGTCCTGGAAGCAAGGCTCTCCGTGCAGAGGGGCACTCCACCGCTAGTTATTTCTCTTCTCCTTTCTC